>NC_083365.1:75023753-75373753 GCF_030254825.1 Meriones unguiculatus
TATATTAGACAGAAGTTCCCGACATTTATTTCTTTTACCCAAAGGCTACTTAAAGGTTGTGTCCAGATATTCCTAAGCATCCAAAGTGCCCTTGATTGAGAGCCACTGGTCTGATTACTTTTGATAGATACATGATACTCCACAGCAGGAGTCTGTCACTTTTTATCTACTCATGCCATTCAGTTTGTTTCCAATATCTTTCCTGTAGGATTTTGATGCTGCTGCCTCTGGCTCATGGCTATTATTTAGGAAACTAAGCCTGGCAGACACAAACTCATATGCATTTCCAAAGAGAAGATTGCTGTGATTGGCCCTCATCCACTTCGTTTCTGGAGAAGAGATAAAGCGGCCACTAGTTATGAAGCTGTGGACTGAGTCTCTGACAGACTGTGGGTGGGAGGGGGGCAGTGTTTTGTGAGGCAGACAGGTCATCTTCAGCTAGGGATGCTTATGGCCTGGTTAAAAGTGTTAGTTAACTAAAACCTTTTCAAGAAGAGCTTGGAACCTAAATTTTATTTAGATTTACTGAAATTTATATGGAGATGAATATTTATTCATTTATTTATTTGGGTTTTTTGAGTTGGTGTTTTTCTGTATAGTCTTGGCTTTCCTGAGACCAGGGTGGTGCAGAACTCAGGTCCACCTGCCTATGCCTCACTACTGCTGGGACTGAAAGTGTGTGCCACCACATTTGGCTAAGAAATATTTTTTATGAACAGTATACAATGTAAATAAAACACATTCTTCTTGACTAGCTTATTTTCAGTACAGATGTATGTGTGTGTGTGTGTGTGTGTGTGTGTGTGTGTGTGTAACTGGTGGGTGGACATACCTGTAGGAGCCAGAGGACAGCCTTTGCTGTCATTCTTCAGGTGTTATCCAACTTGTTTTCTAGATAGGATCTCTCCATGCCTGGGACCTTGAGAAGTGGAAATAGGACGCCTGGCTCCTGATCCTTAGGGCTGTGCCTTCTGGGACCTCACTAGTGCTAGGATTACAAGCATGCACCACACCCAACTTTTTTTTTTTTTTTTGAACATGGAAAATTTGGGATGGGTGGGGATGGAAACAAGAAGAATCAGGTGGAGAAAGGAAGAATGGAGGGAGAGTATAGGGAGAGATTACTGGAACTGGGGGACATTTGGGGAGAGATGTAGAAACTAGTGTATTAGAAACTTCTTGCAACCTCTGAGGGTGACTCTATGGAGAACTCCTAGTAATGGAGGACAGAGCCTGAACTGGCCATCTTCTGTAACCAGGCTAGGCTCCCGTGGAGGGTCTGGACACCAACCCAGACACAACACCTTTGATACACAACCTGTCCTGCCTGCAAGATCTGAGTGTGTGGGAGTGGCCAGCCAATGACTGATCTAATTTGAGACTTGTGCCATGAGAGAGACACTACTTGGATAGCCAGAAACTGGAAGCTGTATGGCCTGGAGACCTAGGGTAGAACCAAACTTGGCTGGCAAAAAAAAAAAAAAAAAAGAAATCAACAAAATAATCCTTAATGATGTTCTGTTCTACTCATAGATCGGTGCTTAAATTATCAAAGAGGCTTGCTTCAGCAGCTGATAGGAGCAATGCTGAGACCCACTGCCAAACATTAGCTGGAGCTCCGGGAACTTCACAGGAAAGGGGAGGAAGGATGTAGGAACTAGAGAGGTCACAGGAGAACAGGGCCTGTGGAATCCACGAAGCAGGGCTCCGAGGGGCTCACAGAGACTGAAGCGACAATCACGGAGGCTGCAGGGGTTTGAACTGTGTCCTTTGGATATATGTTGTGGTTGGTTTTGTGGGAGTGGGGGTACCTCTGACTTTACCTGCTTCTGAGACCCTCTTCCTGCTACTGGGTTGCCGCCTCCCGCCCTGACATGAGGACTTGTGCCTATTCGATCTTACAGTGTTGTGTTTGGTTGATATTCCTGGGAGGCTTCTCGGGGGCTCGCTGTTTTCTGAAGGGAAACCTAGGAGCAATGGATCTGGGGAAACAGAGAGCTGGAAGTTGGGGTGCGGGAGGGGGCCTAGGATAAATGGAGAGAGGAGGAACTGCGGTCAGGATGTCCTGAGGAGAATAAACAACAGCCACACAGGAACCTGGGTGCTCACGCTCTCCAGGCAGGCATGTTACTGACTAAGCCATTGTCCCTGTCTCTGGTATTGACATTAATTATTGACTTATTGAGCTCCACTTTTCTGGGGTTTTGTCCATTGAATAACTGATCTCAAGGCGTTCATAAAGGGTATTGCTTCCTTCCATGTTGTCTATGGCAGTGTTCGCCTTCTCTGGAATCCCTATCCTCTCCCAGCTAGATCTCAGGCCCCAGCTGTCTATACTTTGTTCATATCTGGCTGTCTGAGATACTCTGGGTCCTGGAGGCTGCAGACTCAGGCGTCCTCAGCAGCATCAAGATAGGAACCACGTGATGCCACACTTGTACTTCTACCTGTCTCAAAGGTGCCAGAAAGAGCTCCATCAGAGGGCTATCCCCTGGACTTAGCATCTCTCAGCAGATGGGGCTGTTGCCTCTTTGAGACTTACCATTCATTCAGAGACCATGCTGTTGATTTGTTTAAGGGATTGTCCCCCAAGGTCAAACATTAGAACAAGAAGTGACATGGGATCTTTAAATTCCACCTTCACCACAACCAAGGCAGCAGAGTATGTTGATAAGGTGTCATAGCTGGTGTCCCCTAGCTCTCTGCCAGCTACTCTGCTTCACAGATCCTGGGCAGCTAGCTTCAGTTAAAAAAAATTCCGTTCTTTGCTTCTAGGCTTCAGTTGAGCGGTGGCCACCTTTCTTTGACCTGTCTCATGCTGTCACGCATTTATCTGCACTTGTAGATTTCCTTCCCCATATTTTGCAAGACAATGTCCTTGCTCTCCTGTGCAGGCACATTTTTATTTTTACTTTTTATATTAGTTTCTTTACTTTACATCCTGAGGGTGCCCCCTCCCTCCCTTCCTCCCAGTCCTCCCACTTCCCCTTTTTTCTCTTCCCTTCTCCCTTTCTCCCCAGAAAAGGGGAGCCCCCCCTCCATATCAACCTTCCCCAGCACATCAAATCACATCAGGACTGAGCATACCTTCATCCCCTGAGGCCAGGCAAGGTAGTGCTGCCAGGGGGAAGTGATCCCAAAGTAGGCAACAGAGTCCATGTTAGGTGCCCCATATGAAGACCAGGTCACCCATCAGCTACACGTGTACAGGGGCCTAGGTCCAGACCATGCACGCTCCTTAACTGATGTCTCAGTCTCTATAACCCCCATGGGACTGGGTTAGTTGTCTCTGTTGGTTTTCTGGTGAGGCTCCTGTCCTCTCCATCTTCTTCCATCTTTCCCCCAACACTTCCATAGGGACCCCAGAGCTCTGCCCCGTGCTTGGATGCCAGTCCCAGCATCTGTCCAGCTCTGCTTCTGGCTGGAGCCTCCCAGACGATAGTCAAGTTGGGCTCCTGTCTGCAAGCACAGCAGATCATCATTATTAGTGTCAGGGGCTGACTCTCTACCAAGAGGTGGGTCTCAGGTTGGGACAATTATTGGTTGGACTTTCCCTCAATCTTTGCTTCCTCTTTATCCCTGCACTTCTTGTAGGCAGGGTAATTTTTGGTTCATAGTTTTTATCTGTCGGTTGTTGTTCCCCTCCCCCCATTGGTCCTGCCTGGCTGGGAGGGGGTCACTACAGTCTTCATGTCACCCCCCCATTAGGAGTCTCAGCTAGAGTCACACCCATATCCTCCTAGGAACCTATCCTTTTGCAGGCCTCCAGCTTGACAAAGAGATGCCCTCTCAGTTTCTCTTCTTGTTCCCAGCCCTCTGACCTCCCAACCCCATGCTCCCCACATCTGATCTCCACCCTGCATCCCTCCCCATTCCATCTCCTGCCCAGTTCCCTGTCTTCATCCACTCCTGCTGTCTATTCTATTTCCTCTTCTGAGTGACATTCCAGCACCTTCCCTTGGGCCCTCCTTGTTACTTAGCTTCTTTAGGTCTGTGGATTGTAGAATGATTATCCTGTACTATAGGTCGGATAATCCACTTATACCATGTGCATCTTTCTGGGTCTGGGTTGCCTCACTTAGGATGATCTTTTCTAGTTCCATCTATTTCAGGCACATTTTTAAATAAATAATTTTGTTCCTACAATGGATTAAGGGAAGACTTTCTGATTCTCCATCTTAAAGACTGGATTATATCCAATCTCTGATACAGTGTCAGCCAACTAAATAA
Source organism: Meriones unguiculatus (assembly GCF_030254825.1). NCBI lineage: Eukaryota > Metazoa > Chordata > Mammalia > Rodentia > Muridae > Meriones > Meriones unguiculatus. The sequence continues at coordinate 75,027,984 of NC_083365.1, forward strand.
GGAGCTTGTCAGAGATTCTTGAAGACACAGAAATATGTTAAAACTCACAATATTTCAGTGGGATTGGGTTGACCAGCAGCTTGTACTTTTGTTTGGAAATGTATTGGATTTCAGTTCCGACGGTCTCGGCTAGCTCTTTCTATGCTTCCACAGATGCCAACAGCTCTCGGGTGCTGGAAGAGGCAGGATGGATGGTCTGAACACAGTGCCAAATGATAGACCAGGCTGTGATCCTCATGCCAACTCCACTGCCAGCTTTCTGTCAGAACAGGCTGGGAAACGCCACAGTGGCTGCTGTGAATGTGATCCCTGGGCCAGTGGAGGTCAGAACCTTAGGAATTTGACAGCTTGGTGGTGGCTGAAGTATATAAAGTTATGGAGGGCAGAGATATATTGCTGTAAAAGAAAAATAGATGATAAATAGTCAAACTCAGATCCCTGACACTGGAGTCCTTCAATCCCATAACTTCTTTGATCTCCACTAGTCTCTTCTTGAGCATAGGACAAAGTGAAATTGTCCTTTGCATCCTTTAGAGATGCCTCTAAAGCAAATTTTATGGAAACCCATGAACTGCATGTGTGTATCCTATGAGCTGAATTTTATCCACTCAAAATGCACACGTTTAAGTCCTGACTGCCAGAACTTCAGTGTGTCCATATTTGAAAAGAGCTGTTGCATATTTAACTATCCATCTTCTCTTTATTCAAAGGGGGTATGTTTTAAGCCCACCTAGCAGATATGTAAAGCAGGGGGCAGTACGACAGGCAGACAAGAGCTGTGATGCCATTACAGTTGGCCTGATACCTGAGGTGGCCACTGCGTGACTGATGGGAGTGTGGCTTATACAGCATAGATACTCTGACAAAGACGGTTCATGCCTCAGGCAGAAACGAAGGGGCTGAAATCCTCGTATTTCTAAGACAACAAGAATTGAACCTGTGTTATAGACAGAATGGGGTTGTGAAGATTTTGTAATAGTATTTAGAATGGCATATAATTCAAAATTTGTGAGTTGTCTAGAATTTAATATTTTCAGGCTGCTGCTGACAACACATAACTGAGATACAGAAAGAGACCGTGATTAAGAGGTAATTAGTAGAGCTAGGAATACTCACGTGGAGTAAGGCATACTTTACACCATTAGGAGTGGTTTCTTGCCAACAGTGGACGTGTAAACACAGACACACACTGAAAAACAGTGTGAGTACTGAAGCTGTGCTGACCAACATTGGACCTAAGATACCTTGATAGTACAAGCCTGGCTCGAGGAAGTATGGGATGAGCTGACACAGAGCAGCAGGTTGGACCGAGACAGGGCTCAGTAGATGGGTGCACAGACTGTGAAGAGCCCTGAGGGCAGGCTGTGTTAGTTGCACCTGACATTTTATTCTCAGCATCAAGCACACTATTCATCTTGTGTGTGTGTGTGTGTGTGTGTGTGTGTGTGTGTGTGTATGTACATGTGTGCATATGTGGAAGCCAGGTCGGCAGGAACCATTTATCTTGAGATATTTTGTTTTTTTAGACAGGGCCTTTCACTGGCCTAGGGCTCATTTTTCTTGACCACCGGCCAGAGACCGGCAGGGCTCATTTTAAAACTGATTTCCAGCTCCAGGGTTCTGGCCAGGCCACCATTATGTGCAGTGTTTGTGAACGGGGACTCATCGGTTCTGGGGATTGAACTCAGGTCCGTGTACTTACACCTTTTTCTGGGATAGTCTCTTGGGCCTGGAAATTGCCAAGGAGGCTAGACTGATTGGCTGACCAGGGAGAACAGGAATACACCTGTCTCTACCGCTTCACGGTTGGGATTCAAAGTATGTACTACCACAACTGGCTTTGAGACATGGGTTCTGGGAGTTGAACTTAGGTCTTCAAGCTTGCATTTCAAGGTAAGCTCTTTACCAGCTGGTCTATCTTCCCAGCCCACATGTTCAGTATTTTCAGCACTTATTGAAGGGAAACAAGAATGAAAACTACCCAGTAGGTAATTTTGATATTGTCTCCTGCTGATATAATAATATTCGTGTTAAATAAACTGCCTTGCTAAAATTGGTTCTTTTTACTCTTTTCAAAATGTGACTACCAGAAAACTGAAAGCTGATGTGTGGTACACCTTCTGTTTCTGTTAGACCACACCTCTCGAAAGCAACCATCCCAGCATTCTGGTGGCTCGGTCTCTCCTGGCACAACGGATACTAAGTCTCAGCTTAATTGACCTGAGGATTGCTAATAACATAATTAGTTCCTCTGGACCTGGTGATAAGGGCTAAAGTCCTTCTTCTTTTGTTACTTCTCTTTTCCACCACTGTGGACTTATAAGATGTTAATAAACCAAAGTGAATGATGACCCCATGGCTAGTGAGAGCTTTGACACTGTACCACTTCAAAAATGGAGAAGGTTCCAGAAATGAGGAATATCCTTACCCATAGCATTAGCTGCTGTGACCGGATGTCTGACAAGAAGAATCTAAGGAAGAAAAGATTTATTCTGGCTGATGGCTCAAAGGGCTCATTCCATTAGGGCAGGGAAGGCATGGCCAGTCAAATTGTGTTTGGACTCAGGAAGCATGAACAAGAAGTGGGGCCTGGCTGTCAAGCTTCACAGCTCACCTCCTGTAACCCACTTCTTAGGGAGGCTCTCCACCTTCCAAAGGCTCCACAACCTTCCCAGACAGCATCTCTCTTCAGTGACCCAGTGTTCAAAGTCACGAGCCCACAGGGACATTTCACACTCAGAACCTCAACCTATCTTTCTGTAGCCTTTGCGGTCCCCCAGCAGGAGCTCCAGGCACTACTGTTCCTGTGGATCGTAGTGATCTTTCAAAGATTCTAGTCTGTGCCACAGTAGGAGTCACCAAACAACTCCCGCTCCTGCACAGTCAGTCTGCCACTCAGGACGTTAGCCACAGTCACCGCCTCAGAAGCAGAAAGCAACCGTCCTCTTTGCCGTCCTCTTTGCCGTCCTCTTTGCCGAGGCGGCCGCAAAGCTGTAGTGAACAGGGATTAAGTCACCTCTTGTAAACTCCATTGCCTCCTGCTAGCCCCACCTCCCACTTGAAGGAGTGCGTTTTCAGCCCTCTGCAAATAAAACATACTTTGTAGTCACCTTCTTGACTTGCTCCTGGTGCCAAATTCAACCAAAAACTGAAGTCGGTTTTGTGTTGCTCATGGGGCTTGAATACAAGTATGAAAGATCTAAAATACAAGATGAAAATGGCTTTAAATTGAGAAACTGTAAGAAATGAAGAACCCTCCATCCTCACCCACCCCACTCACTCTGAGAGAATGCAAAATGTGTGGTACAGTCCTAGACACAAAATCATGCCATGAAACAAGCTACTTCCCCATCACACATGTTAAAGCCATGGGCACTTTGAGATAAGCATTGATAGATAGCAAGTCACACCCAGTAAGAATCAAACAGCTTTAAAACTGAAGCTCAAGCACAGCAGGAATGAGACTGGGGAGAGGGCTCAGTTGCTAGAGTACTTGCTGTGCAAACATATGGATATGAGTTCAATCCCTAGAGCCCATGGCAAGAACCCAGGCAAGGTGGGATGTGCTTGTAATCCTAGAACTTGGGAGGTAGAGATGACATAATAATGGCTGAGGCTTACTGCACAGTCAGCCTCACCAGCCAGACTTGGCCAGCGAGACACCCTGTCAGAATAAACAAAATAAAACAGACAAACAAAAACCCAAACAGACAAGTAAACAAGCAAACAAAAAACTAAATACTGGAATAGTGATAACACTCGAATAGTGATATCCAGTGTTTACTATGGCCTCCACACATATGACCACACATGCACACATACCTGCATACACATGAACATACATGCATACACATACAATATTTCATGGTGGCAGAAACACATGCAAACAATGGATTATGTGGAGACATGTAACTTGATTGGTTGATTTTATTCACTTATTGCCTTCTTTTTGACCCAGAGTATTTCAAGAGCAAAGCTATTTTGCTGGCTACTAGTAAGTTTAATGTTTTTTCACTTATTGCTTTTCCTGAACTTTAACTTTAGAGCTGACATTGAGATGCCATTGAGAATCAAATACCTTGTAAAGGTGTTTCGTAGTGAGAGGCACTGTTCACAGGCTTGGGAAATGATGGAAAATGACAGAATGGTGGAAAGTTGCCTTTCTTCAAGGAGCTGCAGCAAGTCCTTGAATGAAACTGGCGGGTGAACCTCGGTGCCTGTCGGTGTCTGGAAAATGGGGAAGGAAGGGCAAAGGAGGCAAGGGCTAGCAAGATGGCTTACTGCAGTGGTTCACAACGTGTGGGTCGTGGCCCCTTTGGCAAACCTCCATCTCTAAATATATTTACATTGTGACCCATAACAGTAGCAAAATTATAGTTATGAAGTAGCCGTAAGAATAATATTATGGTTGGGGTCACTACAACATGAGGAACTGTGTTAAAGGGTCACAATACTGGGGAGGGTGAGAACACTGGCTTAGTGGTTGGGAGTGCTTGTTGTAGCTACAATCCGTGGATCCAGAGAGATTAGGCATATAGGAGGGGACACATGAGGCGGGGCACATGCATGTCCCTGGAGGGGAAAACAGAATAGACTTTATGGGTGGACTGGGGGTAGGGGAGGTGGGAAGAGGAGGGTAAAATGGAAAGGAGAGGGGGAGAGTTGAGAGAGGGAATGCAGGGAGAGACAGCTAGGGATCATTTGAGGGTGGTTTAGACACCTCGTGCAGTGGAAACTTTCAAAACTATATGAAGGTGATCCTAATGAACTCTCCAAACAATGAGGGAGACAGAGTGCCAAATGGCCGTTCATCTCACCAAATGAAGCTTCTAGTTACCAGGACTGGGTTACATCTAGTTGAATTTTCTGCCAAAGGGGCTCCATGGAAATCTTCAAACAGCCCAGGCTGTTGCTTAGACAATAAGTTGCTCTCCACAAACCGACAGAAAGGTCTCATTGCTGAAGACAACACCCACACCACTCACTGAAGAGGTTTAGCTGGTGCTTACATAGAACCTTTACACGTACATTTTAGTATCCACAGTACAGGAAGGTACTCTTCAGGCTAACAAAAGAAAAATGTAAACCCCAACCCAGCCTTTGATCTCTGCCTGGAAAATATGCTAGGGCAATGGTGGCACAGTGGTGGGAGTACCCAGCCAATGTTTGACTTGACTGAAGGTCCACTCCATGAGTTAGAACCCATACTCAACACTGCTTGGGTGACCAAGAACCAGAGACTAGATAGCCCAGAGACCTAGTGTAAAACCCAATACTATTGGTTTAAAAAAAGTAACAATAAAATGACTCAATTGAGTTTTTCATCTTGGCCATTCTGATGGGTGTAAGGTGATATCTCAGGGTCGTTTTGATTTGCATTTCCCTGATGGCTAATGAGGATGAGCATTTCTTTAAGTGTTTTTCTGCCATTCGATATTCCTCTGTCAAGAATTCTCTGTTTAGCTCTGTTCCCCATTTTTTAATTGGATTACTTGGATTGCTGCTTTTCAGCTTCTTTAGTTCTTTGTATATACTGGATATTAGTCCTCTGTCAGATAAAGGGTTAGTGAAGATTTTTTCCCAATCTGTAGGCAGTCGTTTTGTTTTGATGACGGTATCCTTTGCTTTACAGAAACTTTTCAGTTTCAATAGGTCCCATTTATTGATTGTTGCTCTTAGAGCCTGTGCTGTTGGTGTTCTGTTCAGGAAGTTGTCTCCTGTGCCAATGAGTTCTAGGCTGTTCCCCACTTTTTTTTCCAATTGATTTAGGGTATCTGGTTTTATGTTGAGGTCCTTGATCCACTTTGACTTTAGTTTTGTGCAAGGTGATAAATATGGATCTATTTTCATTTTTCTGCATGTAGACATCCAGTTGGTCCAGCACCATTTGTTGAAGATGCTGTCTTTTTTCCATTGAATGGAATTGGCTTCTTTGTCGAATATCGAGTATTCATAGGTGTGTGGATTTATTTCTGGGTCTTCTATGCGGTTCCATTGATCCTCCTTTCTGTTTCTATGCCAATACCATGCAGTTTTTATTACTGTTGCCCTGTAGTACAGCTTGAGATCAGGAATGGAGATACCTCCAGATGATCTGTTGTCGTACAGGATTGTTTTGGAGATTCTGGGTTTTTTGTTTCTCCATATGAAGCTGAGAATCTTTTTTTCAAGGTCTGTAAAGAATTGAGTTGGGCCCTCCACCTTCCCGATGGTGAGTGCTCTCTGTCAGGAACAACTCCACATTTGGCTAAGGCCGAGGATCTGGCTTGCTTCCATGTATGTGGACCTATCTGCATTGCCCCCGTGGCACGCCTGGGTTGGCTACCCAGAGGCTATTTAAGCTGTGGGCTGGCTTTCCCCGGGGTCCGAGGATTGTTCAATGTTCCTGAATAAACTGCATTGAAAAAAAAAAAAAAAAAAAAAGAATTGAGTTGGTATTTTGATGGGAATTGCATTGAATCTGTAGATTGCTTTTGGCAGTATGGCCATTTTCACAATGTTAATCCTACCAATCCATGAGCACGGGAGATCTTTCCATCTTCTGATATCTTCTTCGAAAACTCAAGCGATAACACATGCTGGAGAGGTTGTGGAGAAAGGGGAACCCTCCTCCACTGCTGGTACAACCACTCTGGAAAGCTATCTGGTGCTTTCTAAGACAAATAGGAATAGTGCTTCCTCCAGACCCAGCTATACCACTGCTAGGTATATACCCAAAGTTTGTTCAAGTACACAAAAAGGACACTTGCTCAACCATGTTTATAGCAGCTCTATTTGTAATAGCCAGAACCTGGAAACAACCCAGATGTCCATCAACGGTGGAATGGGTACAGAAATTGTGGTATTTTTATACAATGGAATACTACTCAGCAATCAAAAAGGAGGAAATCATGAAATTTGCAGGCAAATGGTGGGATCTAGAAAAGATCATTCTGAGTGAAATATCCCAGAAAGAGAAAGACAAACATGGGATATACTCACTTATATAGACCTATAAGATATGATAAACATAATGAAATCTATACACCTAAAAAAGATAATCAATTGAGTTGACATGGGGTAAGATGATCAATCCTCGTTTAGAAAGACAGATGGGATGTGCATTGAACGTATGACAGGAGTCTACTGAGCGCATCTGAAAGACTCTAACTAGCAGTGTTTTCAAAGCAAAGACCCATGACCAAACCTTTGGCAGAGTACAGGGAATCATAAGAAAGAAGGGGAGTTAGTCTGATGGGGAAAGGATAGGAGCTCCACAAGGACCAAATGTATCTGGGCACAGGGTCTTTTCTGAGACTGACATTCAAACAAGGACCATGTATGGATATAACCTAGAACCTCCACTCAGATGTAGCCTGTGGTAGCTCAGTAACCAATTGGTTTCCCAAAGTGAGGGGAACAGGGACTATTTCTAACAGGAACTCAATGACTGGCTCTTTGGTCTCCCCACCCCCGAAGGGAGGAGCAGTCCTGTTAGGCCACAGAGGAGGGCTTTGCAGCCAGTCCTGAAGATACCTGATAAAACAGGATCAGATGAATGGGGAGGAGGTCCCCCCATCAGTGGACTTGGAAAGGGGCACGGTGGAGATGAGGGAGGGAGGGAGGGACTGGGAGGGAATGAGGGATCGGGACACGGCTGGGATACAGAGTTAATAAAATGTAGCTGATAAAAAAAGGGTATTCTCTGGAATTAAAAAAAAAATGACTCAATTGTATTCTTCTATACTCACAGTTCAGTGTCTTATTTAGCCACCATCAGAGAAGCTTCCTCTTGCAGCAGATAGAGCCAATACAGAGATACCTACGGAACCAGGCATTATACACACAAAGGGAGATTTTGGAATACACATCTCTAAACCAGATGTCTCCATTAAATTCCTCTCCTCAGAGATCAGGGAACCCTGAGGAAGAGGAGGTAGAAAGATCGTAAGAACCAAAAGTGGATGGAAGGCACCAGGAGAACCAAGCCAGGTTCATATAAACTCATGGAGACTGAGGCAGGAGACATGGGGCTGAGAGGGGTCTGCCCCAGGTGCTCTGCATATATACCGTAGCTTATAGATTAGTATAACAGAGGAATGGATACAGAAAATGTGGTACATTTACACAATGGAATACTACTCAGCAATTAAAAACAAGGAAATCATGAAATTTGCAGGCAAATTGTGGGAATTAGAAAAGATCATCCTGATTCCAGATGCAGAAGACACACATGGTATATACTTACTTATAAGCGGCTATTAGACATGTAATATAGGATAAACATACTAAAATCTGTACACCTAAAGAAGCTAAACAAGGAGGACCCTGGGTAAGATGATCAATCCTCCCTCAGAAAGACAATTGAGATGGACAACGGAAGAGGGAGAAAATAGGGAAGAGGACAGGAGCCTACCACAGAGGGCCTCTGAAAGACTCTACCTTGCAGGGTATCAAAGCAGATGCTGAAACTCATAACCAAACTTTGGGCAGAGTTCAGGGAATCATATGAAAGAAGGCAGAGATAGAAAGACCTGGAGTGGACAAAGAGAGCAACAGAACCAAAAAATCTGGGTCCGGGGGTCTTTTGTGAGACTGATACTCCAACCAAGGACCATTCATGGAGATAACCTAGAACCCCTGCACAGATGTAGCCCATGGCATTTCAGTGTCCAAGTGGGTTCCCTAGTAATGGGAGCAGGGGCTGTGTCTGACTTGAAGTCATTGGCTGGCTCTTTGATCACCTCCCCCTGAGGGGGAACAGCCTTACCAGACAACAGAGGAAGACAATGCAGCCAGTCCTGATGAGACCTGATAGGCTCGGGTCAGAGGGAAGGGGAGGAGGACCTCCCCTATCAGTGGACTTGGGTAGGGGTGTATGAAGGAGATGAGGGAGGGAGGATAGATTGGAAGGGCATGCGGGAGGGGGCTATAGCTGGGATACAAAGCAAATAAATTGTAATTAATAAAAAATAAAAAATAAAAAAAGAAATGAGACAAATCTTTTCTTGTCTAAAGGCAAACTGTTTTTGTGACTTCTGACCCAAACTAGGCTCCTCGTAGGTATTACATGCCTCAAATGTATATTTTCTTGGACTGCTTAGGTTTATGGAAGCTCTTGGGATACATTTGACAGAAAGTAATCTGATTTTTAAGTTAAATTATTTTTCAGCTTTTATCTGAAGAGTAACATTTCACTTAGTTATGTTACACTGTATGTATTTGTGAATATAAATTTTCTGCTAACAGGTTCTTAAAAAGGCATTATCTTCATGTCAGAATTTTATATAAAGCTTCAACATTGAGAATAGCAGGTAATAAATAACATCATGTTTCAAAGAGGGGTATGGGCATAGCTGTCTGCGCTTAAAGAGGCAACATAGAAGACAAAGGACATTTCAGCACTTCCCCATTTTATCCAAGAAGACTCTTAAAGTGGGGAGATGTGGATTGTGGGCTGTAGATCTAGGAGGAGATAGTTAGCTTCAGCTCCTCCAAGGCCTGTTCTTTCCTTGACCAGTAAAATCTCTCTTGGTAGAGAAAGAGGAACCGTTTGAAGAGAGATGTCCCTCCCTCTGGGACACCTTCGACAAGTGAAGGTGCAGAACTCATGAGTCTACTCCGAGTCACTTTTGAGGAGACCAGAGAACGCTGGGAAAGACTTCTGCAGTTGTGGACTCTGATATCAGGGGAGGACAGCTGCAGTATCAGTAGAAACAAGTGTTAAGGAGAAACAAAGACGGGCCGACAAGCAGCCCCCATCGCCACCACCAGCACCAATGCAGCTGCAGCGGTGCAAGCTGAGCTGCTAGAAGGAGCAATTCATACACGCCTCCCTTAATTCTGCGGCTCTTCGGTGGATGCCTACTCCACACAGTAACAAGTTTGGCCAAAGCACATGAGAGGTGGGGTGTGCTGTGTGGGAGGCCAGAGAACTCCAAAAGGCTCTAGTGTCATTCTTGCACATGGCTGAACGTCCTTGTGGCTGGCCCTTTCTGTGACCTACTCCAAGCACTGTCACTAGGCGGGTGGCTTCCGATAGGAGCAGTTCCTTGATACCTTTCCACTTCCACACTGCTCTTCAGGGATCCTCTCCCCCACCTGCCCCAAGCATCAAAGGAGGAATTGTCTGCAAAGGACTCATCTTCATCTGATGCCAGAAATATTAAAAGTGGATTTGGGATATCCATGGCGTCTCAGTGCCGTGTTTGGCCAAATATCAAATTTTAGCTGCTATTTGCCCAAAGGTCTAGAAATTATTATCTGAGGAGAGAGTGGTGTGTGATAGGCAGAGGTGTCAAAAGACAGGAGCTCAGGAATAGAAGCTGGAAGAATTTTTCCTTGTGAACCGACTTCACCACTCACTAATATCAAACAACTCTCTGTGTTCTCCCCCTTCCTTCTTTCCATTTTTAATTTCTCATTCCTCCACCTTTCTCTACCTCCCCACCTCTTTTCTCTTTCCAGTTTGGTTTTACCTGCTTTGAAAGCAGAGTCATACAGGCGGCAACTCTAGAAAGAGGAGTGGGAACTGGTAGAGAGATAGAGAAGGACAAGATTTAGTATGAAACTATGTTACTGGGATAATTTTGAGAAACGTGAGTTACGACCTTGCACTGGCACCACAGGAAGCCATACACCACCAAGGGTTTGTGCATCTTTCAACCCTATCAGAGAGGCATCTTTTTTGTAGCAGATGTCAATCAACAGAGACCAACATGCAGAGAATAAGAAGCTGCTGAGTTTTCAGCTCTAAAGGGGACCTCTACCACGTACCCCTGTGCAAAGCTCGGGGATTAGAAGAGGAGGTAGAAAGACTGTGAGAGCCACAGGGAGTGGAAGTCTGTAGAAAAAGGTATTGGCCAGATAGTTGCGCACATGAACTCCTAGTTGGGACTGTGTGCGTGAAGCTTGCATCAGATCATTACGCTCCATGCCTCACTGAGGAGGTATTGATGGTTGCTGTGTCCCAGGAGAGGGAGAATTACTTCCTTTAGGTTTGTGATCTCTGAAAGATCATCCATACCCGGGAGATGGTCCTACACCCATGCGCATGCATACCACACTAAATGAACTCAGGGGCCATTAAACAAAAAGAGAGTACATGAAGTTGGCGAGTAAAAGCGGGGGGGATAACAGAGGAATTAGTGGAGAGCAGATGGGGTGTCTGTTCTGGGAACTCTCCTGTCTCTACCTTCTATATATCCCCACAGGAGCTCTGGGAATAGTAACCAACGCTTATCACATCTGGCTCTATTTAGCTTATGGAAATTCATACTCAGGAGTTTGTATGTTTGTAGAACCTGCTAAATCATGTCCTGAACTTCAGAAGCTTTAGTCCATCATATTATTTCAGTATTTTCAAAAGCTACATCAACACCCTTAGCAAGTCTTCCTTTCCTGAAGGTCTTTGCTCCCTCCCGCTCATTCTCCTTCACTCCAAATTCTCTCTGAAGTCTGATTTACTGTCTTCCTCAGCCGCACCTTCAGTCCACTCCTGACCCCAACCCAGTCCATTTTCTGGAATCATCTTCACTAATGATGAGCATTCTAATTAGTTAAGCATTCTTAGTCTTAAGAAATCCTTAAGAAATGAATGATTTGCAAGCCTGTATCTGAAGCCTCCTGTCACTGTGAACTTAGGAATGACATCTCTAACTGTCGGCAGACCTCTGCTTATGAAAATTTCACAAGAACAGCAACTGACATTTTCTAAAACAAAATTTATCTCCCTCATTTCTAGATTTATGCTCTTTCTAACTTTTTGTTTTGTGTAGTGGCACTGCAGTCTGCCCTCCTGGATCCAAGCCGTTCTTCACTTTACGTTTCTTGCTCCTTTACCATATGAGAGCTAAAATCCCACAGCTAATAAGGAGCTCAGCAAAGGCAATACATTAAAAATGTTAAAAAGTCATTAACCGTGTTAATGAAAGGCCTCTGAGTTTTTGTAGTTCATCTGTATACTGAAACCTATGCCCTTTCTTCTCTTTAAGGACAAAAGAAAATGAGCATGGAAGGATAGTTGAGAAAGGAGAGGAAAGGGGACAGAAAAAGAAGCAGATACAGCAAGTTTCAGTCTAAAAGTAGCTGGTCCATTCCACTGGTCTCTAAAACCATCCTTTAAACTTTTTTTTTTTAAATGAGAAGAACTAATCTCAGTCATATCTGATTGAATTCTCTTTTCAGTTTTCTGCCTTTGGCCCTTTATTAGTCACATTGGGAGAATCCATTTACTTATATTCAAACATAAGGAGAAACATAATGAAAGTACCATCCAATATTACATTAAAGATTTTGACACAGACATAATTCATTGCATTCCTTTGTCCTTTCTGTAGACAAGGGAAATTTCTGATATCAGTGCCGGAAGGAGGTATATTTCTTCTCAACAACCGGCTCACTTTCCCAATCAGTTATTAAAGTTGACACCTGTTTATTCTCTGTTCCTCCTGCCAGTTTTTCAAAGTTCAGAGGCATTATTTAAGTTCCACAAGCTAGAAGCATGGAGGATTAAATGACCTTTGTTCTTATAATTCCTTGCTACTAATCTCTCATTTTAACTCATTATACATTAATATATTATCCATTACATACATAATTTCAAGCTGATGAGTGTGTGTTTATAAGCTTGTATAAATCATCTTAGAATTAGCAAATATTGCTTATGTATCTATGTCACACCTCTGGCCTGCATTTGATTTCAGCACCATCTGTGACAGACAGCTCCCAGCACCATCATTCCACCCCCAAGGTGATGTGTTTTTCTGAGACTTGAAAGCTTGCAAAGCTGGTACAACCTGAGAAGATACTTGCCCTCCCTCTCCCTGCCCTGGGATAAGCATCAAACACAGGAGAGGGAACTGGGTGGAGGGGCCTCCAGTTTCTTTTTTGTAGTGTTTTTTTCTTACCAGGTGGCTCTTTGCTCTCACTGAATTTTTTTTTTTTTTATTTATCTCTCTTGCTTTGGGATGGACCCTTGAGTGGTGTACAGGCTGACAGAGAAAGAGTGGGGAGTGGGGAGAATTCATTCAAACAAGCTACTATTGCAGAGGCCAAGAAAAAGACATGGGTTTGTCCAGGAAGGCTGGTGCCAGGAGTGGATTAAGATGTGGTAGAGGGTGAGAGCTACAAAACCTATTGAACATGAATGTTCTCTGCCTGAGTTGATCATGGGCATGTGGAAACTCATGCCAGTTGTTACTGGCTTTAACTATTTTCTAGAAAAGTTGGAAATTCCTCTGAAAATTTTTCAGTAATTCGGGAAATTGCCATGTGTGTGTTTTCATGGGTGCACATGAGTATGCATGTGGCAGCATGAGAACAAACTTGGGTGTCACATCCTCAAGCACCATCCAGAGAAACCCATCCGTAGGGTTTCTTATTGATCTGAAAATCACCAAGTAGGCATAGCTGGCTGCCCAGCAAGCCCCAAGCACCCAATTGTCTCTGTGTGGGGATGACAAGTACATGCCACCATGCCCCACATTTCTGGTGATGGAGTCCATGACCTCACATGACCTCATGCTTACAAGGTGTTCTAGTTTTCTTTCTATTGCTGTGATAAAACACTCTAGCCAGCAATAATTAAGGGAGAAAGGGCAAGGTCTCAGCACATTATTGAGGGAAATCAGGGAAAGAATTCAAGGCAGTAAAATGCAGGCAGGGATCACTGGAGATGCTGCTTGCTGACTGACTCACAGGCTCAGATTTATGCTCAGCCAGATAACTCACCCAGCTCAGGACTGTCTTCCTAAGGAATAGTGCTGCCCATAGTGGTCCGCTGTTCCTAATCAATTAACATCAGTTCAGCCTCTCACAGACGTGCCTATAGACTGCTTAGTAAATACAACTACTCAACGGAGTCTGCATTTTCAGGAGACTTTTATGCTATGTCAGGTGGACAGTTAATGCTAAATAGGATACAAGAAAAGTATTACAATGAGTGAGTTATCTCCCCGCCCTGGAAAGTTAATTCTTAATAATATAAAGAATGCACAGGGTGTAAAGTTGAGGTCTATGGGTAGAATCTTGCCACAGTATCTTCATTGTTGACTCATGAAATGTTTCTTGTATAGACGAACACGGCTCTCAGCATAGCACTTAAATTTCAGTCCCCCACCCACCCAGTGCTGTCACAGGCAGAATAAAAAGAGTGGGCCAGAAAGGCTGAGGGTGCCTTTGCAGGGAGGTATTTTATAAAGACATTTTTCTTTATTCGATATTAACATGAAATATCGATTCTACCTTAAATAAATAATTGAACTTCAAGCTATCCAGGGAAACCTATTTATTCTGTTGTTCACGGGGTCTGTGACACGGGCTGGCTTAAAGGTGAGGCTACTGCTAATAATGAAGTCTTTCAGCACTTCACTAAATAAATCCCCTCAAGGAAAGAATGTGTACCTTACTGATTTCCACTTTGGAGTGCTACAGTGAAATTCCCGTGTAAATAGGGAAATAAGATTTTTTTAAAGACTGTTTTTTCTCTAAGCAGGTTGATTAATGAGAAGAATAGTCCCTCAAGAGTCATCCAGGTGCTTAGCAGTCCAAACATTTTAGAATTCCTCAAATACAAAGTGTGGCAGTTAGTGGTTAAGCCAGCCCTTAAAAAGCCATCAGAACCAGGCAGTCCACAAAGGTGTAGCTTTCTTGGCCCTGTGAAGGACAGACTTCAGACTCAAGGCCTGATGACTGTCATGCTATTCTTGGTGCCACTGGTTCTGGGCTATGACTCCTTTAGCGGGTCCTCTTATCTGTTCGCACTATGCACTATGAACTCTCCCTCCAGTGAGCTACAGTATCTTGGAAAAGGTCACTATTTAAGTGGCTGATCAACAGAGACATACAGAATGTCACACAAATGAATGAATTAGTAATAAACCAGATGCAAAGGCACTGAGGGCCAGGGAAGCAGGAGAATGTGGCAAGCCATCTGAAGTTAGTACTATGTGGAGCAGAGAGCCAGATGTGGGGAGAAAAAGGGGAGTGAAGGGCAAACCATTGCTTTGATGCTTCCAGGTAAACTTCTAAGGGAGGAATTTGAGCACCAGGAAATAGAGTGGGAATTTAGTTAGTGGGTGGAAAAAAGAGAGCTCAGTTGCAGGCCAATCGAATAAAGGCAGAAAACAAAAATCTCAGGTGTCAGAGATTCAAGTTCAAACCTTGGTTAGTTGGGTGGTTGGGCAGTAGACTCCATTGCTCTGTACTTCAGTGTCTATTTCTCCTGAATAGGTAAGAGTATAATCATTGTTAAGACTGAATGAAACATTGCATTTGAATCACTCAGCACACTGGCCAACAGAGAACAATGGATCAAAACTAGTTAGAGTGTGACTAAAGCAGAATGCTTTTTAAATTTTTATTAATTACACTTTATTCACTTTGTATCCCCCCTGTAGCTCCCTCCCTCCTCCTCTTCCAATTCTACCCTCTCCCTCCTCCACTCATGCTCCTCCCCAAGTTTACTGATAGGGGAGGTCTTCCTCTCCTTTCTTCCGATCCTAGTCTATCAGGTCTCTCCAGGAGTGGCTGCATTGTCTTCTCCTGTGGCCTGGTAAGGCTGCTCCCCACTCAGGGGGAGGTGATCAAAGAGCAGGCCAATCAGATTATGTCAGAGAAAGTCCCTGTTCCCATTACTATGGAACCCACTTGGATACTGAGCTACCATGGGCCACGTCTGTGCAGGGGTTCAAGGTTATCTCCATGCATGGTCCTTCATTGGAGTATCAGTCTCAGAAAGACCCCTGGGCCCTGATTTTTTGGTTCTGTTGCTCTCCTTGTGGAGCTCCTGTCTTCTCCAGGGCTTATTATTTCCCACTTCTTTCATAAGATTCCCTGCACTCTACCAAATGGTCTCAGCATCTGCTCTGATACCCTACAGGGTAGAGCCTTTCAGAGGCCCTCTGTGGCAGGCTTCTCTCCTGTTAACTGTTTTCTGAGCCTTTCCAGCCTTTGGAGCCTTTGGAGCAGGGACCAGGTGTAGTGAGAATGTTGGTTTCTTTAAAAACACATAAATGTTATACAAATATGTTTTTGTTTTAAACAGGTGTAGAATATGGGTGCTAACTGACTTGTCTGATGCTATGGGAGAGGTGTGATTTTGACAGCTGAATATAGTTTACGTTTGAAATTCTGAGGGCTCTTCAAAGGGTGTATTAATGCCACAGCCTGGAGAATGGCAGCAGATGCTGCTGCCCCTGCTGCCCCTCCCTGCTGCCCCTCCCTGCTGTCCCTTCCTGCTGCCCCTCCCTGCTGCCCCTGCTGCCCTGCTGCCCCTCCCTGCTGCCCCTCCCTGCTGCCCCTCCCTGCTGCCCTTTCCTGCTGCCCCTGCTGCTGTTGCTGGTTGACAGTTGAGGATATCTTTATGAAAAAGATCAAACCTGCCTCAAGGACCTTGATGGCCCTAATAGCAGGAAGTAGTTTCCTGCTATTAGGACACCTTTTCCCCTTCCAACCTTCTTTCTCTTCTGCCTGGTGCTGGGAGGTTGGATAGGAGTGATGCAGGGAGGTAGGAAAATGAACCCAAAAAAGTAGCCAAAAGTATGGTTACAACCAGGAACTAGGGAGTCAACAGAAGGTGTTTTTCAGACTGTGTATATTCTCAATTGCAACCCAGTGGCCTGTCAGGAAGGAGACAGGGACTATACTTCAAAAAGTTTCTAGGAAGATTTTTTTTTTCCTTTATAGTGTCTTATTGGTATACTTGCTCTTTTCTTTGATTAAATTACCTACACAAACCACTGTAGTTCTCAATATCTTTTAAGGGAATTTGCCTAGACTATAAAGCAAGGTGATTCTTCTAGATCATCAGAATGAAAGGCTATCAGAGGAGTTAGGACTTTCATGGCCGTGGCACTCACTGTACTTTAATGGAGCCAGGACAGTTTATAAGAAAAGAGAACTTTTAGAGAAGTCACTCGTCATGTGTCTGTGGATGGTGTCGTGTCTAACTCTTCGCTGGTAAACAACAGTTTTAAGCCCGGCATGCACGGCGATGGAGCAGTGCCACTCACTCAGCGTGGCTCTTCCCACACCTACTAAACTTAACTCAGTTGATTCCAGATACAATCAGGCTGACAACCGAGGCAGTGGAGATTAATTATCATAGCCAGAATACAGGGCACATACTGTTCCCCGCAGAAGTCATAGTGGAGCTTGTGGGACAAAGGCTCTTGCTGGCCATCCTGTCATATAGTGCCTTAACGTTAAGGGGCTTGGTGAATAGCTACAGTGTTTATTGAGATGAAAATCATTTGGTCCTACTCCAGAAGATCAGTTAGAGTCTATTTGTGGTGGTCAGAGGAGTCAGCATGGAGCAGAGGCTCAGCTCTTTCTGAAGTAATACAGGCATCAGTTGCTTCTGTGTATGTGAGGGCTTCATGTGGAGGGCTGGTAGAAAGGAACCGGCTGTTCAAACCAGCAAATTCATCCATATGTGGGGCAGCCCAGCTGAAAGGGTGACCATCTCAGCAAACATGTCAATCTGGTTCTTCATGCAGACTGCCTCAGAATTGATCAGACACCTCTCTCATCATCCGCTTGTTAGAATCTCACTGCGATGTGCTACGGCAGGAAAGAGAAACAGCTGAAGCTTTTCTGTAAATCAATAAGTTGGTTCCCTTCCCAGAGGTTGGTTTGCATTTAAATTCCAGTTTCAAATGGTTGTGCTACAAAATCACTACGTTGCAGTTCTGGGCTAAGCATAGGCATTACAGTCCTGCTCCATTCCCCACGAATAAGCAGATTTCTTTATTAAATATGTGGTTTCCTTTAATTACAGTGGTTATTTTAGAAGGTGATAACTATATAAAATTTTATCCTGAGGAAGGATTATATTGAAATCACATTGATGTTATGGAAAAGAGTCAATGAAAAAGCAAGCAGGAAAAAGGGAGGAATCTTACTCCCTAATGGCCACACTCCATGGCCACACTGCATGGAGGGCTGAAGTTCTTATCTGCATTTTCTTGCACTGGAGACTCTTTCTAACAACAGCCACAATAACCTTGTGACTCATTCCCTTTTACTTTGATGTTTTTCCCCCCCAGACTTTTGTGTTGAGAATATGGAATGGAAGGTTCCCTCCACAGCTTGGTTCTGAAGCCAGTATCTATATCAATGTTTTCTTACCCTAGGGATTTTACCACCCACTTTTCATTGAAAATGTCTTAAAATACCATTTCCAACAGTCTCAAATAAGTGATGTAGATAATATCATCTATTTATCCACAATCATAGAAATCAATGACACTTTATCAGGCAAGCAATTTATAATTAATTAATATTATTGTCTTAAAATTCAAACGCATAATCACACATATTAAACTTGTTAAGTTCTTATACCTCTAGGGAGAATTTCATTGAATAAAAGGTCCTTCTGTTGAGTTCTGTTGTTCACTCAAATGCCCAAATGGCATCACATTCATTCATTCATTAATTCTTTTTTTAATCATTTATTCCTGTGACTTTCTGAAACAATGAAGGATTTCTGGTGAAGTTCTAAGAAAGTGAAATATACTCTTCTCCTGATTCTGTTTTTTATGCTCCTGGAAATTCAGTTTGTATAAAACACGAATAAGAGCTGTGCCTTTGTGCAACGTGGAGAGAAGATCTAGGGATGAAGACTCCTTGGCTGGCAGGGTCTGGCCTAACAAGCTGAGGTTCTGGTTTCCAATCCCAGAAGCACATAAAGCCAAATGGGATGGTGAGTGCACTTCAAATGGTTAAGAATTCTTTTATTCTGAAGACAAATATGAATGACCATGGTTCCAGAACATGGATTAGGTAATGCCAACACAGTAACAGTTTGAGGAAGTTTTCTTAGAACAAGAATGTCATAGATCAAGAAATGCTTCACATGCATTGATGGTGACCTCAGAGAGATGGGCCATAGCAAAACAGGAACTCCCTGCTGCGGGCTTCAGGTGCTAGCTAATGATGTGTAGCTTTGGGGCTGGTGAAGGCAGTAGCCTGTTTGTACATTCCAAATGATTTACCTAATGATCACAAAGCTATCAAATTAGGTACAGAGGAAGGCAATGAAGGGCCTCTAAGAAGCCTATAGATGGCCCCAGGTAATCTGGATACAAGCCCTCCACAGCTGTTGTCCTGATGAGTTAATCAGCCTTGCAGAGGCTCAGTCAGGAGGGACAGCGTTTTCCTCAGATCGTCTGTTCAGGAAACTTATCCTCAGTTAAAGGCAGAGTTTGAGGAAAGATAGGATCTATAAGAAATCCCTTTTCAAAAAGCGAAGCAAGCCAAACAAAAGTAGCAGAATTTTTTTTAAAAAAAAGTGGGTTTTAGGCTCAGGAGACAGTAACATTTCATCCTCACAAAGGAGAAAAGACACTCATTTTCTTGGCTACTGACTTCATCTCCCACCTACTAAGTGCCAATGAAATCCAAATGCCCCTAAAGCTTTTCAAAGCTTTTCCCATGAAGAATCGCCATGATGGAGACACACAGGGAAAACATGTTATCAGCACAGTAGAGGGGAGTCGAGGAAGCAGGAAAATATTCACCTGACGCTGTGGGGTATTGGTAGAAGGCCTGAAGTGAGGGGCTGGAGCGTGACCCTTCAGTGAAGAGCACTCAAGGCTCTTGCCTAGGACAGAAGTTAGGGTCCCAGGACCTACATTGGAAGGCTCATAGCCATCTGTAGCCCAAATTTAGGGCGTCTGTAACCCTCTTCTTGCTTCTAAAACAGGCACTATACATAATGGCACACACACATATGTAGACAACACATACACACACCATTCATACACAGACACACACAGAGACACACACAGAGACACACATAGACACAGACACACACATACACATACACACAAACACACATTATCATTCATACACAGAGATACACACACTGAGCTCATGATCTTTCTGCTTCCAACTCCCATATACTGGAGTTCCAGACACATATAATATGTATATATAGAATATTAAAAAGTAGAATTTGATTGCTGGTCCAAGAAAAATTTCATCTCCCTTTATTGTCTTTCATCTACCCTGTTTTCGTTATTCAAGTAACCCGCCTGTTTCCTATTACATTGGTTTTGCTTATCTACAGTGTCTCAACACCTGTTTAGTTAATCCTTACAAATACCCATCCATGGAGGAATCCTCTGCTCTCCTTAAAGTACAAAGATATTAAATAACTCATCTAACATCACGCAACCCTTAAATGGTATCATCAAGATTCAGAATCAAATCTGATGGAGTCAACAAAACCATGCTGTCCACAGTGCATCGACTGTTTTTCCGAACCGTGTCTGGCTGCAAACGTGCCTCCTGGATAATAGCCTCCATGCTGGCCTTGAAGAGCCTCGGTTACTGACAGTGATATCTGAGATGAATGTGTGGTCCCTGAACAGGAGGCTCTAGGATCACATGCCCCATATGTTCCAAGGGAGACCAATAAACATTAAACTCTCATTGCATGTCATTCCTGCTGAGTTTATCTGGTCTTGTTTAAGCAACCCCACAGCATCTATAAAGATTTTTCACCACAGTGTGCTCCTGTAAATAAGAAGTTTATCAAATAAAACCTTCCACAAAGAACAGGAAGACATGCCCTATTGACAGCCCCTCACTGAGTGCTGTTTCCTTCCAGGGATCCTTGTGAGGAAAATTCACCTCTTGTTCCATAACCGCATTTATTGAAAGTCTTCAAGTTTAGGTAGTTTGGGGCTAAATTTGGGTATCTAATTTATTTGAACAATCCCACTCTTCCAATTTCATCCTGAGGAATAAATTCCTTGAAATTCAGTAATGTACTGTAGAACATGACACACAACCCATTTCCCTAGGTTTTTCTGTAATTATCTTTGGGAGATAAATCTCACATAGGTAAGGTTATTGGGTGAGCGCTCCAGTATTTATTTGTCCTGGCATTGGAGGAGGTAAAACTATAAAATTCGCTTATTGAGCACCTGAACAGTGTCAGGTTCCATGAGGATAATAGAATGCTGTGTTTCTTCTTTGCCTCTTTCTGTCCCTGGTCATAGTTGCTGGACCAAGGATGGGCAACTGACTCCATTTCAATGGAAGAGGCACTTTGGGGTCAGGAGATAGGAGGTGAGAGTGTGTAATTCCTGTGAAGGGAAGAATTGCTTAGAATGTGCCAGCTCAGCTGTCTGAAGACTTCACTTGTTGGCATTCATTCCACGGGAGCCCTCAGTGCACACACATCTCTTAGAGTTAAGTGAAACCCATCCCTGATCATAAAATCACTGTTTTAAGAAAGTCTGAATAGTTGCATACTATGACCCAGTAAACAACTCTGAAAAAAGCAACAAGACCCTTTACGTATTTCATCTCCTTTAACTATTACACCAACTTATGGAGGTAGGAACTATTATTTTATAGATGAAGTCATGGAGTTTGGAGCTCTTTAAAATTACCCTAAGGGCACACAGCTAGACAATGATAGAGCCAAGAAGTTAAACACAAAAAATTATTTGTTGCATCTTTATTTTTAATAGTTCTCTACTGTTGTGTTACACGTTGCACTGTTTTGAAACACCTATTTTATACGGTTTCATTCTCCCATTGTCCTTACAAATGTGCGGACGGAATGTCACGTCATCATGGCTAGGTTATGCCTGTGTCTGACTATGTTTTTCTACATTCCTTATAGTGTATTTGAAGTTTCTACTTTTTTACACCACTGGCGTCTCCTGTGTTCAGTTAATATTTAGTAAGGCATTTGAATTCTCACATCATTTAGGAATATTATATTAGGAGTAATATACTGTTTGTGTGACTGTGATTGTGTGTGTGTGTGTGTGTGTGTATGAATGAATGCAGGAATGCATGTGCATGTGTGGGAGTCAGAGGACAACTTTAAAAATTTTTTTTATTAATTACACTTTATTTACTTTGTATCCCCCCTGTAGTTCCCTTCTACCTCCCTCCCAAGCCCTCTGTTCCGCCTCCTTCTCCACACATGCCCCTTCCCAAGTCAGAGGACAACTTTTGAGAGTCATTTTTCTCCATCCATTTTACATGTATTCTGAAGACTGAACTCAAGCGGTCAGAAGAAGTACTTTATCAGTTGAGCAATCTCCACAGGTCTTATGCTATCTGGCTGTCATCTATCTATCTATCTATCTATCTATCTATCTATCTATCTATCTATCTATCTGTCTATCTATCTATCATCTACCCGTCTATCTGGTGTTCTACAGTATTTCGTGCTTGCAATGGAGATTACACTTAAAGTCTTAATATTATAACACACGGTACAACAGCATCTTAAATTCAACCGCACGCATGATCTCTGCCTTTGCACATCTTCATCTCAGCTCTTTCAGCCATTGATGCTTCATGGTACACCTTTATGAAATGTGTGTTCTGGGCTAGTGGGATGATCCAGTAGGTGGAGGTGTTTGTCATCCTGTTTAACAGCCTAAGTTTGGTCCTCAGGACCCACAAGATGGACGGAGAAGGTCAACTCCTGCCAGCGGTCCTCTGGCCTCCTCACATGCACTGTTCTATGTGCATGTCTACACACACACACAAAGCACAGAACAAGGAAATAACTGATTTTAAAAACTTAAAAAACAGTAAGGTAAAATGTGTCTAAATGTAGGACTCAAAATTTTAAGGATTGCAGCTTTCTCTTAAATTGTATAGAAAACAAGACATGGGGTTACATGACTAGATTTTAGATTAATAGCTGCTTTTAAAACTTTTTAAAAATGAAGTATGTAAGATATATTTATTTATGTATTTTATGCGTAGTGCTCTGTTTTCATGCACACCAGAGAGGGAATCAGATTCCATTAAGGATGGGTCATGAGTCACCATGTGGTTGCTGGGAATTGAACTCAGGACCTCTGGAAGAGCAGCCAGTGTTCTTAACCACCGAGCCATCTCTCCAACCTACGTTTTAAATCTTTAGCTTAAAATTTAGACAAAAATTTCAACATTTCCTTCTGGAAAATGTATCATCATCTTAAAGTACATAAAAAGTAGAAAAGAATTTCATCAAATTGTGTATGTGTGTGTATTCTCTTTTGGCTTTCAGATGTTTTCCTCTGTCTTCTCTTGTTTTGTCTCCTAGAACTCTCATGTTGAATGTCAGTCCACTTGATGTCCCCCAGTCTCCTTTTTCAAACCCCCTCCCCCTTTTTTTTCTGTTCCTAGGCTCGGTGATTTTTATCTTCCCTCTTCAAGCTCTGGCTTTTTCCTCAGGCTATTTAAATCTTCCCTTGATCATCTTACCCAGGGTCCTCCTTCTTGCTTAGCTTCTTCAGGTACACAGATTTTAGTATGTTTATCTTATATTATATGTCTAATATCTACTTATAAGTGAGTATATACCATGTGTGTCTTTCTGCTTCTGGGATACCTCACTCAGAATGATCTTCATTCAGAAAGGCAAACGGGATAGACATTAGAAGAGGGAGGAAGACAGAAGCCTGTTTCAGAGGGCCTCTGAAAGACTCTAGCCTGCAGGGTATTGGAGCAGATGCTGAGATCATAGCCAAACTTTGGGCAAAGTGTAGGGAATCTTATGAAAAAGGGGGAGACAGAAAGAGCTGGAGGGAACAGGAGCTCTACAAGGAGAGCAATAGAACCAAAAAATCTGGGCCCAGGGGTCTTTTCTGAGACTGAAACTCCAACCAAGGACCATTCCTGGAGATAACCTAGAACCCCTGCACAGATGTAGCCTATGGCAGCTCAGTGTCCAAGTGTGTACCCTAGTAATGGGAGCAGGGACTGTCTCTGACATGAACTCAGTGGCCTGCTCTTTGACCACCTCCTCCTGAGGGGGAGCAGCCTGACAAGGCCACAGAGGACAACAATGCAGCCACTCCTGATGAGACCTGATAAGCTAGGGTCAGATGGAATGGGAAGAGGACCTCCACTATCAGTGGACTTGGTTAAGGGCATGGGAGGAAAAAGGGAGGGAGAACTGGATTGGGACGGGATGAGGGACAAGGCTACAGCTGAGATACCACATGAATAAATTGTAATAAATTAAAAACTAAATAAAAAATTAATAAATCTGCCCTTGATTCTCTCTAGTGAATCACTTCAGTAATTACAGTTTTTAGTCCCAGACTTTCTTTGACTTCCTTTGAAATTTCTTTCATTTTTATTTGTATTTATGTTTTGTGTATGTCTCTTCTTCTTAACTTTCTCTATGTATTTTTTTTTGTTTTGTTTTGAGCATGTGACATCATTCTGTTGTTCTAAAGTAATTTTCTGGACTGGAGAGATGGCTCAGCAGTTAAGAGCACTATAGAAGACCTGAGTTTGGTTTCCAGCACTCATAGTAGCTGCTTTATAATTCAATGCCTTTATCTGGCCTCCAAGAGCACCCCAATGTATATGGCATACAGCTCTCCTTCTCTCTCCCTCACTTTCCCTCTCTCTCTCTCTCTCTCTCTCTCTCTCTTTCTCTATCACACACACACACACACACACACACACACACACACACACACACAAATCTTTAGAAGTCATTGCCTAATATTCTGCCAGTGAGTTATTTTCAGGAATTGTTTCTGTTTGTCCTTTGAATGGACCACACTTTCTTCTTTGTGTGGCTTGTAGCTTTGTTGTCAACTGAACATTATTGATAACGTGAAAACAGTAATAATAATAATATTCTTCCCTTTGTATTCATTTTTTGGAGCGTCTCTGTGATTAAGATCCAGGCCAAACTTTAAATTTTCAGTTTCGATCAAATCTTTTTCTGAACTGTGAAATATATCTTTCTGTGACCATGGCTCATGACTTTTAAATTTTTCCCATACATGTGGTTGCTTTTAATTGCCTTAGTCTTTATTCTTTTACCCCAAGGGAAAGAGAAACCTGGAGTAGATAAAGTGTATACTAGCCGTTTGAGTCTTCTGGAATTCGTTTGGCCAGCTGAGTGGGAACCCATAGAAGGAACAGCAAGGGCACTGCACTGGCTGCTCCTCTGTAAGGTTGCATGTGGCCACCCAAGCACTCAGGTTAGAAGATCGGGTCTAAATTACAACCACACGCCACAGGGCTGTGATGAGTGACGGCCATATGCTGCTGTCCGCTGAGCTGAAACTGACAAAGGTTTGCGATGTACCGTTCAAGCCATCCTGTTTGAGTTGAAAGACCTTAATAGTCTCCAAGATCAGACAGAGTCTGCTCTGCATTTGCTGTCCAGATGGGGAAACAGATACCTTACACGTCTCCCTCTGCTTTTGTCCCAGAATCCTCTAACTGGTCCATCTTCCTGCTTGCAATAGTTTTTTTTTTCCCACTTGAACCCATACCCTAGTTAGCGTGAGGTATTTTTCCTGTGTCAAAAGACCACAGTTGCGAAGCTTATGAGAAAAAGAGCCAAAGGCTGAGATGCCTGAGGTCTGAGAGCCCGAGCAGACCACAGGCTGCGCCTAGTAGCTTGCGCGGCCCCAGGATGCATCCAACAGGCTGGTGTGTCAAAGCCTGCTTGGAAATGGCTACAGGACTTTCATTCGGGGGGTTGCAGGTCCCTTTCCAGTCGGTCTAACCACTTGTTCGTCGCTCAGTTTTCTTTTCATAGCACAGAGTCTACAACAACAGGCACTTGACTGACACCCCAGTGTGTAAAGTGGGTGTGCGGACCTGGGTTTGAATGCCCAGAACTCATGTAAAGTTGGATGGTAGGTACAGCTGCAACCTTAGCGTTCTGACAGTGAAACGGGGCAGCGACAGGAGAACCCCTGCAAGCTCGGAGATGGCTGGCCTGGAGCACACAGTGGAGGGACAGCAGAGGCCCTCAAGACAGGTGGAAGGTGACCACTGCCACGCTGTCCTGTGACCTCCACACAGGAACGGCAGCACTCGCATGCCTGACCCCACACCTCATACCCAGAAGCAATACATGTTAGCGATGGGCTACTCGAGGGTTTGTGCAACACAGCACGAAATTCTCAGTGTCATATTGACCTCTTATAGAATAAAAATAAATTTAAAATTTTCCAGCTTCTTTTTTGATGTTGATATTCCATTTTTAAAATGGAAATGAGCATTTTTGCCAAGCAGAAACAAGTAACTATCTATCCAGTTTTTCGGTGGAGGGCAAAGTAAACAAAACAAGTATCATATAGAAGCGGAAGGCATGGTGAGCTTGTCATGATGTTTCTGGTCAAGTAAGTTTTCTAAACTTACTTAGTTTATTTTTTTGGCCAAGATTTCTTTTTCTTTTCTGAAATATACCTTCCTACCAGTAAGAATTGCTTTTTTCATTTTCTACTTCATGAAAAATGAACCAATCACACCTCTTGTCTGCACAACTCCCTTGGAAGTGCAATTCTGGGATCCAGTAACAAGCTGGTAACTCTGGATAAAACTTGTGATACAGAAATTGGGGTCTGTGGCAAGGAGAACAATCAGTTACAAACATGGTGTGCAGTTGGTAATTTTCCTAAGGAGAGAGCCTCTGTTTAGGAGACTGGCTGAATTAGAAGTAATAAAGGAACAAATCAAACCGTTAGATTATATAATGTTAACTTCTGGGCTGGAGGAAGCATTTTTCACTATCCTTTATTTATTAACCTAACGTCTACTTGAAAAGAGGAGACAGTGATGGATACAGCCTGGCTTTTGCTGGAAATTTCAGGCATAAAATCTTTTTAGTGCCTACTAAAGGTGACAATAAAAAATAATTCCATCTAGCGGAAAACCTGAGTATATTTTCAGGTTCCTCGCATAGTTTACCTGTGAAGGTACGTGGCTGAATGCACACACACACTCGAATTCTGATGTAGTTCCCACCCAGGATCATCTCCACTGTTGCAGTGTGTCTCAAGTGTACTGCTCACTGGAAGATCATGGTGACTTGCTTATTTCCTGCTTATGTTGCAGCTTCCTGCGAGTCTGTGCACAGAACATTGTGTACTGCATGTACCCCATAGCAAAAATAAAACCACGGAGAAAGTGGTCCAAATAAAGCCCCGCTCCACTGCATAGAGAATGCACGCAGCTGCAGGGGACACGGAGCTGCTCCCGTGTGGAAGTGCGGCTCCGTCAGTTTTCCACCTTCGCTGTGTGTTCTCGGCAGTCACGTGGCCCATCACTGTCCTTGAATCCCAAGCTCTCACTCACTCTCCACTACATCTCTTTGTGCGGCAATATGTTCTCAAAACACCTTTGAGAAGGAACATGAGAATCTTGGCTTCTTGGATAAGACCTCTCCTGGACCCCACAAGGCCGAAGGTGCCCCAGAGAGAAGCACCCAGACACTCTTCAAATGAACCCTTTGGGAAAGAGCACCTGGAATTTTTATTTAGCTTTGTTCCACACTGACCGTCTTCTTGTAGTTTGTTGGATAAACTGCGCTTCAGCCACATTGCCTTAGAAAAGATCCCGCCAAGAATGTCCTTTTACTGTTATTTCAGTTGGTAGACTCCTATGAACATTTCAGAGCTCATTCCCCATCATTTGAAGGTTTCCCTGCTGGTTTGACTGCTAATTGCTTCCTTTTTAAAATAAGGCCAAATGCCTTGTCCTTTATTAGGACCATCACCTGGAATTTAAAATGCTACTGACTTCTGTTAACAATTACTTTCCAGTACTAGACCACGAGTGGCTGGGTAGCAGAGACTCCTTCCTCTTCACATTTGGACTCTTATTTCTATGAGACAGCGACTTCACAATTTGTACCAGTTCTTAAACAAAATTGAATTCCATTAAAACATTTGGGTTTCCTAGATATCTTTTGGAAAATCTGCTGTATTCTATCCACTATGGGAAGAGCTCCTCAAATCCCCAGATCCCCTCCTTATCTAGCTAGTGCTTAGTCCATGGCAAGATGCATTCTTGCTTCCAGCTGTCTCTGGTCTCCTGAAGAAAGCAGCTGAGTGATGTAACACTGTGAGCTGTGGGGGAGTATTACTCACTGTTGCAGTCAGAAGTCTGTACCATTCATCAGGTGCCCACAACCCAAACCCATGGCTCTCCGGGATGCTTTTGCTCCAGAATATTCATGGATTACAGCTTCTTGATACACTCCAAAGTCTACATCAACGTCACATGAACGAGATCTTTCTTTACTTGAAGTTTAACAACTTAGCAGATTCTTGGTCTTCGTTTTGTATCTGACGTCACTGCCTCAAATCCACTGTGTGGGTTGCAGGCTGTCAGGCTGTAAGAAGTAGTATTGCTTGATGCTGATGGTTTCACAGCTTGATTGCCTCATGGTAATTGGAATCCCTCACAGGTGGAAGCCTCCATGGAGTCACACCTGTCTGAGCCCTGGCCCTAGATGCCTGGTGTTTTGTTCTGTTGTGAAAATTAGTTGAATTTGAGACGTTCTAGTTAAATGTGTTTGGTTAGAAACAAGTAATCTTGGTTATTTGTCTCATTACTGCATCAAAGTATTTGAAAAAGAATCTCAAGGGGCGAAGGGCCCATTGTGTCTCACAGTTTGAGAGTGCGGTCCCTTACAGTGGGGAAGGCATGACAGAGGAGTGTGAGGTGGCTGGCCCCACTGTACCAGTCAGAAAGCAGAGAGAGGTGAATGCTGGCCCTCAGCCTGACTCCCCCTCAGGCAATCCGAGACTCCACCCCGCCCAGGGTGCTGCTGCCCCTTCTCAGGCTAGAGCCTCCCACCCCAATTAACCTAACTAGAAACTCACTCAAAACATGTCCAGATCCTAGATCCTATCAGCTTGACAATCAGCATGAGCCATCTCAGAGGCAACTGATAGTAAATGGGCTTTTTCCAATTATCTTTTTTCTTAAAGTGAATTATATGTCCATTCATTTAGTTTTTGGGTGAATTTTCAAACTATTTTGTTAAATGCATGAACAATCTGGTATTAGAATGAAACGGTAGGTTAAGAAGGCAGAAGCTTTCCTTCCTTAAATGCACTAGAACTTCATTCCTCCATTTTCTCAAATAAATTCTCTATATTATTTATTTATAGATAGCCCAAGAAATAAATATAGATAATTATAGGCTTTCAGCTAGTTCTCAGTCTGGCAAGGAAGTGAGACATGAACGAAAGCAAAATGTAAGACTGAAGTAAGACATGCACAGACAAGGAGCAGCTCAGTATATTTGGGAGCAGAGGGGAGTCAAGAACAGTTCCTAAGCCCTGCTACCCTCAATAAGGTACAGTACAGATCCAGTGGAGGCTCATGCGCAGTCCATGGAAGACAGTGGCTATGGCAAGTGTGCCGAGGTCTGGAAGAACAGCCGGTTGCCTCTGTCCAGGGAGGCCAAAGCTACCAGGATGAAGCTGACTCGTTTTACAAAATGAGTGGGTTCTGGAAGATAATCAAAGAAAGAGAGACACGAGCCTTAAATCCAAGGCTCTCTAGAGCAGGCTTCTCCCTGGCTTTCCTCTTCACCTGTCTGTGCTACCTGCTCAACTCCTGGGTCTTTTAAGTTGCATATTTGGGTAAATATCTAGTTCCCAGGAGTATAAGGGTTACTGAAATGAGAGCCCAAAGGCCAATATTAAGATATAACTTGAGAAATTTTGTATAAGAAGAGTAGATAAAATTTGGATAGAGAGTGTTGTGGTAGACTAGATCATAAATCATTTTTTAGCCACTGAGTTTCAGATGAATTGAGGCATGGGCCTAGGAGCTGGTAGGAGCCCAGTGTGGACATCAGCATTTAATATACGTATTAATCAGGCCTCTCTGTTGGACACACAGACTCCTCCAGAGTCTCAGTGATTTCATACAACCAGTGTATTCTTTCTCCATTCTGCTGGATGTTGTGAATATCCATTAGGGTGTTCTGTTCACTGAAATTCTGGGACCCAGAGCGACAAGATGTTTCATCATAATGTGCAGTTCCATGCTTGCTACAGCTTTCTGAGGGAGGAAAAGTATAAGATTCAAGCTTTTGAAAGTCCCTTTCAGGGGCAGGAGAGCAGAGGTAGCTCACTTGGTAAAGTGCCTGCTTACAGCGAATGCAGCCTTGGTTCTTATTCCCAGAGCATAAAAACCCAGAAGGGTGACAAATGTCGTCAATACTAGCACTCAGAAGATGGAGGCAGGAGAATCAGAAATTCAAGGTCATCCTTGCCTACATAAAGAATTTGAAGGCAGTTTAGGCTCCATGAAGCCCTGTCTTCCGTAAAACACTATTTCATTGCTACTATACAATGTATACATTCATGTATACTAAAGCAAGTTTAACACACAAGGATGTGGGGAAACAGTTTTACTTGCTCCCTTCATAAGATGTGGCAAAGCATAGTCTTGCCTGCTTCCTTCAAAGAATGTGGGAAACATTGTCTTACCTCTCCCAAAGGATGTCAGAAAACAGTCTTACCTGTTCTCAAAAGGAAGAAGAAGTTGGTGTTTTTGAAAAGCCCTCAGAACTTCCCCATCCGGTAAATAAGACTACTATAAAATGAGGCTGAAATTCTGGGGTTAAATGGTCTTGCTCCAATCCTCGCTTAAGTTCAAGGTTTGGCCTAAAGAACATAGCCCCATGAAAAAGAACATATCCCTGAAGAAGAATGTGGCCCTCTTCTCTCTCTATATGGGAGGGGGGGTAGGAAGGAGAGCGTGGGGAGGTAGAGAATGGACAATTAGCACAGGAGTCTGCAGGAGTCAGGCTTGCCTAGCTTTTACTTGCCAGACTAGGAAAGCAGCCAAGGGAAGGAAAGAGGAAGCTGCTAGGATTACAGAGAAACAAAAACACCCAAACAAAACTAAACTAAACAAAAACAAAAGTCAGTTAAAAATATTGGGAGGCTCTAAGTTTGTTGCAGTGGTTCTCAACCTTCCTAAAGCTGTGACATTTTAATACAGTTCATCTTGTTGTGGTGACCCCTAATCATAAAATTATTGCATTACTGTAAGTTTGCTACTGCTATGAATTTTAATGTAAGTATTTGATGTGCAGAATATCTGATATAAGATGACCCCCAAAAAGGTTTCAGCCCTCAGGTTGAAAACTGCTGGTTTAAAGCAAAATCAAGGCCCATTAAAGGAAACACAGCTCGAGTTACACCGATTGGGGTGGTTAGAGCACAGGGAGTAGAGTTGCTCTGGTGGGCAGTTTGGGAAGAGTACAGGCATTTGACCCTGGGTACACAGGCCCTGTACAGGAGATCTTACAGATCTTAGCATCCATGTTACCCCTCCTTGCAGCTCCTCTGCCTGAGTGCTTGGCTCTCCAGGTCATAATCTCTGTTGTCCAGCTTTTAAAAGAAGAGTGTGTCCTGGAGTCACACTGAACTTCACTGTGGTCCCTTACTCCAGAACACAGAGATAAAGGATAAGTGAGAGTTACAGACTGTGTTTTGTGTTTGTTTTATATTTAGATGGATTTGTTTTTAGAGAGGGATGGAGGAAAGGAAGGTGGGAGAAAGGGAGGGATGGAGGAAGGGAGAGAGGGAGAGAGAGAAAGAGGGAGAGAGAACATAAAGTTGAGTAGGTAGAAATTTGTGTAGCATCAGGGAGGAGCTGAGAAGGGAAAGAACATGATCAAAACAGACTATATGAAAAACATTTTTAAATAAAAAATATAAAAATAAATAGAATTCATCTTTTATTATCATTGTACTTTGCTCACATTCAGCTCCCAATGTTATTTATTCCCCATTGCTCTTTTCTTCATTTCACTAGTCCCCTGCCTTCCTCCTCCAAATAAAACATACATATGTACACACACATCTACATCCCACATATGAAAAAACACAACTAATATTTTATCTTTCTTTGCCCCATTGCACTCTCTTGTTCTTCCCTCCCTTTCCATTTATCTCTAATGTAGACTGTCTACCTATGTATCTGTGTATCTATCTATGTATATATCTAGCTATATATCATTGTATCATCTATCATATTTACTTATTACGTATCCATATATATATATATATATGATATACCATCTATCTAACAACTATCTTATGTATCTGTGATCTAGGCTTCATAAATATAAAATCTAACATTTAGATTCTTCACATGAGAGCAATTAGTTGACACTTGTCTTTGTTTATTTTTGAGATTATAATATTGTTTCAACATTTTTCTTCCCTTTTCTGCCTCCATACCCTCCCATACACCCTTCCCACTTTCCTTCCAATTTGTGGCCTCTTATATGCATGCAACAACAATGTTTGGAGTTTTCTATAGAGTCTAGAGTTAACCTCCTGCCATATTTACAGTTTACATAATATTTCTTCTAT
Organism: Meriones unguiculatus; assembly: GCF_030254825.1. Classification (NCBI taxonomy): domain Eukaryota; kingdom Metazoa; phylum Chordata; class Mammalia; order Rodentia; family Muridae; genus Meriones; species Meriones unguiculatus. The sequence continues at coordinate 75,060,098 of NC_083365.1, forward strand.
TCTGCATGCAGCCTCTTCATGCTGCCTGTTGCTATTTGTTATAAAGACGTTTAAATTCATGTAATTCCCTTTTGTCAATTCTTAAAATTATTTGAGAGCCTTTTTCAGAAAGTCCCTGTCTACCCCTGAGTCTTAAAGTATTTTGCTCATGTTTTTTATTGGCAGTTTCAGAGTTTCAGGTCTACATGCAGGCCTTTGATCCATTTTGAATTGATTTTTGTACAGGATGGGAAATAAAGATGGAGTTTTATTCTTCTACATGAACTTTACCCAGGACTGTTTGTTGAAGTAGGTGCCTTTTTCCAAGGTACATTTTGACCCTTCTGTCAAATATTTGGTGGCTATAGTGGTTTGGGTCTATTTATCAGTTCTGTTTCACTGGACTATGTCTGCTGAAGGTTTCAAGTTTCCAGTCCCATTGACAGTGCAGCTCAGGATAGACAGGTAGCTGCAGAAGTTCAGCCACCCACTGACCTTAGGTTGGGGCTGTCAGAATCTATAGCTATTCTCAAACAATGTTATTGACATGGACCTGGGGCCCAGAAGCACTTACTGAAATTTCTAAGCCTTTGTGTCTCTGTGCAAAAAACTGGGCTAGGGAGACATGCTTAGAAATAGAAATAGCAGTAGTGTATTAAGAAAAGAAAAGCATCCCCTAGAAAGAGAGCAGGCTAGTGAGAGCAGAGAAAAATATGTGCTCAGAAGTGCTGGGCCATTGCTAGTCCTGTTAGAGGTTGTCTGTCTCTCCCATATTTGCATAGTGTGAGCTTTTCTTGAGCATGCTCAGTTTTGTAGGAGGCCCAGATGAGGATAGATTTCTAGTCTTTCTTTGTGAGGTAGCCTTTTGCATATGTTAATCTTCTTGACTCTCTTCAGCATCCACTTTCTTGTCACAGTGATGAGCTCAGAGCCTAGCCTCTGAGATTCTAGCTGCCCTCTACTGTACAACTCAGTGCTGAGCTTGCTGCTACCTGAAGCACTCCCCTCTGGAATTGCCTCCCACTTTGGGGCTGTGGCAGTTTTACATCAGGATTCCTGATGTGTCATTCTTCCTGGTTCTCACATCAGCTGCTCCCAACACAGTTCAATTTCTTTTTAATATTCAGTTTTTATTTTTATTTATGTTTATTTATGTACTTTTATGAGTTTATGTGCAAACAGAACACTGCAGAGGTCAGAAGAGCATGTTAGATATCCTGGAGTTTCAGATGGTTGGAAGCTGCCTGATGGGGGTGCTGGGAACTGAACTCAGGTCTTCTGAAAGAGCAGTGAGCACCTTAACCACTACCTTATGTCTCCTGGTTCCATTTTATTGATGATGATGATGATGATGGCTTTTCAAATAGAAGAAGGGTTTATTTCAACTTTCTGTGCAGCTATTTCTTCTGCATGGAAACATCCTGTTTTGGAAAAAAGCCTCCATGAGATAGATGAGGTAAAGAAAACTTAAAAGGATCAGGTAGCAAATAAAACTCACTAGTCTCACAAGTTTGTGAATATTACAAGGTCCACAAGCTCTTCCACCTCCACTTCTTGTTAGGCAAACTCTAACAATTGCTGTAAGAGGGTTACTCTACAAGCCTTTGAACTGTCTGTGTAACCTGCTCAGTTTTATATAGTAGGTTTGTTATCAATTGTTGCTAGGCCATTTGCCTAAGACATGAAAACTGACAGAATGAATTTCCTATCCAGCATGACAAGTTTCTCTTCATCCCAGAGATTCAGGGATGGTTTCACATATGCAAAAACAATAAACACCATTCACCACATAAACAGACTAAAAGACAAAGTCCCATAATCATCTTATTAGATACAAAAAAGCCTTTGACAAAATCCAATGTGCTTCATAATAAAAGCCCTACAGAGACTAGGGATGTAAGGAACAAACTCCAACATAATAAAGGCAGTTTATAGCAAGCCTACAGACAGCACCATACAAAACATAGAGAAACTTAAAGCATTTTCACTAAAATCAGGAACAAGACACGCACGTCCACTCTCTCCATACCTATTAAATATAGTACATGAAGTCTTAGGTAGAGCAATAAGAGAACTGATGAAAATCAAGGTGATTCAAATAAAAAAGAAAAGTCAGACTATTCTTATTTGCAGATGATATGATTTGGCATAGAAAAGACACTAAAGATTCTACCAGAAAACTTCTAGAGATGATAAACCCCTTAAGCAAAGTAGCAAGAAACAAAATTAACACACAAAAACCAGTATCTTCCCTGTATGCAAATAACATACATTCTGAAAAAAGAAATCAGAGAAACAATATCTTTATTAATAGCCTAAAAAAGATATATTTTGGGATAACTCAACAAAACAAGCATTTTGTTAGATTTGTATAATAAACGTGTTAAGACATTGATGAAAGATATTGAAGAAGACACCAGAAGACAGGAAGATCTCCCATGCTCATAGACTGATAAAATAATAAATGTTGTAAAAAATGGCCATTCTTCCAAAAAGCAATCCACAGATTCAGTGAAATCCTCATCAAAATTTTTGGTAGAAATTAACAACTCCCCTAAAACCAGGATAGCTAAAACACTGCTGAGTAATAAAAGAACTAAAAACATTGCCATCTCACATTTCAAGTTGTAGTAAAGAGCAATAGTAAAACCAACCAACCAACCAACCAACCAACCAACCAACCAACCAGCCAGCCAGCCAACCAACCAACCAGCCAGCCAACCAACCAGCCAACCAACCAGCCAACCAACCAACCAACCAGCCAACCAACCAGCCAACCAACCAACCAACCAACCAACCAACCAACCAGCCAGCCAACCAGCCAGCCAACCAGCCAACCAACCAGCCAACCAACCAACCAACCAACCAACCAACCAACCAACCAGCCAACCAACCAACCAACCAACCAACCAACCAAACCAGCCAACCAGCCAACCAACCAGCCAACCAACCAACCAAACCAGCCAACCAACCAACCAACCAACCAACCAGCCAACCAACCAGCATGGTATTGGCATATGAACAAATGTTTTGATCAATGAATTTAAGACTCAGGCAGAAGTCCACACACCTCTGGATACCCAAGTTTTGACAAAGACACACAAAAAATACATACTTGAGAAAACACAGCATGTTTAACAATGGGGCTGGTCAGGCTGCATAGCTGCAATAGAAGTATGAAAATAGATTTAAAATTCATATCTAACCCACTGCACAAAACTCAGCTCCAAATTGTTGAAGAATCTATACATAAGACGTATATATGAGTCTTATATATATACGTCTTATATATATGAGTCTTATATATGAGAAATAATATATGTGACTATATGAGAAAGAACATATATGAATCTATCTGAACTCATTGTCATAGAAAAGGACTTACAGAACAAAACGTTGATAGCATAGTCATTCAGGCCAAGAATTAATAAATAAGGCTCCATGAAGCTAAAGAGCTTCTGCCTGACAAAGGACACGACCATTTGAGCAAAGTGGCAGCCTACAGAACGGGAGAGAAGATCTTTACAATTCTATATTTTGTAGAGTGATCAAAGAGCTATTTCATTTTACTCCAGACAGAATGGCTGAGATCAATAAAACAAATGGCAGCATGCTGGAGAGGATGCTGGGAAAGTAAAACACTCATTCATCGTTTGTGGAAGCACAGACTGGTACAGCACCTATAGAAAGGAGCATGAAGGCTCCTCAAAACGCTGAAAATCAATCTACCACAAGATCTAGCTATACTCCTCTTGGAAATATACTCAAAGTACTCTACATATTACTAGACAGATTTGTTCGTCTATACCTGTTGCAGCCCTATTCATAATAGCAAGAAATTGGAAAGAGGCTAAGATCTCCAACACCTGACAAATGGATAATGAAACTGAGCTACACACATGGAATGTTATTGACCTCTTAAGAAAAACAAATCTGAAATTTCCATGTAAATGGGCGGAGCCAGAAACAATCCTCCTGAGTGAGGTGACTCATACCCACTTTTAATGTGCAGATGTTAGCTTTTAAGCTTTTGATATGCGCTATAATCTGAGTAATCGCAGAGATTAGGTCTCTAGTAAGAAAACCAGGGTTGGGAAGAAGGTCTTTCAAGAAGGGAAAATACATTGTTATAAAAGATAAAGGGGAGCCGATCACAGGAGGATGGGAAAGCGGGGTAAAAGAGGACATAAGTGGAGGGACAACTAATACAAAGACCTTTTGAAATGCCACGTGGAAGCCCACCACTTCAGGATCTTCCTAAAATGCATACATATATGAAAGAAGTTTAAATAGAGTCACCATATAGCAGGGGAGACAATGCCCCAACTAGTCAAATGAAGCCATCAAGTAAAACCTTGTGCCAGGTATAGGTCACATTATGTTGAGTCACTGGCAAAAGAGGTCCCGTAGATGACCCTCCTCCAAATATCACAGGCTCTTGCCATGGCTATTTGTTACTTTTTCTATGTTATTGAACGTGAAGAATTCGACTTTGTGCCCAATTTGAAGCTTCATCCCTATTCATTAGTGTTCATGGAGATAGAAGAGAAAAGTAATTATCTTGTACCCAGCTACAAGCCCTGTGACCAACAACAGCAATGTAATTGACAGGGTATATTGGTGCAACAGTGGCACAAATGTTAAGGGAGTAACTAATCACTTTAAAAAATTGAATTTAAGGTCTATACCATGAGATATAACCCATAATGACACTGCTAAAATGGCCAACGTCTTGAGACTAACTGGGTCATAGGCCTAGAGGAAAATGTACTGTTGTTACTCTGCTAAAGGAATGTAGCAGAAAATTACTCCTGATGAAATATTTCTATACCCATATATCAGGGTATCTCTGAGCCCCTGCCATAGAATCTTCTTTTTGTAGTGGATGGGAAATAGCAAAGAGATCCGGAACTGGACAGGAGACAGAGAGACAGATAGACTGACCGACCGACACACACACACACACACACACACACACACACACACACACACACATAGAAACAGAGAAAGGGAGAGACAGAGACAGACAGAGAGAGAGAGGAAGAGAGAGAGAGAGAGAGAGAGAGAGAGAGAGAGAGAGCCTCTTTTGTCATGGCTCATGGACTTATTCAGACAAGGATGTAGAAAGACTGAGAGCCAAAGGTTGTGGATAATTTAAAGGAAATAGCATCTTCCAGACACAGCAGGACTGAGGCACTTATGAACTCATAGAGACTGTGACAGCACACACAACCCTGCACAGATTCAAATCAGACAAAATTCCAGCACTGAGAATGGGCAGTGGATATAAGTCCTATCTTTTACCAGGAAGCACTTTGCAACTTTAGTCTACTGGGAAAAGGAAAATCAATTTTCTCTAGTAGAGTATCAACCAAGCTCTAGGTCAGGCCCTATGCTCAGGAGTAGTTTGCCATCACAAAATGGACTCCCAGTTTTCTCTGTATGTTTTCTGTATTGCCTTAGTATTTTTTTGACTTAGTTTTTTTGTCTTTTGTTTTGTTTTTGTTTTTGATTTTGAGCAAAAGAGAGAGAGAAAGACCATGAAAATAGGGTGGTGGGCATGATCTGGAAAAATTAGAGAACAATTAAAAGTATCAGAATATGTTGTATACAGTTTTTTTAATAAAATAAAAGTCAGAGGTAACAGGCAGCCTTGAATCACATGTTTTGGGACTCATTAAACATATGAAAGGCCATTTAGTAATAGGTTTAAAAATTCCTGAGTGGATGTAAGAGCATTTAAAAAGCATGTTTAATGAGCATGATAGCAAAGTAAATTCTTCCGTGGTTATATGCTTGTATGTATATGTGATTATGTGTGCATAGAAGACAACCTCAGTGTCCTTCCTCAGCCACCTAGGTACCACCATCTTGTATTTTGAGATGGTTCTCCTATTTGCCTAGACCCCATTAGGTAGGCCAGACTGAGTGGTCAGTGAGCCTGTCTACATCTCCCTGCATTGAGATTACAAGTTCACACCACCACAACTTTTTAAAATGGTTTGAGAGGCTCAAATTTGGGTTCTTGTGCTTGCAAGGCAAATACTTTTACAACTATGCTCCTCTCCACCACACTGTTAAAGGCTGCTGGTCAGGCCTATAATCTAGACACAGGGCTGGCTTGGCCTGAGGGTTGAGGAGGCAGCCTACTAAGGGAAATTTTAAATAGGATGGAGTGGAGGAGCAGTGAAAGAACAGGGTATTAAACCTAACCCAAAAGGAAAAAAACTAAAGCTAAGGAGGGGTGCCACAAGGCTGTGAGGAGAGCCTGGCTAATAAGGAGGCCAAGTCCAGCCCCTGCAGCTGAAAGCCACCTTCCACAGCTCACCACAGTCTGTGCTGTCAGAGAGGACCGGTAAAGGCACAATAGGTTTGTGCCTTAGCCGGAAACCATCATCACAGGCATAAAAATAGCTTTGAGCTGGTGTTCTGAAGCTGTGAGGTCAGGGACATAACAGGGTAAGGAGAGAAGCCCTTAAAATAGACTTGCAAAAAGCACTTTGAAAGCCCTGTGGAGGGTGCGTGTGAGGGCCAGGTGCTCCTATGGTTCTCATGCTGGCCCGGCTTAGCCCCTTGCCTGGAAGCATGCGGAAAGGCTCTTTTTTTAAAAAACAAATTTTTATTAATTACACTTTATTCATTTTGTATCCCCCATAGCCCCCTCCGTCCTCCCCTCCCGATCCCACCGTCCCTCCTCTTTCTTCATGCATGCCACTCCCCAAGTCCACTGATAGGGGAGATTCTCCTCTCCTTTCTGATCTTAGTCTATCAGTTCACATCAAAAGTGGCTGCATTGTCCTCTACTATGGCCTGGTAAGGCTGCTCCCCCCCAGGGGGAGGTGATCAAAGAGCAGGCCAGTCAGATTATGTCAGAGGCAGTCCCTCTTCCCATTACTATGTAACCCACTTGGACATTGAACTGCCATGGGCTACATCTGTGCAGGGGTTCTAGGTTATCTCCATGAATAGTCCTTGGTTGGAGTATGAGTCTCTGGGAGGTTCCCTGTGTTCAAATTGTCTTGTTCTGTTGCTCTCCTTGTGGAGACCCTGTCCTCTCCAGCTCTTACTATTTCCCGCTTCTTACATAAAATTCCATTCACTCTGCCCAACAGTTGCCCATCAGGCTCAGCATCTGCTTTGATAGTCTGTAGGGCAGAGGCTTCTACAGAGGACTACTGAAAGCCAGAAGAAGAAAACAGGAAACAAACTAGGAACCTACCACAGAGGGCCTCTGAAAGCCTCTGCGGAAAGGCTCTTCCATCACCTGTTCCTTCGGGGAGCTACTAGAGAGCATCACTGACACAGGCACAGCCATCCCGGAAAAGACAGCAGTGGCCGAGTCTGCCATGCCCAAAAGAGGCTGCTACGGGAGTGCTTTTGTTTTTCTTACTCTTGAGAAGGAAAACAAAATAGTTAGGTGGACCGCTGTGTGCGAACAGTGAAGGATATCTTTGGCACGGGGTGTTTAATCTGTCCTTTTATTTTCACAAAGGAAAAGTAATTGGAACATGTTAAGAAACATTGATACTGACTTTCTCTGTGAATCCAAACTGTGAAAATGAAAAGGGACCAAGGAAGAAAGGTGTTGGATCTTAATTAGTCAGCTCTACAGAGGGAAACAAAGGGAGGGTGCCTGTGACATGCTCGTGTGGCACTGTAGTTCTTACTTGCTCTTTCATGGCCCTGCTGCTGTAGCTCTTGGTGCAGCTCTAACCCGGCTCTCAGCCTCTGCTCCTCTGCATGGCAGAGCTGCAGGTAAGGAGAGGAGAGCTGGAAACTAATGCTCAGAAATTCGTCGTTGGGGATCTTCGCTCTTAATACTAATTAAGAAGTAACATCATAGAGGCCAGAGAGAGGCCTCAGCTGCTTTGTGTTGTTTTTCCGGAGAACCAGAGGTCAGTTCCCAGCACTGTCCCGCATCTCAGAGCCCCTGTATCTCTAGGTCCAGGGAATCAGATGTGTTCTAGCCTGTGGGAGGCACTGTGACTTTGTGAGCATGCACGTGTGTGTGCCCGAACGAACACACACATACTTAAAAACAAACACAAACGAAATCCAGGAAGTAGCATCTGCTCCTTTTGTACAGCATTTAATCCAGTCCTCACAGGCCCATTTTGCAGATAACTAAATGAGGCATTGGAATAGTTGAACAAATTACCCAAGTCTCCAGAGAAAATGAGAAGTATGGCTGGAATTTGTATCCATGCTGACGACCAGAAGGACCCAGAGTTCTAATAAACAGCACCATCTACTATTATCACTGCAAATGGAAGATAAAATAGCCTCAGCCAATCATGTCCTCAGGGTCATATTCTTATTTCCCTTCAAGAAACATTTATGTGATCAAAGAGCAAGCAACAGAGTTTATGTCAGAGACAGGCCCTGCTCCCCCTACTAATAAGCCGACATGAAGACTGAGCTGCTGTGGGTTACATACAGCAGGGGGTGTAGGTCTTCTTCATGCCAGGCCACAGAAGAAGATGCAGGCAGTCCTGAGGAGACTTGATAGGCTGGGGTCAGACAGTAGGGGAGGAAGGCTCCTGCCTTTTGAAAAATAGTAGAGGGGAGTGGGGAAAGAGGAAGGGATGGTGGGACCTGGAGGAGATGTGGGGGGGGAGGGGGTACAGTAGAGATGTAAAGTAAATAAATTATAAAAGATAAATTTAAATTAAAAAAGAAACATTTATGTGGGTTAGGAAAACAGCTCAGCTAGTGGAGGGCTTGCCTAGGAGCAAGATAACCTGAGTTTAATTTCCCAGAGTTCATGCAAAAAAGCCAGTCACATTGGTGTGCACCTGTGATCCCAACACCTGGGGGGTGAGGGCAGGGGGGTCCCAGGCCTGACTAGACAGTCAGCCTAGCTTAACTTAGTAAGATTAAGGCTAATGACAGTTCCTGTCTCAGGAGAAAAGGAAATGTTATTGAAGCACTACCCCTAGCACACACCCCCCCCCACAGAAATACACACACACACACAAATACACAACTACACACACACACACACACACACACACAAAGTAAAAACAAATAAAATTTAATACATTTCTGAACCCTTTCTGAAATAGTTTCTCCTCATTATGTACTTATCAGTGGCTTGTTGTCCCACAAATCTTTCTTCTTCTGCTCCTGTATGGCAAGAACTGAGTCTCTCGTACCTTTGAATCTCAACAGTACAAGAAATGTCTGTAGGAGAAGAATAGCATCTGTTTCTGTGTGGTGTATGATATGAGCAGTGCTTAGGGCAAGACAATTCAATTTCATATTAAAATAAAAATGACATATAAAGCCGTGGCCTTCAGAGCGTCCCTTCCTGGTGCAGCGGCAGGGCCACCAGAATTTCTCCTGGTGCTTTACCATAGCTGTCAGCTTCAGAGCCTGCTCTCTGCATATCTAAGCCCTAGATGGGCCGCCCAGCCTCAGTAGGCCAGATGAACAAATAAGGAAGCCAGAGAAAAGAGATTGTTCAGTGTGGCCACCTTGAGAAGAATAACAACTAAAGAGTTTCAGTGTCTGTTTCTCCTCCCCAAAGCCCATCCTCATGGTAGCTCTGACACGAGATTCAGTTTTAAATAAAAAGGAAAAAATATGTGTAGATAATTAGTCATGGTCAAGGTATGGTTCTGCCTTCACTACCCTCTCAATGCCTGGTCTCTAGTCTCTCTTGTAAGGTGGCAAGAAAAGTGTCAATAATTGTGAAATCTCTTCCCTAGATAACAAGTTCCCGCACCTCTGGCTGGCATCAGGCTTCAAGCTTTTACTTCTCTCAGCATGAGATTTCTGATGAAATTCAAATATCTTGGGGCTAATTCTTTCAACAATATAATAGGCAAAGGGGGAGGGGGGCTCTTTAGAGGTCTTTTTTTTCCCTACCAGGACAGTTAAAATATAAACATGTTCTTTATTTCCCATGATTTAGGAGGGAATGAGGAAATGATTGAGGGGAGACATATGGAAGGAACCTCCAGAAAAGGCTATCAGACTGGAGGACAGATTGGAAAGATATAGAAAGATTTTTTTTTTTTGGTCGGGGAGGGGTATAAAAGGCACAAATTAAATGAGGAAGAAAAATTTGTGAGAAGAACATCAACAGAATGAGGGGCTGTGTGCTGAAGAATTAGTACTTAATACTTTAACAGTGTTCTTCCAGAAGATCTTAAGCTGGAAAGAGACACTGTGATTTTCATTTCAGAATGGTGTCTTGCTATGGTATGCATAATGAGATAGGACAAGAATGAGTCCCGGGATCTGCTCTGGCGCCATTGAAGTGGAAATGATAATAGGAGTCCAACCTGGTCTCCTCTCAGAGCTTGCTTCTGACGTACCCTTGGGAGCACCAGGAGCTAGCTCTTTACATCCCTATCCTGCTTATCTTCGTCAACTTGACACAGCCGAGAATCATCTGAGAAGTAAGCCTCAGTTGAGGGACAGTTCAGATCACATTTGCCTGTGAGGAATTGTATTGATTGTTAACTGATTAATGTAGGAGGCTCTGCCCACTGAAGGCAGCCCCATTTCCTGCATGTATTGTCTTAGGCAGTATTTGAAATCTAGCTAAGCATGAGCCCGTGAGTGAGCCATCAAGCAACATTCCTCTGTGATGTCTGCTTCAAGCCGCTGTTTAAGTTCCTGCCCTGACTTTCCTCCATGATGGACTGTATAGCCAGTAATTTGAAGTAAACCCTTCCCCCCCTAAGTTGCTTTTGGTCAGAGTGTTTTATCACAACAGAAAAGAAACTAGAATACTCCAGCTCCTGCTACTCTCTGCAGCATTGCTTCCTAAGAGGAAGAAGTAACTCACTGTTAGCTACTGCTCACTGAGCCTGGTTTAGCTCCTATAGCAGGCATGTGATAAAGAAGCAAAGTAAAGAAGAGGCTGACAGGGGCAAAGACTGAACAAATAGCTTGGTGAACACCAGGTGCCTCCCCGTCTCCTGGAGATAAGTTTAATGAAGGCCTTGCTATCCGTTAGGCTGGGAGAAGGATATGGGGTGACATTACAATTGCAAGGGCTCTGCTTTCAGGGCTGTTATCTCAGTCAATTCTTGCCTGAAGGAATCAAGAAAATGGTTGCTGAAAAAAACGGAAGGAAGAGAATATAATTCTAGGTGAAATGAGGCATTGTTCTGTTCCTGTTATTTTTATGGCTGTTGAGCAGGAATAAACTGGTAAAGTATAATAGAAACAGGCAAAGTTGTCCAGAATTTGTAGTCTAAACAATACATATCTTAAAATGACTTGTTCCAGGCCATTGGTATCTTCTTTTTATAGTTCTGAACTGTTAGAGTCCCTTTTTGTTTTGAGGACATTATGAAAGTTACTCTAGATAATAAGGAAGCTTTATTTTTTATTTTTTTGTCTTTGGGCTTAAAATGTTCCCCTTCACTCTCTTCCTCCTATTTCCAAATAAAGGAAGAGAGCTTATAGCACCATGTTAGGGGTAAACTTGAGAGCTTTTTCTTTTATCATGGAAGAACACTTATGCACAGTCAGGAGTGACTAAGCAATGAGTGATCATCTGGAAGCTCAGACTAGGAGAAAGGAATTTAGAGGACAAGTCATACTCTTCTCCCATATTTAAATGTGGATGGAACTTCCATTTACCTGGGTGCTCAGACTGGACACTCTGAGTAATATATCCAGTCAGAGAGCTGTTGGTTACCATGACAGTATGTGTGCCACTACTATACCATTAGGATATGTGCTGTGCTGGTCACTGCTGTGGTTCCAAAGAGCACAAAGTTTTGTTGTTTTATTTCCATTTCACAGAGTTATGGAGGTCAGTCTATTTCCAGACAAAATATTTTTGGGGACAATATTTTCAATTTATTTTAAAAACTTTATTATAAAAAATGTTACAAACAGCTGAAGGAATTGAAGGAAAAACAGGAAAATGCAGTCATACAGGTGAAGGAAATCAACAAGATGGCTCAAGATCTGAAGATAGAATTGGAAAAATTAAAGAAAACACAAATGGAGGAAATTGTGGAGAGAAAGAACTTAGGGAAGAAAACAGGAACTACAGAGATATGCATAACCAATAGACTACAAGAGATAGAAGAAAGAATCTCAGGTGTGGAAGATACAATGGAAGAAATCAATGTATCTGTCAAAGAAAATGTTGAATCTGAAAAATTCCTGACACAGACCGTCCAAGAAATTCAAGACAACATAAAAAGACAAAACCTAACAATAATAGGAATAGAGGAAAAAGAAGATTCCCTCCTCCAAGGCCCAGAAAATATTTTCAACAAAATCATTGAAGAAAATTTTACCAACCTAAAGGAGAGGCCAATAAGAATACAAGAGGTCTATAGAACACCCAATAAATTAGACCAGAAAAGAAAATCCTCCTGCCACATAATAATCAAAACAGTAAGTATACAGAGCAAAGCTGCAAGGGAAAAAGGCCAAGTAACATATAATGGCAAACCCATCAGAATCACACCTGACTTCTCGACAGAGACTATGAAAGCCAGAAGGGCCTGGACAGATATCATGCAGGTCCTAAGAGAACACAGAGGTCAGCCCAGGCTACTATACCCAGCAAAACTCTCAGTCCTCATAGACAGAGAAAACAAGATATTCAGTGACAAAAATAAATTTTAACAGTACCTACACACAAATCCAGCGTTACAGAAGACACTAGAAGGAAAAATACAACCCAAGAAAACTAGCTACTTTCAAGAAAACACAGGAAATAATTAACCTCACTTCAGTAAAACAAAAAGTATCCAAGCACGCAAACATACTACCACAGCCAACATCAAAATCAAAGGATCTAACAGCTAATGGTCATTAATCTCTCTCAATGGACTCAATTCTCCAAAAAAAAAAAAAAAAAAAAAAAAACTCAGACTAACAGAATAGATGCATGAACAAGATCCAGCAATCTGTTGCATACAAGAAACACACTCAAGTTACAAAGATAGTCATTACCCGAGGATAAAGGGCTGGAAGACAGCTTTCCAAGCAAATGGACCCAAGAAGCAAGCAGGAGTAGCCATTCTAATATCTGATAAAATAGACTTTCAACCAAAATTAATAAAAAGAGATGGAGAAGGTCACTTCATACTCATCAAGGGAAAATTCCACCAGGAAGACATCACACTCCTGAATATCTATGCCCCAAATACAAGGGCACCACATTTGTAAAAGAAACATTGATAAAACTTAAACCACACATAGATCCCCACACACTAATAGTGGGAGACTTCAACACCCCACTCTCAACAAAGGACAGGTCAACAAAACAGAAATTAAACAAAGAAACAATGTTTCTAACAGAAGTCATGAATCTAATGGACCTGACAGACATTTACAGAACCTTACACCCAAACACAAAAGAATTTACCTTCTTCTCAGCACCTCATGGAAACTTCTCCAAAATAGGCCATATGGTTGGTCATAAAGCAAGCCTCAACAGATACAAGAAGATTGAAATAATCCTTTGTATCCTATCTCATCACCATGGAATAAAGCTGGACCTCAATAACAACAGAAATAGCAAAAAGCCTACACACACATGGAAACTGAACAACTTGCTACTAAATGACAGCTGGGTCAGGGAAGAAATAAAGAAATTAAAGTCTTCCTAGAATTCAATGAAAATGAAAGCACAACATACCCAAACTTGTGGGACACAATGAAGGCAGTGCTAAGAGGAAAGTTCATAGCACTAAGTGCCTTCAAGAAGAAATTTGAGACAGCTTATTCAAGCAACTTAATGGCTCACTTAAAAACCGTAGAAAAAAGAAGAAGCAGACACACCAAAAAGGAGTAGATGGATGGAACTAATCAAACTCAGGGCTGAAATCAATAAATTAGAAACAAAACAATTCAAAGAATCAATGAAGCCAAAAGCTGGTTCTTTGAGAAAATCAACAAGATAGACAAACCCTTATCCAAACTAACTAAAAGGCAGAGAGACACCATTCAAATCAACGAATTCAGAAATGAAAAGGGGGACATAACTACAGACACTGAGGAAATCCAAACCATCATTAGGACTTCAAAAGTCTATATGCCACAAAATTTGAAAATATAGATGAAATGGAAATTTTTCTTGATCAATCCCACTTACCAAAGCTTAATCAAGACCAGGTAAATCAATTAAATAGTCCTATTTCCCTTAAGGAAATAGAAGTGGTCATTGAAAGTCTCCCATTCAAAAAAAAAAAAAAAAAAAAAAAAAAAAAGCTGAGGACCAGATTGTTTCAGAGCAGAATTCTACCAGACCTTCAAAAAAGAGCTAACTTCAGTTCTCTTCAAACTATTCCACAAAATAGAAGCAGAAGGAGCACTACCGAACTCATTCTATGAAGCCACAGTCACCTTGGTACCTAAACCTCACAAAGACCCAACAAAGAAAGAGAATTTCAGGCCAATCTCCCTTATGAACATTGATGGAAAAATACTCAATAAAATACTTGCAAACCGAATACGAGAATTCACCACTCTTATTACCTAGCTGTGGCTTCTCTCTTTATCTGTCTGCTTAGTGCAGAGTTTGCCTATCTCTTCACTAAAGTATTTCCTTTGTAAGCATGGGGGCATAAATTTGAACCCCTAGCAGCTGTATAAAGCTGAATATGGCTGTGTATACCACCTTTGGACCCAGAACAGCACAGGATACAGGAAAATTGTTAAAGTTGGATGACTATCAGTCAGAGATTCTACATCAAGGGAAGAAGACATTGAGTATTGCTATGGGGAGCCCACCAGAGATGGGCTGTCCTCAGGTATTCAGGATCCAAGTGTAGCTATTGGTGTTTAGGGTAAGAGGTTGTTAAAGGCAAAAAAAAAACACAATCTACTATCTTTCTTGGCAGCAGAAGGTTTTGTACAAGCAAGCAGTATAATAGAATCTAAAATAAGCAGTTAGCTGGATATTTATACTGAACAGTTTAAAAGAAGCTAAGACAAGTTAGCTGGGACATTTTGACCTGAGGCACTTAGAATAGAGTTGAGTAATTTTCCATGGGATTCTCCATCAAGAATATCAAATTCTAGTTAAGCCTGACTCAGCAAGAATACAAGATGGAGTAATCTCTTCACTGTCTTGTTCTTTCACAGTATAGAGCAGGATACTCAATATCTTCTTCTGTCCTCTGTGAATACACAGAGGTCCACATATGATAAGAAACTCTCAACTCTTCTCCCCAAAACAGAGATAGATAAGGCAAGACAAGTCAATGGATTGTATTATACAGTGGAATAAAATTAAATGTCTGCTATATGACCAGGCATAGCCAGTGAATGTGTGTGGGAGACAGGGACCCATATATTCATTTCTCTGCTGTGAAGATGACTGGCTTCTTGGTTGAAAATTACTTGGAGTCATTACAGTGCACTGGTCTGGATTCTAACATTGCATTCTTTCATTTTCAAAGAGCTAAGCCCAAAAGATAGCCAAACACACTGATATCTAAGGCTACCACGCACGTGGCTATACATAAGATTCTGAGTTCCCAGTAGAAAAACAGAGCAACCTATGTATCAAATATAAAAAACAAAACAACTAGCACAGAACCTTAATTTGATCTCTTTCAAAATCAAAGAAAATAATATAAATGTAGACATTTCCAACCATTTGACACTGTGACATAAACACTGTCACCTTCAAACTTGACATTTGAGAATTAAACAATTGTGTCACACACACAAAGTCAAGAGAAATGACCTCATAATGTCTTAAGTTAGTTTATACTTTTGTCTTGGGACACATTTATAGTTGTCCCTGGCTGCATACAGCATTAGACACTTCTCAGTTTAGATTGCAATGTTTGAAGATGTAGAAAAGTGATGTCGGCAAGCTTCCATTAAGCAGTCACTTTTATGGAGTACTTGTTGGGGCAGGGCACAGTGAATTGCTTATATTTTGTTAAATGGCAAAGAGTATCAGAAATCTATGACAATAGAAAAGATATTTAGCACTTATTTATTTAAAAAGCTCAGCAGGAATATACTATCAGCATCTAATAACAGGGGCTAATTAAAGCACACCATATAACCATACCATATTTGCAAAAATCTCCAATGAGAAACATGGGTCTAACAATATTTAGGAATGATAGCATGGTGCAGCTGTTATAATAATATGATGTTAGAATCCTGATGCCACTCAGGACACAAAACTGCAGGGGTCATTCCTCTCTCATAGGTACAAACTCTGTATGGAGACACTGTCAGTAAATCTCTAGCACACAGACACCAAGGTGCCAGGATCTCTTATGAGGGGAGAGTTTACACCAAAGGGGAAACTGATGACCACGCATCTCTTCTCCTTACAACTGCTGTTGCCTCACACTGTAAAATCAGAGAGCCTGCCTATAGGCTTGCACTGTGAAACCATCCTTATCTTCAGAAAGGTATAAAAAGTGACCCCCCCCATCTCTTCCACATGAGCCCTGATTCACTTCCTTAGATCCCCACCGTGTCTTTCTCCCGAGCAGGGGCCTGATCTCTGAACTCTCCTTAGGGCTTGTTTTCTTTCTGACCTCTGTCCATGATGTTAATTCTATTAAACTCCTTACCCTCAACAATCTGTCTCAATGTCATTCATGAATCCCTTTATCCAAGACCTTTTGGATGTCAGCCAAGAAACATATTTACCTATAATGCAAAAGGAATCTCTAAATGCTTGCTGTGTCCAGACAAATGAAAAAAAGTTAATACAGTTTTTTTTCACATGTGTTCCAGGTATTGAACTAGGGTGGTCACGCTGCTGCAGTGAGTCCTTTAATCTACTGAACCGTCTCCTCCATTCTAATCTGACATTTCTAGGTCCAAATGTAAGATGATATTGCATGACTTTTATATTATGGAATCTAACATTTCTTCATTAACTCCTCATTTAAAGATTTATACATTTATTTAATGAGACAAGGCATCACTATGTTGCCCTGGCTGGCCTATAGCTTCATATGTAGATGAGGCTTGTCTTGAATTCAGATAGTTGTGCCTGCTGCTGTCTTGTAAGCGCTGGGATTAAAGGCATTCGTCCACTCCGGTAGAATTTACTGTGACAATGGCCACTCTCAGCTGCTCCATCGTAGTATCGAATTCTCCAGTCCAATTACCTAAAATATAGCTCGACAATTGTTTAGACAGATTTGCAGCACAGGAAAAATTCTCATGTTGTATGCTAGTGACACAAAGTCCAGCATACTTTCATTGACAGCCAGGTTGAGCGATTTGCCATAGGGTATCAATTTGCTCCTGCAAGAGGTCAATCCTCTGATTGAACACCATCAAGCTTCCTTTTAGTTGAGCATTAATTCCTTTATGTACAACTAAGGCATGAGCTACATTGGCTAAATGATTATTCAGGGTCTGAGCAGTCTGCCCAGTATGACTCATGGCTAATGCCCCGGTGGTAGCTCCAACAGCCGTGGGTCTTGGGAAGTAAACTTGGGTCACTCTTTAATTGCTGAGCCATCCATCTAGCTGCTAACCCTACGCATAGAGCCTTGTAGAAAACTATTCATAACACAAACTGGTTTTAAAGATTGACTTTTGATTGTGATTCTCTCAGTTAAACGGAGTTGATTAATCTCAATGTTCAGGATTCATGGATGGCAATTTTCTCATCAGAACTATGGGCTTGAGATGGTGAGTCACACAGGGAAGAGTCAGATGAAACCGAGAGAGTAGTGTGTTTTGGAATAGGCTATAAGAATATTAAACTTCTCATCTTAGAGGTACAGAGCTTCAAATGCTCAAGGCTATTTCTCTCAACTTTCAACTTCTCAGTCACCAAGGTAAGGAAACTGAAAACAATAAAGAGTTTTAGATGAGTAGGTCTAGGCGGAATGGCTTACACGCAGCAACTATGCTTGAACCCGAACTCCTGGAGTCTGCTGGCTCTCATCCCTTTTTGTTCTGCTAAGCCTTTTTCTTTCCCTTGGAGAAACAGAGTTCAGCTTTGCCTTACTCCTGGATTTTGTTTGTTTTGCCTTGTTTTGTTTTCATGCTTCTCATCCCTGTTAAGTGGAGCATAGATTTCCCAGAGTGATTATTGATGCTAAATCCAAGAAAATTACATCCAGAGAGGATTTTAGATAACAAACACTGCTTAATATCATCTGAAGATCAAGAGTGCAAAAAATATGACAACAAAGATCACAGAAAATTGAATGAACCAGGGCTGGAGGGATAGTTTAGTGGTTGAAGTGCATACACTACTCTTGCAGAAGACCCAAGTTCAGTTCCCAGCACCCACTTGAGGCTGCTCACAACTGCCTGTAACTCTAGCTCCTGGGGTAACTCTACATCCTCTTCTAGCCTCTGTAAGCACCCTCACTCATGTGCCTATACCCACACATGTACACAGATAGATCACATAATTAATAATAAAACAAAGTTTTACAATAAAAAGAAAGTTGGACACACATGTCTAGGAAGCCAAGCCGTAAAGCGGAAAGGCTTGCCCTGGGAGAGAAGGTCTTAACAGATTAATCACGAAACAACTGTGAACTGGTTCCTGTTTGTGAGATCTTCCTGATGGTCCTGATTTATAATGCAGGCAGAGTGGGCGCCATAAGTTGAGTTCTGCTTAAAACCCTCTCCCACCTCCAGGTATAGCATCCAACTAAACAAGCTCTATACAAACCCCCAACCCCTCTGTGTAATTAGTTCTTGGAACCTTGTCTAGTGTTCTGACCCTCCATGGATGCGCCTTTTTCCGAATCATAACCATTCATCTATGTGTCTGTATGCTGTGCAGATGCAAACTTCCTTAGGGCAGAGACCATTTTTATTACGGGCAGACATGTGCAATACCCATTGTACACAATTTCTTAATAAGTGCTTCATGACCGAGTCTCTGTATAACAGTTTTCAAATACAATCCCTTTCTTTTTAATGTATGCACATGTATGTGTGCATTCCTAAGTGTGTGCGTATATCACTCATGTGTTTGGAGGGCAGTGGTTGGTGTTGAGTCTTGATCACCTTCTACATTATTATTTTCAGACAGGATCTCTCAGTGAACTTTGGTCTCACCTATGAGGCTAGACTGTCTGGACAGTGAACTTCAGGGATCCTCATGTCTGCATGTTCCCAGCACTGGTACAACATGCATGCACTGGCTTTTTGGGAGGGTGCTGGGAACCCAAGCTAAGGCGCTCGTGCTTGCCCAGTGAGCTTGTTACCAGCTCGGCCATCTCCCGAAGACCTCTCTTCTTTCATTATATCTGTGTCTTATTTTCCTGATGTTCTAGTTTCACTAAGACTGTGAACTACCTAGTTGAAGTTGGTTGATAGATGATCTGTACAGCTGTTGTTGGAATTAACATTTTTCTTTCTCTTTCTTTTTATATCTTTTTAATTTTTATGAAGTACTGTCTTTATTAAGACCATTCCTGATGTAATCTGTGTTTGGATTTCCATGTTTAACACATGCATATCTTTGGCCACACTTTGAAATGCAGTTCTGGTGTTTGAAACGAAGTCTAGAGCCATGCTTAAAAGGATAATAGTTATATGAATAAATTTTGATTGGAAAATTGATTAATGAATTTTTTCTTTAGGAGATTAAAGCGTGCATTTGGAGTTTATCAAAGATAACATAAATTGAAAAGTTTAAGTCTTTTGCATGAAAATTAGGCTTTATGCAATCAAACCTCAAAGAACACAAGAAAAAAAAAGGTGAATCCAATTTTCTTGAAAGTGACAGTTTCAGTCAAATTGATTAATTGGGCTTTTGTGTCTCTCTTCCTTGCCCCCGCTCTCACCAATTCATTAATGTTTATGGTGGGAGAGTGGGGCTGTCTACAGTGGACTGAGAGCAGAGCTCACTGGTATCCAAGTGAATATGCTCTAAATCCTGCAAAAGAAGTTCTGAGATGATGTATGAACAGTAAACATGCATGTGCATAGGTGACAAAGATGGTTACAGCAACATGGTATGTGATATTTCCCATCACCCTCTTATTCTAGATAGCTCTTCTGCCCTTCCCATCAGAGCTCTGGAAACTCTCTTACTCTGACGTTAGTGTGCTTATCATAAGACATATATTAAAAGTATTGATGAAAAGATGAAATTATAGAGCAAAGATTATATAGGTATATGTTTGTGTGACTTTCTGTATGCATACATTTGTTATCAGTCAAATAATAATTTCTAGGTGCAGGATATATTTATGAAATATTTATTTATTTATTTATTCTGTGTGTGTGTGTGTGTGTAGGTGTGTGTGTGTGTGTAGGTGTGTGTGTGTGTGTGTGTGCCATATATGTGTGGTGCCCACAGAATTCAGAAGGTGTAGGGTTCCGTAGACCTGGAACACAGGCAGTTATGAGTGTACCAGTGTGGGAACTGGAAAGTGAACTTGGGTTCTCTGGGAGAACAGAAAACATGCTTAACTACTGATTTATTTCCTGAGGCAAAATATATTTATAAATGCCCACATGTATGTTTATTCAGAAATGTAATTTTTTACCAAAGCACTGGACACACTGGCTCATTGTTTCAAAATTTTAACTTACTCATCAGATGCTTATAAATGATCCCCATATCACAGCTATGGAAACACATTCAGAACATTCTTCTCACGTGTGAGTCTTCATGTGTGTTTTCATATGCGAGTGCAGGTGCACGTGTGTGTGGAGGTCAGAGGTTAACACCGAGTTTCTCCATCACGCTGTCGCTTACTCATCTGTTGCTTTAGTGTATGTGTATGGGTGTTTGCCTGCACGTGTGTCTGTGCACATGAGTGTGTCTAATGCCCGTGGAGGCCAAGAAGAGGACATGGGATTCCCTGCACCTGGAGTTGGAGCTGCTGAAAATCCAGGTCCTCTGGAAGAGCATACAGTGCTCTGAGCCACTAAGCCATCTTTCAAGCCCCCCACCGCAGCTTTTGAAACAAGTTTTCCTCACAGAACTGAAGTTCACTGATGCTGCTACACTCTCTGGCTATCTCTCGGGATCTACCTCTCCTGCCTCTGCAGTGCTGAATTACAGGCATGTGCTCCTGTGTTTTATATGCATTCTGAGGGATCATAATCAGGACTTCATGCTTGTATAGAAAGCAGTTTATTAACTGAGATGTTTTACCACCCCAGACTCTTCTGTTTAATCAAATTATGCAACATGTGGTTAGCAGAGTTTGGGCTCTAGTTTCCTTATTTTGAACCTCAATCTAAGGACTTTGCAATGACAGTCCCTTCTATGAATACCATGTGGGTGGTGGATAAAAACTGAAGAAAAGCATTGGCTATTTTGAGAAGCTGTTAAAGGAAATAAAATCACTTGCTCTATATTTAAAATCAATTTGCTTACTAAAGGTTGCTGTGTAACAAAGACCTCTAAAATCTAGTGCTTAAAGTAATGCAAGCTGCTTGGGTCTGAGATTGGCTGGGTAACCTTT
This sequence comes from Meriones unguiculatus, assembly GCF_030254825.1. Taxonomy (NCBI): domain Eukaryota; kingdom Metazoa; phylum Chordata; class Mammalia; order Rodentia; family Muridae; genus Meriones; species Meriones unguiculatus. The sequence goes on from NC_083365.1 coordinate 75,081,445, forward strand.
CCCCACAAGGTTTGTGAACCTGTGTGCAGCTCCTCATGGTACATTGGGCCCAGGGCTGTCCCCCACATTCATCATGGAATCCCAATGCCTTGGGAATATAATTATAGAGCAAACACATAATATAAGTCTCACTGTGAAAACCAGGTCAAATCTCTGCACCATCCGCTAAAGTGCCATTGTTCTAGGTCTCTTTCATGGTCCTGAAGTGGGAAACATTACACCTGCTGTGACACCAAAGCAAGTTATATGGTTTTTGACAGAGTGAGGGTTTATTTCTATATTTCAATGTGGAGGAAGACTTTGCCATAAGTATTTTTGAACAATACTGCAATCTGTCAAGAGTGGATGCTCAAATAAAACTACCAGATTTGGGGAATAAATAGAAATGCAGGGCATCAGGTTGCTTTGGTTTGGATTAAAATACCCTCAAAGGCCCAAGCGTCAATGACTTGGCCTCAGCTTGTTGCTATGGAGGCGTGCTGGACCAGTAAGAGGTGGAGCTTAGCAGAAAGTCATCTGGTCACTGGGGGCGTGTCTTTATGGGATGGTGGCCCCATCTTCCCATTCCTTTCCACCTTCTCTGCTGCCACTGGTAGACATTCCTTCTCCTGATACACTTCACAGTCTCCAATGTAATGATAAATAAATCTTTCCTCTTTATAAGCTGATTATCTCAGTGAATTTTGTCATAGTAGCAACAAACTGACAAACACAAAAATGAATTTGCAGTTCAGACAGACATAAAATACTTTTTGAATACCTACACTCCACATGTCACATAGACATGCTTATTGGCTTTCTGTGATTTGAATTAGGATGGGTGTCTTATGTGTTATGTGAAGATGCCAGTTTTAGATATATTAGCTGTTCTTCACCTGGCCAGAGTAATTACTATGTAAATGACCAAACTGAATAAAAAGCTGATGTCCACCTTCCAGGATTGACCTTGGTCTCAGAGAAACAGTGGTGGTCTTCCTGAACACATCATTGGTTATTTAAAAAGGCATATCTAACAGTCCTGAAAGCCAGTGAAACACTGGCTTTGTTGGTATCACAGCCCACTCCACCCAAGGCTACAGGACCATCACAGAAGAGGATGGAAAACATTGTAAGAACAAAGGTCAGTGAGGGGAGGCCTGGAGCGAAGCAGCCTCTTCCTGGCCTGAGAAGACCAGGGCACTCATGAGCTCACAGCAGCTGTTGTTGCTTTGACGTGACCTGCATGAGATGAGGCCAGTAATGGTCCAACATGCAGCGGAAGGGGCTCACAGCCTCCATCTTTATCTGAGGAGTTCATGGTAGTTAGTGGCTTCAGGGGGACAGTCAAGTTTCTTTAAGGCTGTAGCCCCTGGTGGGTCACCCGCACGTCAGCGGAGGGCCACACACTGATGAGCAAATGTGGTACAACTGGGATTTGATGGGCTACAAACAGACCAAAAGGATACAAGGATGGGAGAGGTGGGTGAGTGGGTGTGGATCTCAGGTGGGCTGGAGGAGCAGTGGAGGATGAATACGGTCAAGAGACATGGGGAGAGGACTCAGTGCTTACTGGTCCTTGATGCTCTTGCAGAGCTTACCTTGAATGGCTAGCAAACACTTGTAACTCCAGTTTCCGGGGACTCTATGCCCCTTCTGGCTCTGTTGGCCTCCACACATGTGGCACACACAGACACACATGGAAATAAACCCTTAAAAAGTACATTTTTGCATGTATGAACTTCTCAAAGAATTATAAAAAATATATCTTAAAACCTGTCGGTGAATTAGGCAGTAGAAAATGCTGGATCTTTTAAGCATTTTGAGCAACACCAGGCAAAACTTCTGACCAGAGTGGGCCTGAACCCTTCCCGTACATCTGGATTCCAGGAGTGGCAACTGCACAATCAGAGTAAACAGAAATGTTGTTTTATCTGGCTTTCATCTTCTGCACACTCACTCAAGTCGGGAAAATATGCTGTTCTTAGCAGCAGGTAGAGATTGGGATGGCCACGCACTGGCCGCAGAGGCCAAGGCAGCTCTGTCTCGTTTGTGGCCACCGATGTTGAACTGCTACACAGCTTTTCTTTCGGAATGACTTCTCTCTTGGTCTCCCCTTTGTGCCTCACTTTCAATGGTTATTTATGACCCACATACCTCTGGCCTGGCTATTAAAGGGAAGGGCAGTGGATTCACCTCTTGGATTGCTCCGCCAGTTGTTTGAAAGGGTTTTGTTGGGGCAAATTGCTCTCCTGTTTGATTGCTAGGAACAGTGTGTCTGAGACAGTACAAAGGGTCTCCAATTGTGCATGCGCTTGTCTTCGTTCTTTCCTTCTTTCTTCTCTTTCTTTCTTTCTTTCTTTCTTTCTTTCTTTCTTTCTTTCTTTCTTTCTTTCTTTCTTTCTTTCGTACTTAAAGGCTGAGTGGAGACACGTATACTCTGTGAGGAGTTTGGAATTGTCCTTTTTAATCTTTACATTTCATCTGGAAATACTTATATTCAAATGCAAGGCTTGGCTTTTGTAGGTGAATGCCAGCCCATCAATACGGACGTTAATTCTCTTTTCTGTGGGGAGTGGAGTGATTCATGGCATGCGGGAGTTGGACACAGGAAAGCTTTTTCTATTAACACTTGGAGCTGACTATGGAGGTGAAAGTCGGGTCTCACAAAAAGCACCGTGTCCTCTAGAAAGAAAAATGTCACTTTTGTAAGGTTTGTTCTTCCTTTTGTTTGTGTGTGTGTGAAGATGAGATTTTTTTTTCTTTTACCTTGAGAAATAATTTCTATCTTGTTGTAAAATGTCACTGTAAAAATTTGCTTGAGAAAATAGGAATGCGACTTTCTGCTTATTCTTTTATTTTTTATTTCTTTTTGCCCTGTTCATGAAAATATCACCTGAAGCATGTGGTGAAAATTAAGGGAAAATGAGCCATTTCTCCTGATTCTGTAAATGATCACATTCTTTATACCCTTCAATTCTGTGAGAATACCCAAGGAAAATTTCCCTCAACTATTTAATTAAATTGTTCCTTGTCCTCCTCCTCCTTTTCTTCTCCTCCTTTTTTTCTCTTCTTCCTCCTCCTCCTCTTCTTCTTCTGGAGAAATCCAGAGAATAGGAGAAAAAGTCACAAAATAAACTTAGGTCTAATTGATCCCTGGGTAGCAACGGTGCCCTCGTGCCTGGGAGGTGGTGGTGATAGTGTGTGTGTGTGTGTGTGTGTGTGTGTGTGCGTGTGCATACATGTCCACGCATGTGCATGTGTGGAGGCTGAGGTCAGTGTCAGGCATCTTCCTCTAGCACTCCAACCTTATTTATTTATTATCTGTCTCTTTTGAGACAGCCTTTTATTGCGTGTTTCTACTCCCTCGCTCTGGGATAAGAGCCTGTGAGCATTATCCATCACCTTTTAAAACATTTCTTTTTTTCTTCTTTTCTTTCTTTTTTTAAACATTTTTAAGAAAACTTTAACTTTATTTATTTAGTTGTTCACTCTACATCTCAATTGTCATCCCCATCTTCCTCTCCTCCTGGTTCCGCCCTCCCCTCCCCCCGTTCCCCTCCCTTCCCTTCAGGAAAGGGGGGACTTCCATTAACCCACCCCAGAACTTCAAGTAGCATCAGGACTGAGCACATCCTCTTTACTGAGGCCTGGTAAGGCAGCTCCACCAGGGGGAAGTGATCAGAAAGCAGGCAACAGAGTCCATGTCAGAGAGAGGCCCCGCTCCCTTCACCAGAGGACCAACCAGAATAGCAAGTTGCTCATCACTGTTGGGTATATATGTGTAGGGGCTAGCTTCCTGTTGCATCCCTTTGAATGCTTACTCTAGCTGGTTATGAAGGAAGCCTGATAATTATTAACTGGTAATAATAATGATGAATGTATTGATAAAGTAATATTACTAGTAATCATCACAACCATTAGTCACTGACTATAGTGAAGACAGTATGCTAAATGCTTTTTATACTTTATCCCATATTCAATCCTATATAATACCTTTCATGAAGATGATATAATAGCCACTATTTATAGCTGAAGAATTCAACTAGTTTCAGAACATAAGATACAGCAATACAGTTTTAGTTTGAATGAAGGTGCCCTGACCCTGAACCCCAAACTTCTAACATACTATAGGCAAATGGACTGGTGTAAAATATCCACTGAAGTATCTAACCTGCATCTGTAAGGTTCTACTACCATTAGACAGCACCTCAGGTAGATTATTTTTTAAGCTTTACTTTCGAGGTTTGGTAAGGCAGATGGGATGTCTACCTGGGCACATGCCTGCATATTTTCCAAGGGCCATCGATGTAGAAGCCATGTGTTTTGGCAGTGCTAAGATGGGCAGGTGGCAAAGAATCATGTACCACATCCCGGTGGTTGTTGTGGTGAAAAGTGTGAGCATGTGAGCTATGAGGAGAAAAGGGTCAAGATGGCCTACAGTTTACCAGCCTCCCATCCAGTGTGAGTGGCAGTTACAGTGGGAGCTTGGGCTAAGCTTGTTGAAGCCTGGGTTTCAATAAAGATGAAAGAGGCAAATATCTTCTCAGAGAGCAACTATTAAAGACTTATTTTATTTTTATGTTGTCCATTTCTTTCTGTGGGGGTATGTGCACATGAGTGCAGGTTCGTGTAGAGGCCAGAAGAGGACACTGCATCTTCTAAAGCTGGATTTGCCAGCAGTTGTGAGTCACCCAACATGAGTGATGGGAACTGAACTCAGATCCTTTGAAAGAGCATTGAGAACGCCTAACTGCTAAGCCACCTCTCCAGTCGCAGAGAAATATTTTTAAAAATCTCTTCACACACTGTGTTCATGACTCTTTGTGCATGAGTGACTATGATGGGAGCTGGAGGTGGCTGTTAGAACAGGAGGCATCGCTGATGGGGATGAGTTACACTCCCAGATCAACAAATAGATTTCCTCTTGGGGAAATATTGACTGAAGACTTTTGCATCTTAAGAACATTTTTGCTAACTTTGGGCTCCTTGGGGATAAAGTCTTTTCTCATCTTTACATTAGCATGGATTATTCAGACATGATTAGAGATTTTTGACTGTGAGGAAGAGCAAGGGAGAGAATCAGCTAACACACTATCCTAGGGTTTCTATTGCTATGAAGAAACACTATGACACAGCAGCTCTTAAAGGAACATATTTAATTGAGGCTGGCTTTGTGGTTCAGAGGTTTAGTCCATTATCATCATGGCAGGAAGCAAGATAACATGAGGCAGACATGGTGCTGGAGAGGTAGCTGAGGGTTCTACATCTGGATTGGCAGACAACAGGCAGAGAGAGACACTGGGCCTGGCTTGAGCATTTGAAAGCCCAAAGCCCACCCCACTGACACAGTTCCTCTAACAAAGCCCCAGTTTCTCTAATAAGGCCACACCCTAATAGAGCCCCTTCTCTGTGACTGAACCTTCACGTCTGTGAGTCTCCACTGAGGACACTCCTGTTCAAGCCGTCACGTCCACCTACCATTTGAGTTTGTGCCTGGAGGCCCAGACAGGCCCAGACAGGCGAGAGGCAGGCCTACCTAAGAGCAGTGGACACTTAGTGGGAAGGCACCAAAGCGGGCTGGGAGAGAAACTGCCCGTTTCCACTCTTCTTCTGTACTACAACCTTTCTCTCTGTCTAGAGGTGTATGGAAGAGAGATCAATAGAAGTGCAGGGGCAAACACAACACCGATGATGGAAAATCACCCCAGCCTCCAGAAACTCAGAAAGCAAACTGCATCAAGGCACTCAGAGGTTTCTACTCTTACATCTTTCAGCACGCTTCAAAAAGTATGCTCTTGGTTTGTGTCTTCTTAGGCATGCCTCCCGTGCACAGAAACATCTTCACTGGTCAAGAACCCTACTTGTTATGAGAGTGGTATGGCCAACAAGCTGGCCACATGCTACCCAAGGTACATTTTGTGACTGTGGTTCTGTACCAAGCCTGCGCTTGATTTCTTTTAAAATTCATGTCCAGTTTCTGCTGTTCTAACAAGCAGGTGGTAAGGCGACACGGTGGCATTCAAAAGATGTTGTCTGTCCTGCTAAAGCTGTGGGCTTTGAGGCAAGTATTGCCAAATTCCCAGAAATACCAGCAGTGCCCCACTGAGGGTGGGTGTTGACTCCTAACTGAATAGAAAGCTTGAGACAGAAAAAGTTCCTGGATAGCTGTCTGAAGGACACAGCCCAGGAGAATTTACAACATGCATCCCATCACTTCTGTTCCTGTTTCTTATCAGTAAGAATGTTGAGTAGCAAATCTGTCCTGCTGAACTTTCTTCAGTACTAGATACATTCAACATCTCTGCTGCCCAATGACTGCACTCAGCTCTTGGACATTTGAGCTGAGGTCGATGGGACTGAGGAATTGAAGCTTCATTATGAGACATGGTCTTCCTATGTATCCATAGCTGACCTCAAACACACCATTCGCTTGCTGTTGCCTTCAGTGTGCTGGGATTGCTGGTGTACACACACACACACACACACACACACACACACACACACACACATTTATTAACCAACCCACATGGATATTCTAGGGACAAGATGGTATGTAGAATTTGTGAAGAAGACACCCCAGGAATCAAAGTCTATTTTATGTCAGTTTAAACACTTCCATGGGAGGAGAAAATTTGATTAAAAAGAATATAACACATGTGTGCACACATATACACCCCCACACAAGCATTTGAAGACTCTGCCAAGTCTATACCTGCCACCATTTTATCTTTAGACCCATCTTCTTCCAACACCCTGGGATAGATTGCTGGATGAGAAGAACGGGTCACAGAGGAACTATGTGTTTTGCTTATAGTTACCTCATAAATGAGTAAGAGGTTAGCCCTGGCCTTGTCCCTAAGTCTTTGGGGAAGCATCTGATTGAGAGTCCTTGATGTGGGACTCTACCTAGTGTTCATCATTTAATCCACTGCTCATATGAGTATGATGGCCTTAACGTGGCGCACTCAAAAAACTGATCCTAAGCTGACAACTTGCAGTTTATTTTGAGAAGTCACTTCTAGGAGCAGAATTCAGAGTTTGGGAAATAAAACAGAGAAGGGAAGTAGAATGTAGCTGAGGGAATTGCTGTCAGTGGCTGGAAGCTTCAGGATGGGGTGGAACTCTAAGTTCCTGTATTGTGTGAACCCTTGGAAGGTGTCCATTGTATGTAGTGAGGAAGCCAGTATCTGTCTACCAGCTACTCTCTCCCTTATCCCACATCATCAAAGACCTACGTTGCTGTCAATTCCCTTGCAATTCTGGTGCATACATATGCCAGTTTAGCTGACTGAGTCTCCCCAGACCTTCTCAATGGTGGCTCAGAGCAACTCTGCCCAGTAATTGAGACATGTTGCAGCTGAACCAAGGCATGGTCACAGTGTATGTCTATTTGCCAAGCCATCATAGAAAGAGCTAAGAAAGTGAGATGACCAGGGTGATGGGACAGAAACGATGTCCATGGACCAAGGGGGTAGAATAGCAGAGTTGGAGCCAAAAAAGAGATGTGAATTTGAAGAATCTGTGAGAATCAATTCAGGCCTAGACAGATGGCTCGGTGGTTATGAATGTGTACTGCTCATACGGAAGACCCAAGCTCTGTTCCCAGAATGCACACATACACACACACACACACACACCCCAAACAAACAAAACCAACCCACCAAACCAACAACAAAACCCACCACCACAACCGCCAGCAGCACCAACACCAGCAACAATACCTCATTAAATTTCCCTCCAGGGGTCCTATACCCTTTTCTAGCCCCCATGCTCTCCTGCCTACACCTGTAAATACCTATCCATGAAAACATGCATACACGTAACTAAACTTCTTCTATAAAATGGTGAGACGGACAGGCTTCGGCTTGGGTGCTGGTTCAGTGGTGCTTCATTTGCTATCACAGGGGACCCTGTTTGAACACAAAGCCCAAGCCTCCTATTGGTCCATCTCCTCCTGTCACATGCACAGAGGGATGGAGGGTAGAGAAAGACTTTTTAAACCATTTGGACTGAATAATATTTAGAAGTGAACCAATCACTTAAAGTATTCTAAATTCATACAAAGGTTTATTTTCTTTTTATTAGAATTCTCTCATTTGCTTACTTATCAAAGGAAAGGACATTTGTTTTGAAACCAAATGACTGGACCAAAATCTCTGCTCTACTATGATATCATTCTGGGAGAATTATTTAACATCTTTTAAAAAAGTGTATTACTTTGTTGTGTGTGTGCCTGTGTTTGTGTGTGTGCATGTGTGCATGTGTGCATGTGTGTGTGTGTGTGTGTGTGTGTGTCTACCCACAGACAGCAGAAGAGGATGTCATGGGTTCTTCCAGAGCTGACGTTATGAGTAGTTATGAGCCAGGTGCTGGTGCCTGAACTTGGATCATTTGAAAGAGTATCAGGTACTCCTAACTGCTGAGCATCTCTCTAGGCCCTTATTAATCTCTCTAGACCTGTGCTCCTGAAGTTCCAAGAGGGTGAAAATGCAGGACAGCCATCTCTGGCCATCACCCCTGAGTGGTGTTACCTTGCAACTGGGATGGAAGGAAAATCCCCACGTTGCCTAAATTGGCGCCAGCTTCCCCCATCTATCTCTATATACCATTAAATCTTATGCCTTTTTGACTCCATTTCAGACCTTTGTCCCACTTCATATCATCTCCCTGATCTTTGTACTAGGCCTGCTTCTGAGATATCAGCCCCACCTTAATGGCCTCCTTCAAAGGTCCAGCCTGTATCTATGCAGCTAAAATTGGAACACTCAGCCACTCTCTTCACCACAGTCTTATTTTACTGTGTCTGACATTACTATCTGAGGTTATTTGTCACTGCATTTATATGCTGATTTCTGTCTCCTCCCAGTAGGAAGGGATTTAGCTTTGTTCTGTTTGTTTCATTATTCCCAGAGCCTAGAGCAGTGCTCAGGGCAGTTCTCAGAAGTCAGAAGCTGGTCAATGTTTGTTGAATGATTCAATGAATCTGCCTGATTTCTTTTGTATGAGCTCCTATAAGATTGTACAGGTGAACTTTTAGCGCTTGAAGAAAGGGTGAGATGAGAGGAACCTATCTCTGTCTGTCTGTCTGTCTATCTATGTATCTATTCACTTTACATCTGGATTGTAGCACCCTGCCTCCTCTCTCCCAGTCCCACCTTCCCTCTTTCTTTCCCCTATCCTCCTCTTTGTGCCTTAGAAAAGAGGAGTCCCCCATTCACTCCAGCACATCAAGTCACATCAGGACTTAGGGCAACCTCTTCTCCTGTGGCCTGGCAAGAGAGACCCACCAGGGGAAGTGATCTAGAATCAGGCAACAAACTCCATGTCAGAAAGCCCATGCTTTCCTTACTTGGGAACCACATGAAAAACAAGCTGCCCATTGGCTACATATGTGTAGGGACTTAGGTCCAGACCATGCATGGTCCTTGGTTGGTGCTTCAGTCTCCGCAAGTCCTTCTGGGCCCTGGTTAGTTGGCTCTGTTGGTCTTCTTGTGGAGCTCATGTCATCTTTGGGTTATTCTATCCTTCCCCCAACTCTTCCACAAGGCTTCCTGCTCTCAGTCCAATGTTTGGCTGTGAATCTCAGCATCTGTTTTGATACACTGTTGGGTGGAGCCTCTCAGAGCACAGCTATGTTAGGCTCCTGTCTGCAAGCATAGCAGAGTATCATTAATGGTGTCAGGGTTGGCTCTCTACCATAGGGTAGGTCTCAGGTTAGGCCAGGCACTGGTTGAACAATTCCTCAATCCCTGCTCTATCTTCAGCCATGAACATCTTGTAGATAGGGTAAATTTTGAGTTGAAGTTTTTGTGGCTGGTTTGGTGCTCCTGTCCTTCACTGAGAATAACCTATTTAGAAATGACCTCTTTTTATGAAAAATGTTTAGTCTCCATGTTAACTTATTATCTGGCGAATTCACGGCTACAAACTCTCTTCTCTCTGCTTCCACTTCCTTCTCTTCCTGTGGCATTGGCGTGCACTCACATGAAAGGTAAATTTCTTCATCTCTGGGCCTGGGTAAAGACTAGGGATTTGGTTGTCTGACCTTGTTCTCTTCAATCTATTACTATAGTCATTATGACTAACAAACTAACAGGTCCCTGAAATGCAGGTTGAGTTGCATTAACGGCTTTGGGACTTTGACTAGAACGCTATGTTTGTACAGTAGGAGCATCCTACAAACAGAGACTCAATCTTTTATTGGCATAATTAAAATCCAAACTCAGTGTGTTGTGCTGGAATGTTGGTAGAGTTGGTCTGCAGAATCCTGCTAGCCCCTCGGGTACCTGAATTTATAGACACTCTTTATTTTGAGTTTACTTCTGGACTCTGGCTGCCTCTGGAGCAGTGATTCATGTCATTCCAATATAAGAATCACCTTGAGACAGATCGCAGCTGAATACCTAAGTCTCCAAATCTTTACTCAAACTGACAGTCTTCAACACCTCCAAGAAAAGGAAGATGTCTGTGCAGAATAAGTTGTCTCTCAGGACAAGGTCTTTTCCCTGTAGCAAAGGAAGAATCACAGGCAAGAAAGACAGGTTGAGGATATGGGTCAGTCTATAAGCAATTACCTAGCAAGCATGAGGACTTGAGTGCAGTTTGTGTCTTTCAGAGAGGCATTTCCATAATTCCAATACCAAGAGGACTAGAAGGTGGAGACAGGCGGGCAGATTCAAGGAGAGTTTCAGGCCAAGGAGAGACCTTGTCTCAAAAAACAAGGTGGACAGCCCTTGAACAGTGGTAGCTGATGTTGTCTTCTGGATTCTACATGCATGCACAGCGTGTGCAAATGCCCCAGGGAGCCTCAGTGAGGAACCCTGGCAGGGAGTACTGTCAGCATTATCCCACTTAGACCCGTCAGTTCTTTCAGTGTCAGATTCAAGATTACAGCTAGAGTTCAGACTAAGTGTATATGTGGTGTCTCTGGTAAGAACTAAGCCTGGGAGTGTTAGAAAGCAGAGTTGGGGAATTCTTTGTTGATGGTTATCCAGGGTTCACTGAGATGACACGTCCCCACCCCCAATCCCACGTTGGACCGGCAGTGACCAGTTATGTTTGAAAATATAATTGCAACAGTTGACAAAAAGTGGAGGGCAACAGAGATGAAGTTCAAGATTTCAAGTACATCACCAGAGAAAAGGTAGAAACCTCAGTCTAGACATCAAGGGGCAGAACAAAGTGCTGGAGTCTGACATACACATTACAGTTGTGCTAAAAATGGCAGCTGCCTCAGGCAGAAATTTTTATTACAGGACTGAAAAAAAAAACACACAGCCATCATTACATTTGTGTAGGTGAATGAGTCAGGACACAATTTCTCTTAGGTTCGTAGGTCATAGGCTCTGGAGAGACTTTGAAGATAGAAGTCTAAAATTGGAATATACCTTCTAAGTGTCAGGATGAGGTGATGTGAGAGTTAGAATTCTCGAGTTGCTTCTGTCTCAGCCTCTAACTAGCTTACTGCTAAGTAGTGGTCCTGAAAGTTTATGATCTGTGGAGACCTTATGGTTTCTCTGGTGGGAAAATTGTATGGCCTAGAACTCTTGTGTCTATTTATTTGTGTGTGTGTGTGTGTGTGTGTGTGTGTGTGTGTGCACATTGTCAACATGCATGTGGAAACCAGAGGTTGATGTCTTCATCAATAACTCTCCACCTTATGTTTTGAGGTGGGGCCACTCACTGAACTTCACCTTATCTGTTCAGATAGTCAGACTGGCCAGCCAGGCTTGGGGATCTCCCCATCTCTGCCTCCCTAGCACTGAGAGAACAATCCTGGCCTTTTTTTTAATTTAATTTTTACAAGGGTGCTGGGAGTTAAAACTCAGGTCCTCATGCTTGCATGACAAGCATGTTAGCAATAACCATCTTCTCTCCAGCTCCTCATAGCCTGGGGTGCCGAGGACCTTTCTTGGAGGAGCTGAGTGTGCATTTCTTGATTTGTTATCTTGTGGGCATAGTACTTAGAAGGTGACAAAGCAAAGCGTATTTGATGTGGTTACCCGTAAATACAGAGTACCACACAGGAAGAAGCCACCGAGGTCAGGCATGTGAGGTAAGCTTGTAGGGTTTTAGTTTTCCTCCTAGTAAACTGAGAAGATGGAACTAGATAAATTTTATGACCCTTGAAGATCTAACTTTAAGAGTGTTTCAAGTTAACTGAACGATAAAGTCAATGAGCTGGGGGTTTTCCCTCTTTGTTAAAAAATATTAATATTCAGTGAGGAGCAGGAGCTGTGTGAAGACCTAGAAATTTGGAAACAAACAGACACAGTCTCTGCCTTTGGATAACTCACCCACTCTTAGACCAAGCAGCAAGCAGCTTTGGATGAAGGCTTGTGATTGCACATCAGGTGAAACCACAGTGCGGGGCTGTTGCATTTTATTTAGCTGATGAGAGACTTTATTTATGCTACTGCATGAAACATTTGATATTTAAAACATATAAGAATTCTTAAATATTAACAATATAGCACAGAGAAGAGAGGGTTTGAATTAAGCAGGTAACGTGACATAGAGGCTCGCTAATGAAGGGAGAAACGTTTTATGCCTCTGAGCAGAGGCCCCACGTTTCCTTCCTCAGCTTGCAGTCGGGCACTGGGAGGTAGGCAGGGAGAACCAAGATGCCAGTGCACTGTACCCTTGATTAGGCCATGATCATCTAGATGCTTTAGGAGTTCTGGGTTCTCTGTGCTATATGGTCCTGCACGTGTAATGCTCTCCGAGCTCACACACCCACCCTGCCCTTCATCTCAGCTCATAAACAGAAGTGGGACCTTCTGGAATTCCTGCCTGCATGGTATTCTAAAAGCACAGGGGCAGCTTTTAAAAGCCTCCCCCATTCATCTAGACACTCACTCTGTCTGTAGTCCATTCAGCAAAATATCCTGTGAAGGTAGGGAGATGGCTCAGCAGGTCGAGTGCTTTCTGGACAAACTGAGGATTTGCGTTTGGATACCCAGAGCCTGGTATGTGTGTGTGTATGTGTAACTGCAGCACTGAAGGGAGACAGGCCAGTCCTGGGGCTTCCTGCTCACCAACCTAGCTGAACCAGTGAGCTCCAGGTTCAATGAGAACTCGCTCCAGAAAATAAGGTGGAGAGCAAGAGAAGACACCTACAAGAAGAAACCCAGTGTCTACTTTTGGTCTCCACTAGACACTTGCCCAAGCATGCCTCTCCCACAACACATAAGCATGCATACACACGTCAGTCACACACACACACACACACACACTGATATTCCATGACTTTGGTTACCCACAACATACTTTAAAGGTTCAATGTTTAATTATGTGTCATGAATGTGCATGTGAGTCTGGTGTCCATAGAGGACAGGAAAGTGTTCAGAGCCCCCTGAAGCTGGAGTGACAGGAGGTTGTGGGCTTCGTGGGTGCTGGAAATAGAGCTTGGGTCCTCTGCAAGAGCAGCGCATGCTCTTCGTGTGTGCCATGTCTCCATCCCCCAGACACACTTGGTTTTTCTTCCCTTACCTGGAATTCAGCGAGCCTCGTATCCTTGCTCTGTTGCTACTGCCGCTGCTGCAGTGAGCTTTGGTAGTTCTGTGAATCTTTTGCTGCAGATCAGCTTGTCCTTCAAGATTCTCTTTTGTATTTACTCCCAGCTCTGACTGAAATGACAGGAGCCAGTTACACAGGCCCGAGCCCAGGGGTGAAAGCTGCTGAACACCACTGACACATGCTGCCAGCTAATTCTGATTAAAAACACCATTAACAATATTTCTGGCAAAGAAAAATTTTAATAAGTGAACTCAGTTAGCTTTTTATTCATGCTAATGGAGGGGGCAGTGGGGCAGATAATCCAAATGTCAGTTGTATTTAATTTTGTTCTGTCTGTGCTGAGCCCTGAGTGACTGTGGAGGCTCAGAGAGCAGAGACAGGCTTCAGCTGGAGCCTCATGGGTCTGAAGACAGACCTAGGGAGATAACTGCGTGAGCAACCTGTGTGAGCAGGAATTTTGTGTGTGTGTGTGTGTGTGTCCATGTCCATGCAAGGAGAGTTCAGAGGCGCTGACACCAGGTGTCTTCCAAGCTGCTGTCCCCCTTACGCTTTGAGAAAGCTTCTCTTGTTGAACCTGGATCTCCCCGATTTGGCTCTACTGACTAGCCAATGTGCTTCAGGGATCTTCCTGTCTCTACTGTCCTGCCTCCAAGTGCTGGGGTTACACATACACGCCTCTTAATTGAGTGGAGGGGATCTGGATTCAGATCCTCGTGCTGTGTAGGAAGTTAGCTTACCACCTAAGACATCCCTCCAGTTCCAAATGTCACCCCTTAGGAGGACTGAAGAAAGGGGTCTCTGGTGACAGGGATGGCAGGCAGCAGTGGCAGTCAAAATGACAGGGTAGATGCTCTCACCAGCAGGGAGCAAAGGCAGGTGAGGGAACAGCGTTGCCTTCCCCTGGGCCTCCTAACAGGTGGGCTGCCCTGCCATGGGACAAGGCCTTCTCCATCCAGTTAATATGTGTTGTCTTTTCTTCAGAATATAGCCATGGTTATTACTTCAAAACAAAAATCTGAAAAGTTTGTACTCACCAGCTGGAGATGCACACTGAAACACTTCTTGATGAAGTTGTGTCACTGGGATTAACTTTCAAGTATTTCAGAAAAGTAACAGGCAGAAGGAAGACCAAACGAGATAGGCGAGCCTGTGATCGTCCTTGATGACGGGAATGTGTGGAATGGGATTCATTCCTCTGGCGTATTTTGATGTGTTTTCACAACGTTTCACAATAGTTGTCAACACATGCACAAACACAAATGTAGACACACTATCTTCTTTCTTAAGACATTTACTGGAGTCATTTTCCTCATAATATAATGATGTAATTCTTTAATAAAAACCCCTATTCTTGTGTGGTGGTCTTTCCTTAGCTGGCTTTTTGTATGCCTGGTGTATGATTGTGTGTGTAGGAGTATGTACAGCTATGCCCACCTGTGTGTGTGCAATGAGGTCAGAGGTGTCTTCCTCACTTGCTCTTTTCCTTAGTTTTTGAAACAGGGTTTCTAATGAACCATGGGTATCAACAATTCAGCTAGTGTGGCCTGCTAGCAGGGCCCAGGGATCCTCCTGTCTCCATCCACCCAGAACTGACTTTTTAAAGCATGTCTTAATTCTTTTTGTAAATGTTGGTGCCAGGACCCAAACTCAGGTCCTCATGCTGCCCAAGAAAAATCTCACCAGCTGAGCCATCTCCTCAGCCCCCAAGACCGAATCACACCATGGGCTCTTGCTGTTAGCTCTCTAATGATTTCTTCTTTCATTATTCCCTTGTATTTGCTCTCAGCTGTTAGGCTATCATCCTCTCCCATCCCTGGCCAGGTCAAATACCTGTACTCTGAACCCTGGGCACTGTCCTTTCATTGTATTCATCATCACTGCAATTCCTGTCCAACTATGTAAGCCATTTGATCAATGTCTTTGTATTCCGGTAGACTATAAAATCTGGAATCAGTATTTTAGTCCCCAAACATGTTACCTAGCTCATGCTATCATGATAAATGAGGATGAGGGAGTATTTGGGAGTGAGATCGGCTTTGCAGCTAGGCTGTGGAGAGTTCAGGATTCGTTGCATCTAATAGGAAAAGTGGGCTATCCACCCAAAGGACCGATTCAGTCCCCAGATGAGAACAGTCTCCCTCCCTGGCTGTGGACTCCACAGTTCCTTGACTGTGTGACTGCCTTGATTTTAGTGCTTTGTTCCAGGACTCTGAACTTCCAGAAGTTATTCTTTCTATCCTGTGATGCCCAGGTCTTGGCCTTATTGTTGTACCTTTTCAAAGTCAAATTGTTTGAGTTCTAACCTGCCTCAGTTTCTCTACAGTAGGCCTGTCCCACATTCATTTCCAGTGGAGCCTGGCTTAAATATGTCAGCCCTCCTACCCCAGGAGAATGGCAGAGATCTCCCTGGGGGGAATTATCATTTGGCTGGTGATGACTTGTGAGTCAGTCTGCTGATTTCTTTTTGTCTGTTATCACCTGTCCACCTTCTTGGGTCTTCAGAGACAATTTATGAAGTTATGTCTGAGGCATCGTTTTCTCTCTTGACCTTCCGCCTCAGGCAACACTCACATGTCTCAAAGCTGACAACACTCTGCCTAGAGATCTCTGCTGCTATTAGGAAGATCTTCCTGAGGATGGCCTACCATGGTGAGAAGTCATAGAATCAGGTCATTGTCATCTTCTCCCATATTGTATAAGCCACAGGCAACTATTTGTGTGAGATGGAAAGGGCGGAAGCGCAATACCAAGGAGACATTTCTGATCCCAACTTTCTCATCAGTCTGCTGACCTTAGTTAAGCTGCCTCCCCTGTGTTTGGCTCAGTTTCCACACATGTGGGCTTAGGAAGGACATTTTGCTAGGTTTCTGTTTCCCCCAAATTCAAATACCAAATAAAAGTATTTGGTATCAATAAGTTTGGAGAACACTGAAAGAAAGAAAACCTTAATTTACCTCAAGACTTCTCAGAGTCTCTCAGAGGCTCATGCTCCGCCGACTGAGCTTGTTTGGCATTTCTTACCGTATTCTCCTATGCGGCAACTCTCCCTGAGAGATGTACAGAATTGAGGGTTTGCCACACTTGCATGAACACTGAGGGGAACACGCTTGGGAAATAACAGATGAGAGAATTCTTTGGTTCAGAAGTTTAGCTTTTAAGTCTTGACCATGCTTTGAAGTGTTGCTATGCAAACATGCTATAATCTACAGCATCTTTGAAGAAAGAACGAGGCTACTCCATTGAAAGAAATACCACTGGGGGCTGGGGCGTGATAAGGTGCTGGCGGTGTGCCTGAGAGGACCTAAACCTAAGGAAACAAAGCTGGTCATGGTGCCAGACATTTATAATCGGTCTTACTGCTGTGGAAGGGAAGACAGGTAGGTAGATCTTTGGGACTCACTGGTTGGTTAGTCTACCCTTCTTCGTGATATTTGGGCCAGTGAGAAACCATATCTCAAAAACAAGATAAGATGAATGACACCTAAGAAAGCACATATTTTTTGGTGTTTTATTTGTTTGTTTTTTGAGACAGGGTTTCTCTGTGTAGTCCTGGATTCCTAGAACTTGCTCTGTAGACCAAGTCTGGGCTCAAACTCAAGATCTGTCTGCCTCTGCATCTTGACTACTAGGATTAAGGGTATGTACCACCATTGGCTAGAACCACATCTTAAACTGTTGCTTGACACGCACACATGCACAAAAACCTTCATGTGCACCTGCAAACACATGAACACATACATGTGCAAACACACACATGTATACACACATGCAAATACAGACACACAGAAAGAAGGTACCACAGGAGAGAGACAACAACCATTTCATCTCAGTACTCCTAGTCCAGGCGGGTACAAATGACTGGGTACAACTGTCAGGCATTCTTTTCTTAATTATTCATTTGAAGGAGGAAGACCCACTTCTGATGCAGATCTTTGAGGAAAGAAATATTTTTTATTCTTCTCTGATACATTACATCCACATTTTCCCCTCCCTCGGCTCCCCCCAGTCCCTCTGCTCTATCTCCCCTCTCCCTTAGCTCTACTCCTCTTTTGTTTCCCTTCAGAAAACAGAGCAGGCCTCTCAGAAATACCAACCAAACATGGCATAACAAGTTATAGTAAAACTGGGCACAAACCCTCATATTAAGGCTGGATAAGGCAGCCCACTAGAAGAAAAAGAGTCCCAAGCACAGGTAAAATAATCAGGTTATAGGCCCACTCCCACTGTTTGGAGTCCCACAGAACCATCAAGCTATTCAACTATAACATATATGCAGAGGACCTAGCTCAGATGCACACAGTCAGTCCAGGTGTGTCGCTTCAGTCTCTGTGAGCCTATGAGCTCAGCTTCATTGAATCTGTAGGCCACATTTTCATGGTGTTTTTGCTCCTACAATCCTTCCTCCCCATCTTTTGCTGGGTTCCCCTAGTTCCACCTAGTATTCGGCTGTGGGTCTCTATATCTATTCCCATCAGTGTCTAGATGATGCCTCTCTGATGGCAATTAGGCTAGGCATCAATCTATGAGTATGGCAGAATACCATTAGGAATCATTTCATTGATTCATTGATACACAGATTCACTCATTCGTTCATTGCCAGTTGTGTTTGGGCCTCTCCTGGGTCTCTGGTCCATCCTTCCATCCTGCCTCTGGTTTCTGGCCATACTCATTCAGTGTCAGGCAGGGGCAGTGTGGACCTTTCACAATGTGGACGTAAGTTGGACCACTCCTTGTCTGCCACTTCTACACATTCTGCATCACCGTTACCCCAGAATATCTTGCAGGACCGAGAGATTGCAGATTACAGGTTAAAAGCATGGTGGCTTGGCTGGTGTCCCAGCCCCACTACTGGGATCCTTGTCTGGTTAAAAAGATGGCCACTTTGGGCTCTATATCCCCATTACTGAGAGACTTCACTAGCGTCACCCTCTTAGATTCCAGGGAGTTTTCACTGAACTAGGTTTCCATATTTCCCCACAAAGTCCCCTCCCATTTCAGTTGTCTCTCCCATGCTCTCTTTCTTAGTACCTCCTAATCACCCCACTGCCTGATCCCTCCTCTTTCTATCCCTCCCTACTCATTGCACCCACAAAATCTATCTAATTCCCTTCCCAGGGAGATCCATCTGTCCCCCCTTGGGCCTGTCTTGCTACTTAGCTTCTCTGGGTCTGTGGATTACAGCATGATTATCCTTTACAGCAATATCCACTTATAAGTGAATACATAGCATGTTTGTCTTTTTAGACCTGGGTTACCTCTCTCAAGATGAATTTTTCTAGTTCCATCAATTTAGCTGCCAATTCCATGGTGTCATTGGTTTTAACAGTGTTAAGCATTGTTTCTAATATATTACAATGATTAATACTCCACTGTATAAATAAATGTACCACATTTTCTTTATCTGTTCTTCATCTGAGGGGCATCTGGGTTGTTTCTAGTTTAGGGCTATTATGAATAAAGCTGCTCTTGGTAGGATGTCCATTTTTACAATGTCAATTCTACTGATATATGAGCATGGGAAAGCTTTTCCATCTTCTGATGTCTTCTTTAGTTTCTTTCTTCAAGATCTTGATGTTTTTGTTGTATAAGTCTTTCACTTGCTTGATTAGAGTTAGACCAAGATATTTTATATTATTTGTGGCTATTGTGAAGAGTATTATTTCCCTGACTTTTTTCTCATCTGTTTGTCATTTGTTTATAGGAGGGCTGCTGACTTTTTTGTTAATCTTGTACCCAGCCACTTTACTAAAGGTGTTCACCAGTTGTAGGAGTTCCCTGATAGATGTATGCTACCACAGCAAATATATAATATAATATATAAAATCCAGAACTTTTAAGGGGTGGAGATTCATCTTTAATATGGGCCACACCTTCTGCTGGCAGCCTGTGTAAAGGAAGAAAAACCTTGCTCTTTTTTATAAGCCTGGTTGTTCTCGGTCTTGCTAACAAGTTCATTCCTTCACTGGCATTACATCTTTGGGATTATGGCACATACTGACGTCCAGTTGTGACATTCAGGCTCACAGACTGAACAACTACTGCATTTTGGGACATTCTGGTGGTAGACAGCCATTGTTGGGGTAGCTGGACCACAGTTTATAAGCCATTCTTATAAATCTCATACACACACACACACACACACACATACATACACACATAAGAGATTTATATATATGATTTATATTTATATATATAAATGAGAGAGATTCACTCTATGATTTTATTTCTTCTAGAGAACTCTGACTAATACACACTGTTCTCCTTGTGTTTTTGAGACACTGATCTGGAGCTCACTTAGTAAAATAGGACATCTGGCCACCAGGACCCAGGATCCTCCTATCTCCACATGCCCAGGGATGGTATTACAAGAATATGCCACTAGAACTGAATGTTTTTATACAAATTCTAGGAACCAAATACAGGTGCTCATGGTTGTGAAGCAAGCACTGATTGAGTATCTCCCCATGGCCCCCACCATGGACTTCTGTCAGATCATCAATGTGATCTTACAGACTAAAGTCAACTCAGGACAGTGAGCAGAACATACTGTTAGTTCAACAAAACTAAGGGTCTGTCTTAGTGTTTTATTGTCACGGTGGGGAGCATGGCAGCATGCAGGCAGACATGATGCTGGAGAAGGAGCTGAGAGTTCCACATCTTGATCTGCAGATATCAGGAAAAGACTGTCCCACTGGGCATGGCTTGAGCATCTGAGACCTCAAAGCCCACCCACAACGACACATTTCCTCCAACAGAGCCACATCCACTCCAGCAAGGCCACACCTCCCAATAGTACCCAATCCTTAGGGCCTGTTTGGGGCCATTTTGTTAAAGCCACCAGAGGTTCTATCTTGGTCAATTTAGACTCAGAAGACTCATAAACCTTGATTGTTTTGCCTGATACAAAGTCTCAAGGTCTGCTCATTGGCCATGGCCTAGGATGGAAGAGCATTTCCATTGCTGCCCAGACCTCATGACCTCAGTTCTGCCTCCTACAGTGTTGCTGACTTTCCTCCTGGCTGCACATTACCAAGCTTTCCTGCTCCCATTGTCCAGTTTAGGAGCTCATTCTTTCCAGCTCTTTGCCTGCTCCTCTGGGCTACCCAATTTTCCTTTTGTTCAATGTGCCTGTTGTGAATTCTTTAAAACTCTTGCACTCATCATTTTACAAGGCAGCTCCCCCTCCAGTGGGTTTTCCATATGTTTTATAAATTCTCTAAGTCACAAAATTGGACCCAGACACCATCTACCACAATTCTAAGAAGTCATACCTGCCATTTGGAAATTTCTAAATAAAATAGAAGGAGGAGGAGAAAGCACAGCACATATTCATGGAGCATGACAAACACAGGCTATTTTCTAAGCTTCCTTGGTATTCGTCTTGATTTCTGCAGTGCCCTCCTGATGCTTTTACTATCATTCTCTATTTGTTCTTGACAAGGTTCATAGAACAGGAGAGAAGGAGAGAAGGCAGGAGGGAGTGTAGAGAAACCGTTCATTAAAATAAAAGAATAAAAAAAATGAAAGCAAGCTGCTCCCAACACCATCACAACCCCTGTTTGTAGGAGACGCTGAAGTTTGTTCCTCTAGTGAAGGTCAGGGTCCACCTTCTGTGACCTTGAGTCTTCATTTTCCTGTGCTTGTCTGCTGAGTCCTACCCGGCATGAACTCAGTCCCTTGATCACCAGTGGCTTCATGCGTGTATGCGTGGAGGGAGCAAAGATTGACCTCGGGTATTGTTCTTCAAGATACATTTTGCTCCCCTACGCCCTTTTTGAGACAGAATCTCTCAGTAGCCTGTCACAAATTTGGTGAGGCTAGCTGGCTACAGAGATCCAGGAATCTGCCTGTCTCACCCTTCTTAGTGCTAGGATTACAGTCATGACACCCTACTTGGAGTTTTTCATGGATTCTGAGGCTTGAAGTCACTGAAAACACTTTACTGACTAATCTATCTCCTCTGCATCATTGCCAGTGATCTTAGGTACAATTTAAAACATGGCCAATTATTACCAAATGTGACTTGTTGTTTATCTATGTGCTCATACTCAGAATACTCTGGCTTTATCAGAGGTGGGGCAAAGTAGCCACTATGCCTGGTTCTTTTATGTGGGTCTGGGAGACTGGAGTCAGATCTTCATCATTGCGCAGCAAATACTTTATGAGCCTCGGAACCATATGCTCCTCCCCAGATATCATTGTGTGTGTTTATATGTCTTCATTCAAGCACAGGTGTATGTACACACCTGTGCATGTGCACAACAAAGGACACCCATGCTGTCTTTCCTCAGGACTCAGTTGCTATCTACCTTTTTTTTTTTTTTTTTTTGAGACACGGTTTCTCATTGGCTTGTAACTTGACAAATAAGCTAATGTGGTTGGTCAGCCAACCCTAGGGACCTACCTATCTTGGCTCCGAAGCACCTGAATTTCAAGTTTGAGCCACTGTGATGAGCTTTTCTTACTTGAGGTCTAGGGACTGAACTCGGGTATTCATGTTTGCAAAACAAGCATTTTACAAATTCGGCTTTCACCCCAGCTCACCAGTGTCTTTCTGAACTGACAGGTGACAAATGAACGGTGCATGGCTGGAGCAGCAGAAGGGAGTCTCTTGGCAGAAGGTTGTTACGAAGAACGCTTTCTTTTCCTGTCATCACAATGCATTTAACACGGCTGAGGCTCTTTGGGTGTCACTGGAGGGTCAGAGATAGGGTTGTCTTTCTGACACAGGGACTTTGCTGTTTGTGAAAGCGTCATCATGGGCGTCCCTGGGTCCCGATGCTCAACTGAGGAGCTGATAATTATTTTACAATGTTTTCTTTAAGTCCAGAGCTAGTATTGGAATTTTTATAAATCAGTAGAGCTAGTAGAATTTATCATCTGATTATGAATAAATATGTATGCAAAAGAAATCTAAGAGAATGCTGTTAGAAGGTACAGTTCTAAAATTGTATAGAACTGTGTTAGAAACAAGGCTATGGATTTAACAAAGTTCTCCTTCTCATCTCTTAACAAAAGAGTTTTGAGCCAAACCCCCCTTCTTATAGGTAACCAAACAGCACACGCAATCCAGTGGTGAAAATACATGGGTGCCACACCATTGCTGCCTGTTCTCTCAGAGCTAACCTCTTCGGCTTTTGTGCCCCTGCTATGCTCAGTACAGGAAGCATTTGTGAGACCCATGATCCTTTAGTTTACATACTTACCCATTATCTGTTTTTCTCTAGCATATTTCCAAGTTGTTGAGGGTAAAGGTCTTCAGTACTTACCCACTACCAGCCCTAAAGAGGCTTCTACTTCTGGGAATTTAGGCAAGAGCCCTACCTCATCTGAATCCATGGTTCCACACGTATTAACCAGGGTTAATATTGTCCTCATTGCACTGATTGGTGCAGTTTCCAGGGAAGTAGGACAGTCTAGATTCTGTGTAGACTAGGTGCTCGGGTGGGAATAAGGGGGCCATGAAACAGACTGTAACTGTACTGTGGAAACGGGGCTCACATTCGCACTAGTGGCTACACAGCTGACATTCATCTGCAGGTGAGCAGCTTCCAACTGAGTCATTCCTTACCTGGCCACAATAATTGAACTTTCTGTCAAATGAATTTAACTCTTCATATCCTTTTCTGATTCCTTATAAAATTTTTAAACTTTACAAAAAGAAAGGAAGGAAGACAGGAAGAAAAGAGGCAGGAAGAAAAAGAGAGTGAAATTAAAGAAAAAAGCGATTACAGAGGCACTGAATAGTTTAGAAGTTGCTGAGCAGGCTATAAAGAAAAAAAGAAAAAAAAACCAACAACAACAACAAAAAAAACACTTGTGTCAGCTGAGCTAAAATTTTGGGCAACGCATCGCCAGGCAGAGGTTGAAAGCTGGTCTGGCCTCACCCGGAACCGTCCCACTCTGCATGGCATGCTGCTCTAGACCCCTAGGCAACCCATGATCATCACACAAGACCACCAGACCGTATTACTTTCTAGATCGTTGACAGCATATCTGCCCCACATAAAGGGAGGTGAATTGGGGTCATGGTCTCTTCAGTCTACCAATAACAAATGGGCAGTCTATCGCCCTTCTGGCCCACACTCAATCAATTCTGAATGAATAAGGAATTAAAAGGAAAGTAACACACACGTGGGAGAGGTCAGTGGAGAAATGGAAGAGCAGAGCAAATGCATTGGTGACTCCAGTTCTGTAACATTCTCTACTGCAGCTCAGAATCTCTATGCTCGGATACTTTCAGCTTGCTCAGACTGGGTCGGGGAGGTTTTATACCTATAGGAGTAGTCCCAGGAAACAGGGAACCAAGGCAGACTGGGAAGTTTTGTCTGGACCACAGACTTGACGGAAACACTGGCTTGGTACTTGGCCCCTGGGATATGCTCTGTCTTCACCAAGCTTTGCTTCAACTATATGGACAGTCATTGTTTCTTTTCTGAATCTCTATGATCCCTGTAAGTTGTTTCCTGCTGCTAAGTCTTTACCTGTAGACTGGGCACCCACTGTTGTGGACACATAACTTGTTCAAGTACATCATTCCTCAAAGATTGTTGAGCTCTATTTATTTATTTTTAATTGATGTGATCAAATATATGACATGAAGTTATTTAAGGAAGAAGAGTTTGTTTGGTCTTATAGTTTGGAGGGACACAATCCGTTATGGTGGAGAAGTCATGGAGTCAGAAACTGGAGGTCAGCTGGCTAGGCGCACCCACAGTCAGGCATCAGAGAGCAAACAGAGGTTTGCTCTGGAACTGGCCTTGGTAGCTAGAATCCACTGTCGTCAGAAAGTCTCTATCTCCTTAAAGGTCCCATAACCTTCTTTAACAGATCTACCATTTGGCTACTGAGTTTTCAGACACATCAGCCTGTGCGGCACACTTCACATTAAAATTAGTGTAATCTGAAGTAAGTCTTCTCATTCCTAGAACAAAGATCCACAGTTGAGCTGACTGCTCTTGTGCCATTTTCTGAAGATTTAATATCTTCATTTGCTTGCCAGCAAGGTCCTAGTGTGTTTTAGGAACCAATCCCCCTCGCCATGGGGCTCGCCTGGTCTGCTATCCACTGGAGAAAAGAGATAAATGCACAGCGAAAGAGTGGCCATTGCCGGCTGCAGTGCCCACTGCAGCATTTAAAGCTGCCTACCTCTCAGATGCCTGAGTTTAAAGGCGCCTCCCTCTCAGAATTGACTCTGTGGACCTATGGGTCTTGTTCCACACAGTACAGGGATGCAGTTGTGAGACTCGGGGTCCTTCACTGTGTACACTTACATTCCATCTGCTTGTCTTGAGTAGATTTCACCGGAATTCATTCAAAACAATCATGAACCAGCTCTAATACTAGTCAGTGGGGGAATTAGCAAGAGCGAATAGAAACCTCTCCACCCCAACCTCTTTAACAATGACTACATGGAACCAGTTGGCACCACCATCACCAACCAGTGCTGAGTCGGTTAAAAAACATGTTTAGCGAATTAACATTAATAAATGCTGTGTTTTGGGGTTGCCTCTCATATTGCTGAATTTTCACTAATTTTAAATGACATCACCACTTCCCTGGAGATTAACAAGATATGAAGCAATCTCGATATTTTAATCAGGGTTTGAGGCTGATTTCCTGCTGAATAGCAGGAAACGTGGTTCTCCCACAGATCCATTTTTCATTTGTTTTCTCATTTACATCCCCAGTTTAAAGAAAATTGACTTTTAAAGTGAGTGATAATTAATCTTTGAAAACACTCTGCTCACTTGGCTTTGCAGCTATTTCGGAATTCCTAGCATACACCTCAGCCAAGCAGAGCTGAGGAAGACATGGGATGACAGAGGAGGGGACCAAGTGGCTTGCAGACACATTGGAAGTGGGCAGAGTGCCAACCCAGCTGGAGGGGAGGGGCTGAGACTAGCTCCCCACAGACCCTTTAAGTGATCCAGAGATAGAGCCTGTGCTCCTGGGAGGCTTTTCACAGTCTTATGCAAGTGGAGAAATGGCCTGTTCAATTCAAATGAACTGTAAGGGCAGATTGATGGATGGCTCAGAAATGTGTTGTAAAAGTTAGATCATAAATGAACAGATTCCATCTTAGGCAATATGATACAAGATGGGCAGATAAACCCTCCCAGGTACAGAACAGATAAAATTGCTGGATAAAATACTTCAATGTGAGTTTGTAAAGTGTGGCCATGTTCATAGTGAAGTAGAGAAAAGCAGCAGAGAGGATAAATGATAAGAATATGTTGTTCTGTGAGGTTAATTAGCCCTGGGGCTGAGGACATGTGTGTACTTCCGGGGGCATTATCAAAGACATTTACTCATGCACTGTGCCTGCTTATATACAGAGAAAAAAACCTCATATTCACCATTCTCTTATTCTTGAGCCTGAGTTTTTAGGGACTAAAGGTGGAGAACTGGGAAGCTTGGAGATTATACTAGAATCTCTGATGTAGCCATCAACTGCCCATAGCTCCTCAAACTAAGGTGTGTGTGTGTGTGTGTGTGTGTGTGTGTGTGTTCAGAAGCCCTTCCTCAACCCATGATGAAAATTTTAACTGGCTTGCTCCTGCGAAGATGTTGTACAGGTAACCACAGTTCTGTGAGACCATGTGTACAATAGGCATGGCATGCCCAGGAACAGCGTGCCGCAGCAAGTTCCCAGCAGCCACTGATTTCCTCAGGCTGCAGAGGGTGACCCCACCATGTGCACATGGGCAACACTAACTGTGTTCAGTTGGTTAAAATCAATCAGCTAACTGATGTAAAAGAAGGAAATGAAGTTAGGAAGGAGATATGCTAGAGGACACAAAGGAGAGATGGAAGGGCAGGGAGGAAGATCCATCGTGTCCTTGTATGAAGTCCTTGAAGAGTAAATAAAAATAACTATTTTACAAAAAGAAGAAAGGAAAGTAAACTTCTCCAAGAATTCCCATTGCATATGCTCTCTTCAAATTGGATGATTGGAATATATAACCTTTGGCTACTTATATGAGTCAGATGGTGAAGCACACACACTCCTTAGAGGGACAGGCCATTGTCTCTGTAGTGTCCACAGGGGCATGCACAGAGAAAATGTAATTTTAATGACATCACATACTTCAAAATTACATCTACACATTCTCATTTTCCTCTTTTTTCCTATTGCATTTATAAATTCCTAAAATTAATAAAAAAGGTGTTAGACATCATTGATATTTTCAAACAAAGTGTGTTTTAATAGATTTTTTGTGCCCATTTTTTTGTGCCCATTTCCCAATTTCCTGCTCCCTTTTTGTTTCATGATCTTTGGTCTATTGCCCAATACTTTTTTAACACCTATTTTTATCCCCTCTTGGGTTTTGGGTTTTTAGGCTTTACTAGTGTGTGTGTGTGTGTGTGTGTGTGTGTGTGTGTGTGTGTGTGTATGTGTGTGTGTGCACTCACACACACAGATGTATGTATTTTACAGGCTAAGATGCACATGCCAAAGAGTACATGTGAGTTTTGTCCTTCTGGATTTGTGTTACAAATTATTATAAAGTTTAAAGTAACTGGAGATGAAAGTCAAAACCCCCTGAGTACATTTTAAAAAATGCCAGGTAGATGAAAGTCAATAGAAACAACAAACTAGAGTCAGACTTCCAAAGAAGGCAAATACCGGAATAACTGATAGAATATAAGCAACATATATTCTTCTGATGTTTGAATATAAATGAGAGAAATAAGAAATGGGGTAACACTAGAACCAGGAAGACTTGGGAAAGAGTAAACCAACAATATTTAGTAGAAAAAAGAATAACCAATGAAATGAAAATCTTTATGTATAAACTATATTAGATGCAAAGGAAGAAGGAATATATCCTAGAACATGACAGGATGTCCCAGAAAACATTTGAAAATATCACCCTCAAGGCAATTTGGAGATAAAGAAGTGAAAAATAGAAAAGAAGCTAAAAGATACAAAACCAAAATGAAAATATTCTGCATATATTTAACAGAAGTCTCAGGAGAAGAAAATAGCAGATGATTTTCAAATTAATAATAGAGGGAAAGTTCTAGAACATCTGTAGAGAAACTGAGTTTTTTCAATCAAATCCCAAATTAGGGGAGAGAAAAACTTCAGACTGGTTACTGCGAAATCACGGACATGCAGATGTAAGTCCTCACCAATGAGACCCAGAACAAGCCTGGCCAGGGTAAAGAAGGGACTGATATTTCCTTCTCTCTGAGTCATTTTATTGGCCTGTGCTTACTTTAATACTGCATTTGAACTGCAGACTTAAGCTTTGGAATTCCTCGTCTAGAACACCTATGTGAGTTTAGACTTGGGTTTCTGGTCTCTCGACATCTTAGACCAAACAAGCCCAAAGTGGAGACATTTATTTTCCACCAAGTCTGTTGTCTCCTGCTCTGAAGTGCCCTTCCCCCACCACCTCTAGGTTTTTGCCAACTTCCATTATATTCATGTTATCTAATCAATTCCAGCTTGGTCTTAGTATCTCAGATAATTCAAGCAAATTTTCCTGATGGAGCTCTCTTCATCATAATCACTCCCCCTGCTGCTGCTGCTCATCGGAGTTAAAGTCCTTCTTACACCTTTCTGTAGTGGTGTGGAACTTCCAGTCTAACACGTATCACCTAGGACAGTGATGGTGAATACTGGCTGCTGCCCAGCAGGAAATTCTTTTTTTTTAACTTTTATTAATTACACTTTATTCATTTTGTATCGCCCCATAAGCCCCTCCCTCCTCCCCTCCCGGTCCCACCCTCCCCCCCTTTCTGCATGCATGCCCCTCCCCAAGTCCACTGATAGGGGAGGTCCTCTTCTCCTTCTTTCTGATCTTAGTCTATCAGTTCTCATCAGAAGTGGCTGCATTGTCAGGGTTCTAGGTTTTCTCCATGAATAGTCCTTGGTTGGAGTATGAGTCTCTGGGAAGTTCCCTGTGTTCAAATTTTCTTGTTCTGTTGTTCTCCTTGTGGAGATCCTGTCCTCTTCAGCTCTTACTATTTCCCAGTTCTTACATAAAATTCCATTCACTCTGCCCAACAGTTGCCCATCAGGCTCAGCATCTGCTTTGATAGTCTGTAGGGCAGAGGCTTTCAGAGGCCCTCTGTGGCAGGTTCCTAGGTTGTTTCCTGTTTTCTTCTTCTTTGGATGTCCATCCTCTTTGCCTTTCAGGATGGGTATTGAACATTTTAGTTAGGGTCCTCTCTTTTGCTTAGTATGTTTAGATGTACAGATTTTAGTGGGTTTATTTCCCTCAACTGAAGAATGGATGCAGTAACTGTGGTATATCTATACAATGGAGTATTACTCAACAATGAAAAATAAGGAAATCATAAAATTTGCAGGTAAATGGTGGGACCTGGAAAAGATCATCCTGAGTGAGTTGTCCCAGAAGCAAAAAGACACACATGGTATATACTCACTCATATAAACAGCAGGAAATTCTTAAGAGAATATTAGGCCTGAGTACTGTGCCAGGCTGTTAGCTGTTCAGGAGACATTAGATGACTGAATGACCAGGCTAATCGGTGTGCATGCCGGATGTATGTGCAGGGTAGGAGGAAGTTCCCAAGAAAGAGACCTGGGAATGCTCTCCATCTCATATGAAAGTTGCAGCCATGGAAATGTTTAAAAACAGTAGCTAGAATAGTCCAAGACTTACCTACCATGACAGAAAAAACTGGAGTTTCAGAAACACCTCAGGTAAAGAACATAGATCAGCAAATGCTAGTGCAACGAAACACAAGCAAGGCAACTGGGAGAGCCCAGATTCTCCCAGAATTTGGCGATTTTCCGTGAGATGATGGAGACCCCAAAAGCTTTTCATTGTAAAACTTAGATGGTCAGAATGATTTCCTAGGCACAAACTCACTTGAGGCAGTGAGGAGACTCCTCCCAGCTGTGGAACTGGACACAAGAACCTAGGTGGCAGGAGTCACAGCTTCGGAACCTCTAAATGACAAGGGCTAGGAGGTCAGTGATGGAGCAGCGCGTGCTTCTGAGCAGCCTTCTGGGGGGAAGGAGCTCCTGGCAGATCTGAATATTCAGTCATGACTGCCACTCAATGGTCCAGCTGTCAGCAGTACCCCTGGCCTGGCTGGGGTGCAGTCCTGCTTGTGTCTTCCCATAGTCACTGATGGATTTACAAGCGATGTATCCCCCAGCCAGCCACCAACTGGAGAAGGTCAGATTGACCTAAGGGATTTGTTTTCATTAAAACTTTTCCAGAGGCACAGACCATTACTCAGGAAGGGAGAATGCACATCAACTTTTATCTTTCTGTTCTTTGTTGTCTTCTGTTAGTTTTATCACGATTCGGGCACCACCCTTGATCTGAGGCTCAAAACAAATAGTGACTATGTGTCCAATATTCACCAAATGAGAGTAGACAGGTTAATCCTCAGAAACTTTATTTGATGTTAAAATTAAAACTCACATAAGCTTTTCTTGGCATTTCAAATGTGTTCTGTGTAAAATTGTGGCTGTTCTTTAATGTTGTAGATTGATCTGGATGATTCCCTTTTTATAACCTTCCTATTTTGTAATGTTTTGACAATACTAATTTATTAAGCAAACATAGTAATCCCCACAGGCTGTTATCTAAATGTTGAATTTGCATATTGAATTATATATCTGATAGGGTGGAGTAACCGTGATTAAATTCACTAATATAGATGTTCCGAGATGAATGTTCTCTTTACTTCACTGTGGCATTTTTTTCGGTGCGGATTTGAATTAGATCCCACTTTAATGGCACTCAGTTGCAACTCTTCTGTCTTCGGTGGATGGTGTCGACGATTTAGCAAACCCAGCCAGGCTAAGGAGCTGTGTGTATGTGCATCAAGTGGTGTATTCGCCGCACACGCAGACACAGCTGTGTGTATTTCCTGAGCCCAGCATCCCTAACAGGCGAAGACACTACCCAAAGCAAGCAAGACTGTGGCATATACTCCAGAGGAAAACAACCTGTGACTATCTCAGTACTTGAGAGGCTAGAAGTGTTTGCCTCTCGTGAATGAGGACTTGAGTTCTGTTCCCCAGAAGCCATATGAAAAAGCTGGTGTGGGGTCTACACCTGTAATCCCCGCATTGTCTGTAGAGACACAAGACTTGCTGAGGTTTCTTGGCCAGTCGGCCCAGGCTCCTTGGCATGCTGCAGGTTCAGTGAGAGCCTGTCTCAGAGGCTACCAATGCTCTGGTAGCTGGTCCCACACTATGAACACACAAGCAGGCTATGTGGACTCATGTTTACAGAAAGAGCAGATGAAGTTGGTGGAGGAAGAAAAGTGGTGGAGGAATAGGAGGAAATTAGAGCAGAGGGAATAGAGAATAAAATGGATTTGATCAAAACAGACATGCATATATGAAATTCTCAAGCAATAAAAAGGTGGACAGCATATTAAAGGTGACTGCGAGGGTCAGCATTGGCCTTCGCATGAGCACATACCCCGGTGTACCTGCATATGCACACACTTGGACCACACACCCTAGCAAACACACTTTTGTCCCAAAGAAAACTGAGCCTGCTCGGCATAAACCAACTGCCAGCTGCTGGATGAGGCTGACTTGGTGTGAACACGCCCATTGGAAGCTGTTGAAGTGTGGTCCACACCACAGGTTGTGTATCTGCTCAGCTTCATTAGGAAGCAGAGAGGCAAAGAGAATAAGGACTAGATTTTGACACAGGCTTCCTAGTTTCAAGGCCATAACTCAGCTTTCTCATCTGTAAATGGGAATCTTCTTGTTATGATGGCTACAGGAGTGAATGTGTATTGGGTGCTCAGATCACCTGTCCCATCAATCTCCATCGTTTCTCTTGCCCAATGGTATTTGTGACTTCCATGGGGTGTATCAGACACTGACTCACTGTCTTCACCTTCAGCCCACTGTCATTTCTCTTGTACTAAGCTAACACCAGTCATACCCTGAGCTGGGAGTCAGGGCAATGATAAAAAGACACCTTACTTCACCATGGAAGCTAAAGACAATTTAGGGGTGTTGTAGTGGAGGGACTGGTGGTCCTGATAGTGGGCTTCTGGAGGATTGATGCATAACTAGGCTTTCACTGTTGCACTGCATATCAATATTGGTTTGCTAGGAACATGAGAAGCCTAGAGAAGGCGGTTACCGAACACAGGTACAAAATGAAGAATACCAGCGGAAGATATGCCAGCCTTTCGTCTGTTCTATTGTCTCTTGGAATTGGCTGTGAGAGAGATAGCTCTGGACTATGACCAGGTCCTAATCTAAGTTTGGAAGAAGTTACTGCCTAATGGAAAAATCAAATCAGAGAATCCCTCCTCTCTTGGCAATGCCGTGATGAAGCCCAGCTGCATTCATCCTGCCATCATTTATAGAACTCTGGCTAACCTCCAAAGCCTGAGTCTAGACTTGGTCCTTCTTTTTTCTTCTGTGATGAATGTCTGTTAAAAATCAAGAAACTGCTCCACATCAAGTCTAAAACTTTACCCACACAGAGCTCATTCTTCTGGGAGATGTTAGGGTGAAGAATTATAGATAATTTGTGGATTTCAAGATATCACCCTTTGAGGCTGGACATTTGGAATCATATTTTACAGTCACCCTCTCAATTTTCCCTGCCCTTCAACCTTGCATATCCTTCAACACACCAACATATTGTGAAATAGATTAAAAAAAAAACACATTAGTTTCTAATTCATTAAAATGAAATGAGTCACCTCTTACAAGTGAAAATACAATTTTCAGCAAAAACAAAAACAAAACGTTTGTCCATCTACTTTGCCATTACTGTCCCTACAGATTCCCAGTTGACAGCCTTAACTTTAAAGGGCTGTTTTACACAGTAAGCTTAGAATTCACATAAGCAGCAGCAGCAGTTGAGAGGGCGTGTGTGGGTGCTGTTGGGGAACTGGGCTGTAGGAAGCACCTACGAGCATTTTTTTTTTTCTGAGTTATGCCTGACTGAAGAATGGATCACTTACTTAATGGGATCAGCTTGCTCAATTTATTCAAAGCTCATTAAATATAGGAAGGCACATATTAATCCTAGACCGCTATTGTTCTGAAGCTTGCACTAACCCCTGAGAGGAGAACCAGAACTATCTAGAATCCCCCAACACCCTCCTCCATGTGGCTTGGCAGTTCTAGCCACTCTTCCATCTAGGAAATCTGAAAGCCAGCTGACACTTCTCATTGCCACTAACCTCTCGACCTAATTTGCCACCTGCTAAATCCATTCCGATAATTTTGTCTTGTATCTCCTTCTTCATGGTTCACTTTGTGGGTATGTATATAACATGATTATTTGAAAAAACATGTTTATATTATGTTTCAAAACATAATTTTCATAGTAGCCTATTGCCTGGCCATTCTCCTTGGGTCTCATAATGTCATTCTAGACTTTTAAAGTCAGCATGCATTAACTGGGCAATTGATATTCACAAAGAATTTTGCTATGGGTTACCTTCAGCATCCAGAGCACATAGATTAGTGATGTTCGTAGGATGAATAGCAGCCTTTGTATTTTTTCATGAAGTGAGAGGAAAAGGCAACCATGAAGCAGATAACAGAGATATGGTGGAGACCTTAATCCCTGGTGTGACTATTTTAGCCTGGTCTTATACATTTCAGTAGCAAGAGACCAAGTCCAAACTTCTTGGTGTAGAGGAAAAAGATGCTCAATCCTCATTCAGAAAGGCAAATGGGAGGGACATTGGAAGAGGAAGAAAACAGGGAATAGGACAGGAGCCGACCACAGAGGGACTCTGAAAGACTCTACCCTGCAAGGTATCAAAGCAGAGGTTGAGACTCATAGCCAAATTTTGAGCAGATCTTTCATAAGATTCAGGAAATCTTATGAAAGAAGGAGGACATAGAAAGACCTGGAGGGGTCAGGAGCTCCACAAGGAGAACAACAGAACCAAAAAACAAAACAACAACAACAATAACAACAACAAACCAAAAAAAAACAAAGACAAAAACAAAACAAAAAACCTGGGCCCAGGGGTCTTTTCTGAGAATGATACTCCAACCAAGGACCATGTATGGATATAACCTAGAACCCCTGCACAGTTGTAGCTCTGGGTAGCTCAGTGACAAAGTGGGTTCCCTAATAATGGGAACAGGGACTGTGTCTGACATGAACTCAGTGGCTTACTCTTTAATCACCTCCCCCTGAGGGGGGTGCGCCTTGCCAGGCTATAGATGAAGACCATGCAGCCAGTCCTGATGAGACCTAATAGGCTAGGATCAGATGGAAGGGGAGGAGGACCTCCCCTATCAGTGGACTGGGGGAGGGGCATGGATGGAGAAGAGGGAGGGAAGGGGGGATTGGGAGGGAACAAGGGAGGGGTCTACAGTTAGGATACAAAGTGAAAAAACTGTAATTAATAAAAAATAAATTTAAAAAGAAAGAAAAAGATCAAAAGAATACATAAATTATAAAAAAAAAAGAAGAAAAAGTACTACCTTCCTCTCCAATTGTCATGGCTCCCAAGAGTATGTGCCAGTCAATGTGTCAGGCATGGAAATATCACAGTCAGCTTTATTTTCTTGTCTTGTCTATTATCTGTTCTTCTTTCTCCCTGCCATCCTTTATTCTCTAATATCTCTGTTAAGACCCTTCATATAATTTCTCTAGATATTTTCATAAGTGATACATCACCTACTTTAGGGCAAGACATAGCTCATATATATAACTTAATGGGAATCTAATGAAGAGATTACCTACAAAGATGTAGTAAGATTTGAGGGAAATCATAAATCATAAGGTGGGAAGTACACTGAGGTTATCACAAAAGGATGTCCCCACTTCTTTCTTGGACAGAAACCAGGAGCAAAGAAGGATATGGGAGTGAGGCAGACAGTCCACAGTCTCTTAACATGCAAGAAGAAAGCCAAAGAGACAACCACTTAAGCTTCTCTTTCCCACCTCCCTGAACCTACCTGTCAGCTCTGATGACTGGCTTTGACCAAGAGAGGAAGAGGAGGAGAGAGAAGGAGTGAGAAATGGAGGGAGAGAGGGAAGGAGACACACACACACACACACACACACGTAGAGAGAGAGGAGAAGGCATGGGAGAAAGGAGAAAGAAGAGAGAGCTCACAGGAGAGTCTCATATAAAGAGTGGCTGACTGGAACAGAACAGTGAATAACGGTAAGAGATGACTCTAAAACGACAGGCTCAGAATACCTGGCACCTCACCTAAGCGGTTGTATCACTTTGTGACCCCCCCATACACTGGTTTATGCTTTATTAGCCTTATAATGCTATGCTGAAATTACTTGTCTGTACATCTCTCTTCCTGTTGTATTATAGCATTTTTGGAAAGCAGGATCAGGTTAGGAAAGGGAGACTTCTTTGATATTGACCTTCTGCAATAGGAAAATATGAAGAAAAGCAGTGCTCTCTCTCTCTCTCTCTCTCTCTCTCTCTCTCTCTCTCTGTGTGTGTGTGTGTGTGTGTGTGTGTGTGTGTGTATGCCCATAAGGAGGCAAGAGGTGACTATCAAAGGGTCCTGCTTTAGCACTTTATAGCTTACTCCCTTGAGACAGGGTCTCCCACTGAACTTAAAGCTAGGGTAGACCAGCTAGCCCCAATGATCCTCTTGTCTCTGTATATACACATACTACTGGAGCTAACTGCTTCTTCTGTCAGTGCTGGCAATCCTAATTCAGGTCATCTTGCTAGGGTAGCAAGCACTCTGACCCACTGAACCATCTCCCTAGTCTGAAAGAAGGAACTTTTGTGGTGCTACAATTCAACA
Source organism: Meriones unguiculatus (assembly GCF_030254825.1). Lineage (NCBI taxonomy): Eukaryota > Metazoa > Chordata > Mammalia > Rodentia > Muridae > Meriones > Meriones unguiculatus. The sequence continues at coordinate 75,116,669 of NC_083365.1, forward strand.
ACATGGAATATTGCCATGCTAGGCCAGTCTGGTCAGAACATCTCAGGAATGCAACTTGAGACCCAGGAGAAAGTAAAATAAGAGGAAACTTCTTCTGATATTTAAAATATTTACATGCAACTCTCTTTTGAAAAATGCATAAAAAAGCTCGGACACTAAGCTCTCCGCATTTACCATCAACTTCTCTGTTACAGTTAGCTTCAGTGGTCAACTTGATCCATGCAGGAAGAAGAAACCTTATCTGAGGAAATGTCTCCATGGAATTGGCTGAAGGCATGTTTGATGGGGATTTTCTTGAGTGCTAATTTGATGTAGAATATCCCAGCCCATTGTGGGTGATATCATCTCTAGGTAAGTCTGTCTATGCTGTCTTAGAAAGATGGCTAGCTGACTCTGAGCCTGGGAGCAAGCTGGTAAGTAGTGTTCCTCAATTGTATCTGCTTCATTCCCACCTTGAGTTCCTGGATTTGCTTCCTGATGATGGACTTTAGCCTGTAGAATTAGGTAAGTGCTTTCCCCTATAACTTTCTATTTGTCATAATGTTTATCACAGAAAGAAATAAGCAAACCAGGATACGTTTTAAAAATACACATCAGGCATTAGAAAGATGTAGATGGGAAACATGGTTGAATCCACGAATGGATCTGCCACAGTTCAAGGTAGTTTTCAGTATCTAGTGACTATCTGTAAGCTGTAGTTGAGGACGGCTTTGAGAATATGCAAGTGTGTAGGATGCTGCCCTTCCCCCTAGGGATCTCACTGTATCATTTTGAAGACTTCATAACAGAATATTAAACCAACCACTTCTCTTTGCCTTGTATTTAAAACATACCAGTCTTTGCTCAATCAATAACGTAGACCATCTGCCTTCCAGACACTTGTCAGAGAGAATAACCACAAATTGTCAGCTCCCTAGCACTTACCAGAATCCAATCTGAGAGCAGAGACACTCAGGGCAGATAGTCTCTAAGGAATAGGTTTCTTTGCAACAGGGCTCTCTCTCTCTTTCTCTCTCTCTCTCTTTCTCTCTCTCCCTCCTCCCTTGTTTCCTCCTTCCTCCCTCTCTCTCCTCTCTTTCTTTCTCTCTCTCTCTCTTTCTTTTTCTTTTTCTTCCAGTGTCATCTTACTTGAACTACTGTGTAAGAAACACAGAAAATGAAGGTGCTCTAGTTGATGAAGTCAAAAGATTCTTTTCTCCCTGGCCTGGAGATGTCTCCCTATAGCCCTAAGCAGTATAATTTGGAAGTCACCTATCTAGGGAAAAATGCTAATTTGGCCCCTTACTCATGATCTGCCTCTACATGCAGTGAAACACTAGCTATACCCAGACCTCATTTAGTTCAGCACTCACAAAACTGCCTTTTCTAAATTATGCCTTTAGCTTACCCTGAGGGCAAGATCAAGAGCTATTTTTTTTCTTTTTATACTTTTGAATTGATAGGAAAAATTTATATGGAGAATCTGTTACTTTGAAGTTTTCAAAAAGTAATGGAAAGGATGATCATAGCAGAATAAAAATGAATGTCATAGCTGGGGAGATCAGGCTGTGGAATTAGAATAATTTGGAAATGCTAGAGGCTGCAAGTATAAAGGAATTTAGAAGTTGGTGTGACAGCTTCAGACAGGGACCATACCATAGACATTGCGATCGGGATGGGAACTGAGATCAGACACAAAGAGGACAGAAGGACGGGGTGGTGGGGGATAGCTGTATAGTGTGGATTGCTGTCCTGCTGGAGTCAAAGTGCTTGGACTCTTGGGGTGGCTCGGGAGTCTGGTGATGCTTGTAAGCTACTTCCAGACAAAACTCCTCCCAGATGAGAGTGTTGCTTACATTCCAGGATTTTCCCTGAATGATACAGAATAGCTAGATGTAGCCATGTTTACATCCAAGTGCAAAGATAAGGCATCTCTCCAAAGGAGTAGATCTGGTCTTTCATTAAGTCCTTCAAGAACTTTAGGGAAGAGGGAGAACTGCTTTCCTAGAGATACAAACAGGAAGTGAAAGAACACCCTTCCAGGTTATGGTCAGCCATGCAAGTACTCTACTATCCCATAGAAAGTCCTGCACTTAATCTAAACTTCCCCATTTACCTATAGGATCCTGCATCTCTGCCCATCCATGGTGCTCAAGAAGTGATGATTATTTAATCAACTCAGTGTTTGCAGCATTTACTAGTCTGAGCACTGCCTTTTTGTACTTTTCTCAATTGGATATTGATGTTGGTTACTCGGCTCAAAAGGCCGTGTTTCATTTTTCCAATGTCTCAATTTTATTCATTTAGTTGCTATCTTGTCTCCCTTTATCCATATTTTATCCACATTAGCACTGTCTTGCGTGTTGTCTGAGCTCTCATTTAATATGGATAGGCCAGTGTGGTCTGAATGTAGATGCCTTTGAGGATGTCTTCCTTGAAGCTTCCTGCCCTCTCATTCTGGATCTTTCTGCCAGCTCTGTAGCCTGTCTCTGGTTTTAATCAATGCACTTACATCTCTGTCCCATATGTTTTGTGTAAATGTGACCTTTGCAATGTTTTAAGTTGGCCTCTTTTACTAATGAAGAGTGATTCCTGTTGTTTGTGAAACAGCATGTAATTAGGCATTAAAATGGCCATGCCTGCTGTATAAATAAGATACACATTATAAACACAGTGTCATATAGGGAATGTATAAATTATACATGTGCATGAATGTGTATAACTATCATCTCTGTATCTGTCACTTGTCTATCATATGATCAACAATAGCCAACTTATTGCCTGTTATTCTATCTATCTATCTATCTATCTATCTATCTATCTATCTATCTGTCCATCTATCATCTATCTGTATCTACTTACATAGTGACCCATCCTAACAATATATTCTCCCACACATACATAAACATTATCTGAGAGTGAGCCTGAATATGGAATGTCTGTGGATAACACATTTATTCTGGCTTACTCAGACCCTGGAACTGTCAGGTTTCAGAAATAGAAGTGATCTTAGAGGTTACCAAACCCAAACTCCCATTGTTAGTTAAGAAAATGAACCTTGCAGAGAGAACTCACAGACACCCACTTTGCTGTGACTGATGCCTCAATTAGGCCTGGAGTCTGGGGCTTTAATTCCTATTGTCTTCCACTTTTTTATAGATCACTATTTTATTTTTTTGCATGTGCTTTTATCAACAGATTGTATACTGGCTTAAGAAAGTAATTAAAATAGAAGTCTGTATCACCACCATCCTCTAACACTTTACTCTGAACACTGTTATTAGTAATCACATTTGACTTTGAATCTATGGATCAGAAGGTGCTAGACATGTGGGAGACAGAGCCAGGCAAATGAAAAATCCATGGATAAGAAGGAAGTTGTCAGCCTGGCCAGGAGTTTAAGGCTTCATTTAATCTGAGGTATTCTTTCCCTAGCCTTCCATTGAGGAAGGGCATAGAAGCATCTTTTCCTTTCTTTTTTTTCAGTTTTCCTTTCAACCCTTGAGTATTGGAGCCAACCAGCAGTTTTTCAGACGTAGACAAACCCTCTATCCCTCCCTCTCTTCTTCCTTTCCCACTCCCTCCTTCCTTCCTTTCTTCCCTCATTCCTTCCTTCTCTCTCTCCTTCCTCTCTTATCCCTCTTCCTCTCTTTCAGTTTTCTAGTGTATATGTATTATGGACAGACGTACAAGCATGTGTTGGTACAAACACATATGTACACCCTTGCACGTGGAGTCCAGAAGAAAACAAGATTTATCCTTCTTCTGGTGTTCACCACCTTCAGCAGTTTCCCAAGGCCAAGAGGTGATGTTGGCATTTTAGACTTGTGCTTCCATAATATTGAAACTGTTTGATCAGATGCTTGGTAAAATTGCTGAGAAGGAACCAAATAGCTGACCTGATTAGTGAGTGTATCAAACAAGTGGTCATTTGAATCTGATCCCTCAGTACAGCTGCTCTGTGCAGAAAAGAGAACAGAGGCTTACCCTCCTGCAGCTTTGAGGTACCAATAATGCATATGTGCATAAGCTTGCATTTAAACTGAGCAAGGAACTTCTTTCTCAATGGGCTTGCTGATAGGAATTTTCCCCTCTAGACAGAGGATAAAGTTAGGTTGAAAAATCTGCAGCAGGATTGGATTGAGCTACCTGCATGCCTGGAAAGGGGTGGAATAGGTAAGGGCTGGCAGCTGGTCTAGTCTCATGGCCAGTGGGAATTTGGCCTGCATAGATCATTTAGCATTTTGACTGAATGGCCTGATCACTGATCAACTTACAACTACTAAGCAATTTATCAGTTTTGCTAAATGAGATGTACTGCACACAGACATAGCCAGTGGCTCCTATTTTTGATGTTTTATCAAAAATTTTTCAAAAAGTAACTATGGGCTTTGTTCCTGACTTGTGAACTTGGAACCAAATCACTGAAGTCTTTCCAAATGTGAATTACAGAACTGCAATCTAGGTGTTTCTACAATTGATTAGACATAAGCCCGTTGTTCTCTGGCCTTGCTCATAATGTCTACACTGAACTCATTTAGTCATTTTTATTAGATTTGTGCTTATCATTATTTTGGATTTGTAGAAGTGCATTTTTCTTTTTCCATCCTTCCTTCAAAACTGTACTGTGTTGTAAATAAAAAATAACCCAAGACTGTCCTTGAACATAACCAGCTAAATCATAAGTATACCAACTCTCATTAAAGCTGTGCCTAGTAGTCTGTGCATTCATTTAAAATGCTTGCCTTATTTATGAAGACAAACTTAGCGACCGTCTCCTACATGTGAACTCAGGCACTAGACTCCTGGATGGCAGTCCCACTTGGGAAAACAGACACGTAAGCAACGGCCCTGCTGCACACAGGCGGGGGACAAGGACAGTGAGGGGCGCTCAGGAGAGGTCAGGAGGAGCCCTTGCTGGGCAAGAAGGCCAGGGAGGATGTCCCAGAAGAGGTGAATTCTGGAGTGAGTATCTCCAATTAGAGCTGAGGACGCGCTCTGTGCTGTGTATATTATTATGACAAGGAGAAGCCCTCGTGGATCTGAGTTTAAGACATTCTTCCCCTTGCCTCCAGTTTTTTAGTCTCAATATATTTCAGTGTTTTCAAACTTGTTTTTTAACTTATATCCATGGGGAGAAATATATTTTACATTGTGATACTATAGGAGTGTTTACACAGACATTTGTATGAATATCATCCCCAGGTACTAACTATTGCTTTTTCTTTTCTTTTTTGTTGTTTTGTTTGTTTGTTTGGTTTGTTTTTTCAAGACAGGGTTTCTCTGTGTAGCCTTGGCTGTCATGGACTCAGTTTGTAGACCAGGCTGGCCTCAAACTCACAAAGATCTGCCTGCCTCTGCTTCCCAGAGTGCCACCATGCCTGGCTCAGGCACTGTTCTTAAGCTTCTGATGCAATCTTGTATTCTTTGTGAGACTGACGGTTGATGTATCCCAGCCTGGCCTTTAGTTTTCTGTGTAGCTAAGGCTGCTCCAAACGTCTCACCCATCTGCCAAGTGCACTGAGTGCAGCTGGGTACTGTGGTACCCAGTTTGTGGGGTACTGGAAAAGGACCCGGGAATTCAGGGTGCTAGGTCAGCGCTCCATCCCTGCAGCACCACCCCAGTATCATCTGCTGTCATCCTAATCGGTCCGTCTTTTAAACTGTAGAACCAGTGCACCGAGTATGTGACAATGAGTTGTGGATTACATATATAAAACACTTTTATACCATCCTGGTGCTGGCCTGGGAAAGGTGGAGATTGCCAGCAATGGCTCTGTTTCCTATATAAGGTGAAGGGTCTCAGTTTACCTTGGATAAGGTCTGTTCTCCTTGATGCGTTCAATCTATGTCATCAAGAGTCTCATTTCGTTTTGTAATGTCATTTTAAAATTCATTCTCTGAGAATTTCATAGTGTATATAAGGTATCTTGACTATACCTTACTCCCTCCTGTCAGTTTCCCCCAGGAAACATATCTCCCACCCAAATTCATGATTCTTTTTTTCTGAGCCTTTAAGTCCCATTAGTGTTGCACATACACCCATGAATATGGAGTCACCTGCTGGGGCACTGACCGCACACCAGTGTCTTCCTCTCCCACTCTCACAGTGCTTATCCCTGCCCTCCTAGCTATAAACTTCTGAGAGCTCAGCGGCTCCAAGTGGGGCCTCACAAGCTCTTCTCTTCATACTGTAATTGAGTTTGTACAGTCTGTACAAGTAACCACAGCTGCTGTGAGTTCACGCATGCCACGGCCATGTGATGTCCATAGGACAGCTTCTCACAGAAGCTCATCCTGACGGACAGCTACTGGCATCTGGAGAGGAACCAAGATCAGACGAACCTAGATCAGCATTTCTCGAAGGCTCAAGTCCATCTGTGCTAGTGGGTGGATGACATAGCTGATGAAGACTTTTTAGGAAAGGCCTACGTGTTCTCCCATGACAGAGTGAAGTTTTCGACTGTGAGGTGATTCATTCCTTCTCCTGTAAAGGCTTCATCCACCTCCACCAGGCTGCTGCTGATGTCTGACATGCTGCGCTGAAGGACACTTGGAACAGGGGAAAGACAGCGTAATGCTAGAGCTCGGGAAATGGATTTCTTGTGCTTACATAAGATGCCGCAAGCTACGAACATTTGATCAAGTGTCTGCTCATCCCTGACAACACATTTTGAGTAATAGTCTTCCAAGTTACTCGGAGCTAGACTGTGCTTTTAAGAATGTGCATTCCAAATGACCAGGACAAGAGAAAAATGGCTAATGTACAGTGACATAGAGGTAAAGAAGTAAGGAGTGTGCTGGGAAGAAAGTTCCACCTTCTAAGCATTCTCTTTATCCCTGGAGCTAAGAGATGAGCTTCATGGAGGAAAGAGCTTATTGGTTTTTGTTTGTTTCTGTAATTCCCATCCAGTAGATGATTGTCTGGTGTGGCACAAGCAGGCAATAAAAGGTTATTTTTATCAACATCTACAATTCCATCATCATTCAAACAAGCAATTAATTATAAGGGAAAACATACTTCCCAGAATATGTTGAAACCAGAAGTTCTTGATCCTAAACATATATGAAAAATGCCCAAGGAAATAGAAATTCACCAACTACTCAAGGAGGGTAGATGAGGGTGGATACGTCAGGAAGAACAGGAGAAGGCAAAAAGTGTGGGTCATGTAATGTTCGCTCCGGGATGTCCTGAGAAGAGCTTTTTATGGGGATCACAAAGGTGTGGATCATGACTACATGTGCTGGGTAGTATCTTAGCGGCAACCAGAGGCTCAGCACACACAGCACACATGCTTTCAAGTTACAGCTCAACAAGAGAAGCAACTGCTGACATGCGTGGTGGGACACACCTCCAGTGGCAGGAGAATTAAAACAGGTTCAGGCCTGCTGATGCTGTATAGTATGTTCTCCTTGCTTCTGGGATGCTTCGCAATAGCTTACCTCCAAAACTTTTATACTGGAATATGCAAAATGGGAAGGATTTAGGGGAAAATAATCTGTCACAGAAAAGAGACCAAGAAAGTCACATGGTGGCAAAAGATAACCATCAAGTGTTGACGTAGTAATGATGCAGATGTGAAAATTATCTGACAAGAACTGTTATGTATTCATCCTAAAAATCCTTCAATGAGCAATTATGACTTCTCTCAAAATAAAATAAAAGAAGCACAGAAAATCTCAACAAAGACATAGAAGCTTTGAAGTGTTATTAAATGAAAATCACAGACCTGAGAAATGAAATAAGTGAAAGAGAAACCTTGCTGGATGAACTCAGCAGCAGATTGGATAAGTCAGAGAGGAGAATGCATAAAAGATCAAGAAAGATCAATAGAACTTACTAAGTATCAACATAAGAGAGACAACAGCTTAACTACAAAAAGGAACATAGCATAAGGAACACATGAGAGCAAAGAATTAACAACTGTTAATTGATCAGCACTATAGCGAGGTTAGTTTGCTCATATGTGTTGAGGGCTCAGTTCATGTCAGCTGTTCCATTGCTTTTGGGTTTGTAGTGAGGCGCTGAGTCCTCACTGTACGTGTGGGGTACAGTGGGGAGCAGGTGGGGAGGAAAGCATATCTCTCATAGTTTGAAATCGTAGGAGTGAAAGTAAGAGAGCAAGTTCCCTTGAATGCTCAAAAAAAAAATGTACTGAGTGGCCTGAGACCTTCCACCAGGGCCTTTCTCCCAATAGCACCAAGGACAGAGCCACATGTGGGCAGTCCACGCGTGTACCATATGGTCTTTCTTGGACAGTATATGCATATAATCTATAGCAAGGATATCTCCATAAGGTAAGAAAAAAGAATGATGGAATTAAGGTTTCTATACAACTTTTGAAGTGCTAAATTGATACCAATAGAACACTCTAAATTATGAATGCATGCTGTAATAGCAAGAAAATCGTTAAGAAAATTAAAGAAAGAAAAACAATAAAATTTCTGTAAGAATACTTTTTATTTATTTATTTTCAACATACTGTTGTAATTATATAATTTTTAATCTTTACTTTTAATTTTTTATTGATTCTTTCATATCACATGCTCCTGTCCCATTCATTTTCCCATCCGTTTGTATCTACCCTCTACCCTCGCAATCTCTTCACTAAAGGAAAAGGAAAAAAGAAAAGAAAATAACTTGTCACAGAATCTGTAACGTGTCACAATGTGTCATATAGTATACGCTTTTGTCCACGCATCTTCTAGCAGATTTCATTGCAATGAGTCATTGGTCTGGTTGAAAGAACCTGGCTTCTGCTACACTATCAGCACTGGATCCTCACCCTGACTCCTCTGGGTTGCTGCCCTGTGGTGTGGAAATCCTGCAGCCTCGGTTCTGCAGAACCAGCCTTTTCACAGGCACCAGCAGTTCACAGCTGTTGGGGTGGGCCAGCTTAAAGCCCTGAATCTGGCCTGGCAATAACTGGGTGGTCTGCCCACGAGCTCTCCGGCACCTACACCAGGGTGAGCGCAGCACTGCTCAGGCGGCAGGGGGCCAGAGTCAGCTCTCTTGCTCTCATGCCCGTGGGGCAGGCTCACCTGGCTCATACCACCATAGCCAGCTCAACCTCATTGCCTAGGTGAGGTACAGGGCCTGTTCTTTCAAGTGCTGCAGCCAATGAGGGGCAGGGAAGCTCTCCTGCACTTATGGTCACGGAGGCAAGCTCTCCTGATGGCCACAGGTAGCAAGAGGCAAGGACGGCAGGAAGGGCATCACCTCCAGGCCCACACCACCTCATGGCAGATGAGTGCTGAGCCCAGCTCTCCCATGGTCACACCCTCAGACTGCATCTTCACCACCAGAGCCAGCTCCACTGTGCTGCCTGGGTAAGCTTCAGGGCATGCTCCTGCTAGTGCTTCAGGAAAGGAGAGGTGGAGCGAGCTATCCAGAGTGCCACAGCCAGTGAGGGGTGGGGCCAGTTCTGCATAGCCCTTGGACATCTAAGTGGTTCCAGGTGGCTTCCAGACTAGAGGTGCCCTCGTGGTTTTTAGTGGAAATATGGGCCACCGACATCTACACAGACCCTGAGGTCTAGTGGCCATGGACCCAGACCCAGACATGAGCCCCAGGAGCACCATGGGCTGGGCTTGGGACTTCACCATGGCCTCAGGTGGTAGGGCTCACTACTCACAACAGGCTGTTCCTCACCACCTCTCTCCAGTCCCGCCTCTTTTCATAATGCTCAGTCTGTTCCATTTCTCTCTCTCCCATCTGTCCACCACACACTTGCACATTGTGGTGGCTCCTGCTGTGGGCAGGACACGGGGCTGGGGACCACTGGGTGTCCTCTGCCCACCTGTGCCATGTGATGTGGCTGTGGTGGGCCTCTGTCCAACATAATATCTTCATTGATTCTTTGGGAGGATCACATCATACACCCCATCACACTCATGTCACCGTCTTCTGTGTCTGTCCCACCCTTGTGATCCCCCTTCAAAAATGAAAAATCAGTATAAAAGTCCAACGTGTGTTATCTGTGTGCTCACTGGAACACGGTCAAACCCACAGTGCCCTGCCCCTTAGAGAGAATGGAGCCCTCCTCTCCCACACCCCTGCCAGGGGCCAGGGTTGTAGAGAGGCACACATCCACATCCTCATCACAGCGTTTTCAGAGTTCTCTCTGATGGCTTCCTGTTAGGTTGGGTCAGGGCTTGGGGGTTGTCACCGAGGCCTTCCATGACCCTCTTTTAAACAATGCATCTGTAGGCATCAATATCACTAAAAAAAGAAGCTTCCTTGCTCTTTACAGTCAGTGGGAACATGGATTGCAGGCTTTCACATGGTTTCTGGCCAAAGCACAGACCATTATGGGCCCAGGAAAAGCTCTAGAAGGCAGCCCATAGACATCAGCATGGCCTCATGTGGGCCCAAACCATAGACATCAGCATGGCTTCATGTGGTAGCAGAGGCTCCTCACATAAATATGGCCTCCAGCAGCAGCCTAGCCCACCAATGTCAATATGGCTTACAACTGCAGCCCAGACCACAGACATCTGCATGGTAACGTGGGCCGCAGACATCAATATAGACCCCGCTGCAGTAGAACCATGGGCCCAGACGTGGCCCTCAGTGGCTGCACTGCCTCAGATGGCCCCACAGGCCACTCAGATCAGTATGAGCCTGGGGGCAGCACAACCAGTGGACATCAACATGGCTTCAGGTGACAGCCAAGACCACAGGTATCCAAATAGCCTTCAGCAGAGGCTGGGTAGCCTGGCTCTGGTTATTTATTATTTAAGAATAATTTTTGATATTAAAAAACAGAGGACACAGGAAGAAAGTAGCTTAGAATAGTAATTGAAGACAAATAACAGAATGGCAGAATAAGCTTAAAATTATCAATAATTACTTACATTTTCATGGTAAAAATATATCCCTTAAAACACAGAAATTGGTAGAGTAGATTAGAAAGCACATCCTAATATGACATTTAAAAATATTCCTTCATATAAATGAAACAAAATTCATGTTAAAAGGCAAGAATAAAAAAGTTATTCTAAATCAGTAATGATAAAGAAAACTAGGTGTAGTTACATTAATAGAAAATAAAATAGATATTTTGGTAAAGAATACTAATAAAAGCAGTTATGTTAATTTCAAATCAGATAGACATTGTGGCAAAAATAACTAGAGAGAAAGATAATTACTAAATGATAAAACAGTTCATACCAACAGGAAACCATAGTATTTATAAGTATATTTGCATCAAACAATAGACTCTCAAAATACAGGAAAGAAAACTTGAAAGTGGTCAAGGAATAGATAAATCTGCAAAGCTTCCTGAGAGCTTCAAAGTCTAAGTCTTAACAATTAGAAAAAACAAAACAAAACAAACAAAAAAAACACTAGATATAAGCAAGTTCCACAAAAACCTTAAAGTATTAAATTCAACCAAGGTAAAGAAAGCACACAACTTCAATAATTTCATGATTAAAGAGCTCAGAAAAATGTAATCTGTAGTTTCATGTTGCTAACTGGAGAAATTCTCCATTTAAGAAGAATTAACGCAATGTTTATATATAACAAATAATATAAGAAATATAATATGTAATATTTAATATAATATATAAATATATGTATGCTTGCTATATATATGTATATATGTACATATATATATATATATATATATATATATATATATATAAATGTTTCATATGTATATGAAGGGTGGTAGAGAGATTAGCCTTAGACCAAAACCAAAGACCATAAATAAAAGACTTACCAGCTATAAAGTTAATTGTAAAAATTCTCATATAATAGTAGCAAACATTCAAAGTATAAAAATATATATTATAATAATGCGATTTATTACAAGGCAGTTTCAATATTTAAAAATTAGCTAGTAGAGTCTTTCAGAGATCCTCTGTGGAAGGTTCCTGTCCTGTTCCCTGTCTTATTCTACTTCTGATGCCAATCCTGTTTGCCCTTCTGAATGAGGATTAAGCATCTTCTCTATTGTCCTCCTTGTTGTTTAGCTTCTTTAGGTATACAGATTTTAATATGTTTATCCTATATTATATGGCTAATATCCACTTATAAATAAGTATATATCATTTGTGTCTTTCTGCTTCTGGGTTACCTCACTCAGGATGATCTTCTCTAGTTCCCACCATTTGCCTGCAAATTTCATGATTTCCTTGTTGTTAATTGCTGAATAGTATTCCATTGTGCAAATGTACCACACTTTCTTTATCCATTCCTCAGTTGAGGGACATCTGGGTTATTTCCAGATTCTGGCTACTACGAATAGAGCTGCTATGAACATGGTTGAGCAAAAGTCCTTATTGAATGGTGGGGCATCTTTTGGGTATATGCCTAGGAGTGGTATAGCTAATCTTGAGGTAGCACTATTCCTAATTTTCTGAGAAAGCCCCAGAGTGGTTGTACAAGGTTACATTCCCACCAGCAATGGAGGAAGATTCCCCTTTCTCCACATCCTCTCCAGCATGTATCATCCCTTGAGTTTTTTATCTTAGCCATTCTGATGGGTGTCAGGTGAAATCTCAGGGTCGTTTTGATTTGCATTTCCCGAATGACCTCTGAAAGTCTCTACCCATCATGGTATTGAAGCAGATACTGAGACTCACAGCTAAAATTTTGGCAGAGTGACAGAATCCTTAGGGAAGAAGAGGGAGATAGAAAGATGTCAAGAACTCCACAATGAGAACAGCAGAGCCAAAATACCTGGGCCCAGGGGACATCCAAAAACAGATACTCCAACTAAGGACCACACATGGAGAGGACATAGACCCCCTATTCAAAGGAAGCCCACTGGCTGCTCAGTTTCCAAGTGGATTCCCAGTAAGGGTTAAAGTGGCTTGCTCTTTGATCACCTCTCCCTGGGGAGGTGTAGCCTTGCCAGGTCACAGAGGAAGATGATGCAATCAGTCCTGATGAGACCTGATAAACTAGGGTCAGAGGGGAGGAGATCCTCTTCTATCAGTAGATTAGGGGAGGGGCATAGGGAGAGAAGAGGGAGGGTGAGTGGGACTGGGAGGAGATGAGGGTGGCGGCTGCAGTGGAGATACCAAGTACATAAATTGTAATAAATAAATATATAAATAAAATTAAATTAAAAAAAATAGCTAGTAGAATCCACAATAAAAAAAAATCCTAAAAAAGACAGATCAGCTGATATAAGCAATTGGCATATCAAAAGCATCTTATAAAACCCAAAGAGAATTCATGATTTGAAAAAATTTCTGAGCTCTTAAGATGGCGTAGGGGTAAAACACTTGCTTCCAAGTGTGATGACTAGAATCCAGCCTGTTAGACCAACGTGGGGAAAGGAGACTATCAACTCTCACAAATAGGTTTTCACCTCCTCTCTGACACAATGGTAAACATATGTCACCCCTAGCAGATGGATGGATGGATAGATAGATAGATAGATAGACAGACAGATGTAATAAAACAAAGTTTAAAAATATTTCTGAAAAGAATAGGTCTAGACAGAAACTTTCTCAACCCAATAAAGAGCAAGTACCAAACCTTTTTGTAAATGTCGTACTTAAATTTGAATCTCTTATAGATATCATTTAAGAATGAGACCAAAACAAGCACACCAAATGGAACTGGAAGTTATAGCCATTTCCAAAAGACAAGAAAAAGATTAGAAAAGCATGCAGTTTGGAAATGAATAAACTATGCACACATGGCAAGGTTGTCTACTTTATAAAAATCCTAGAAAAAAATGGTAGAATTAATAGGTTAGTTAACAAAACTGTAGAAAACACTACGAATGCACAAGAACTGGAGATTATTACAGCCGGACTACACTTCCCTGGCCAGTGCCTCACGTTCCTTTTTCTCTCTTTCTCTCTCATATATATTTAGGTGTGTGTATGTGTGTGTGTGTGTTTATGTGCATGGTGTGTGTGTGCGCGCGCGCGTGTGTGTGTGTGTGTGTGTGTGTGCACGCGCACATCATGATACGTATGTGGAAATTAGTGGAAAACTAGAGGGACTTGAGGACAAACCTTGGATCATCAGGCTTGGTGACCTACTAACCCTTTGGGGCACTGCATGCTGGAAAACTCTGAATAGAAATAACTAGGAACTAGGAAGGAAACTGGAGGGCTTGGGGAGGAGGAACTTGTTTGAGGAAGGGGCAGACGACCACCAAAGTGCCCTGAATACATGCACAAAAATGAGATGAGACCCTTTATTTTCCACAAATAACACATTAATGAAACATATAAAAATAGGGTATAAAGAAAAAAAAAAGAGAAAAAATTTAAGGCTACCAAATTTGTTGGATTTGATACTGAAGATGCAATCCATAAAGGAAAAAAAATTGCAATATAATCTCATCAAAATTAAAAACGTCTGCTCTGTGAAAGTGTATTCAGAAGTGGATTTAAAAAATACAACCAGAGAGAAAAATATCCATGAATGACACATCTATCAAAGTTCCCTCCTCTTAAATATGTATAAGAAAAAGAAAAAAAAATACCCTTTCAAAGCCAACTCTTTAAAAAAATCCATTTAATTTCAAAATGGATAAAGAATTAAAGAGGATATGCAGGTGGCCCATAAGCATATGAAAAGATGCCCAGCGTCATTAGCCATCAGGTAAATGCAATTTTAAACCAAAGTGGGACAGAGAATAGCTAAAACAAGCAAGTGTGTCTCCAACAAATGCTGAGCGAGGGGGAGGGGGCTAGCGATTTCCTGAGATGCTGGTGGAAAAGTAAAACAATAGGACGCATTGGAAAACTACTTAAAAACAACCTACAGCTGCCATATACCTCAGGAAATATGCTTTGAGAAATTAATATCAAAGAAATAAAAAAAATATTTTCACAGAAAAATGTAAACACAAATATTTAGAGTGGCTCAAACGCTGAAGTAAGATGTGAAACTGTGAGCAGTGAAACTGTGGAACAGCACTAAGCGATGACCATGAAATACTGACACAGAAAACAACTTAGATAAACGCAGGCAAAATACCTTCAGTAGAAAAAGCTAATTCTGAATGGTCACATATCACGTGGTTTTGTTTTCACAACATTCTTACAGTGTCAAACCAACAATGACAGACAGGCTGCTGGTAAAACACAGTCAAGTCCTAAACGTGGAGGTGCCACCCACAGAAGGCGCCACCCATAGAAGGAAGGCGCCACCCCTAAATGAAAAGGAGAAAGTGGGCCAAGCACCAGCCTCCCCTCTCCCTGCCTCCTGACTGTGAGTGGCTGCCCAGGGCATCTGTTCCATGCCTTCCCCACCATGACTGTCTCCTCAGACTGTCGGTCGGAATAAACCTTTCCTTCTCTAAGTTGTATTTGGAATTTTCTCACAGCAATGCGATAAGTAACTGATACACTGTGTTTTAATACCTGGTCAGGCTTGGCAACTAATGACTCAGTTATGAATTGATTTGGGCCACAGGACTGGGGCACAGTGCATCTAGTTACAAGTTTACGTTCTGTCTCTCCAGTTGTTACCTGACCTTGAGAGGCTTTCCAGGTCCACAGATGGTAGAGCCACAGGTACTGCATCATGGTCTGTTTGTTATTTTTTGAACATGTCACTGCCCTGAGTGATGGTGTTGATACATTCAAAATTTAAGGAATTTTCTCTAGCACATACTATTAATTTATTCTTTTAAAATATGTATCTGTCTGTCTGTCTATCTATCTATCTATCTATCTATCTATCTATCTATCTATCTATCTATCTATCTAGTATGTGTGTGTGTGTGTGTGTGTTCAGGCACCCGTGTGTGTGCACATGCCCACGAGTCCAGGTGCTTGTGGAGATCAGAAGCGTTGGGTTTCCTTGGAGCTGGAGTTACAGACAGTTGTGAGCATTGAATGCGGATGCTGGGAATTAAAATCAGGTCCTCTGGAAGAGCGAAGTCCTGTCAACCCTTGAGCCAGCCCTCCAGCTCAATCGCGTCTTTGAGAATTTCATACATGTGTGCAGTGTGTCTTGGTCATGTCCACCCTCCTTCCCTCAAACCCTCCAGGGGACCCGCCCCTTCCCCCACTCAATACAACACAGCTCTGACTCTCAACTCCATGTCCTCTTCTTATTTTATAATAACCCCCGAGTTCAGTTAGGGATATCCACCAGGGTGGGGAGAGCCACCGGGACATGGGGCTAGTTGTTACCCCATTCTCTAAGGGACTCTCCTGCTCCCAGGAGCCACTAACTGCCAGTGGCTCCTTGTTGACTTGGTTGGATTCTCATTTAATTTTTCAGGATTCCAGATAGATGAGATGACGAAATTTCCATGTCTATTTTTCAATTTGAATCTGCAGAGAATCTGAGTGTGGGGGAAGGCTAGAGAGATGCATCCTGCCATCTTTTCTTGCATAAATCATAGCTACTGGCTTATCCATTCTGAACATATGTTTGGTAACATTTATGAGTTGAGCATATGTTGTTTTAGGAGATTATTTAAATCTTACTCTAAATCCAAAGGATTCTTTTCAGCATATAAAGAAGCCATGAAGCACTGAGCAACTCGGAGTGGTGTCATGAATTTTAGCTATTTTTTCCTGATTGCATCAAACTATGTAGGCTTGCTGGATTTAACATTTGTCATCTTCTTCAGTCCACTGCCCTTATGAGAAGCTATTTTACTTAGATCATAGGTTGTTACTTTTAATTGTCAGTGATTAGGATTAATTAGTGTATTAGTTTCATTATAATCAGGATTTATGACCGTCAGCAATAGATTCTAAAATGTTCTAGAGGTCTTGATCAGGGTCAGGAATCATACAAGAGTTACCATTTCAGTATCTGCCTTGGTTTTGTCACACGGCTAGACATAAGCCTGAAAAAAAAAATATATATATATGAATGCTTTGGAATTCCCATAATTTGAGAACAACTTTATCTCCATAACAGTGAACATGGGGAGGAGGAGGGGGCTCAGTCAGTGTCCACCATAGGAGCAGGAGAACCTGCACTCAGACCCACTGTACATATCAGCTGGGCACAGTAGTGCATGCCTGCAATTCCAGCATTAGAAAGGCAGAGGCACGAGGATGCCTGGGGCTTGCTGGCGAGCCACTCTAGTTGAATTGGTGAGCTCCAGATTCAATGAGTAGCCCTGTCTCACAAAAATTCAGGTGGAGTCATTGAGCAAGACATTTGATACCAAACTCTGCCCTCCACATGCACACGCACATATGCTACATGCACACACACCAGCATGATCCCTAACTATAGACGTGCACACGCGTGTAGGCCCCACCACTCACCAAGGAAACTTGTGTTTGTCAAGAGAGACCAATCAAAATGCAGACTTGTGGAGACCAGTCCCAACGGGTACATCCAAAAACATTCCTACCCCGCAGGCTCAGAGAGCGCTGGGGAAGAGGGAGTAGAAAGATCACAGGAGCCTCAGGATCAAGTTGTTTGCTGTGAGTTTGTGTCTCCTCGTTGTGTCAGAAGCTACACTCTTAAAGTATCACTAACATGACTGTCTAAACATGAGCTGTACACAGACAAAATAGACACTCAAAGTTGGAGTGGGGTGAAGGAGCTCATTAAGCCTCAACGCTACACAAAGAACGAATACTGGCAACTAAGGAATGATGAGAGTGGGAGAAATAGTCTTCAGGGAAGAGCACTTCAATTGGTTATCCAATACCAAATGATAAGCCATAAAGCTTACATATGAGTGGCATCATAAGACCGAACAGGCTATATTTAGAAATTTATATATATTTACATATATAAATTTATATATATATTTATTATATGTATATAATAAATATAAATATATAATACACACACACATATATATGCATGTAATAACAATGAAAAAAGAGGCGATGCAATTTTTGGAGTGAAGATAAGGAAGGGAGGAACACCATTGTACTGTAATCTCAAAGATCAGCGAAAGCGTAGGAAAGTGACTGTTATTCCTAGACAGCACGGATACTCTCAGGGCTGTTCACAGCTTCTTGAAGGTTTCAGCCCTCCCCCTTCCCACATAACAGAGTGAAGGTTCTCTCTGTCGGACAGTGCAGCCCTCCACTCCTAAAACCTCTAACATTGCTTTCCACGTGTGTGCCACAATCCTGCCCTCTTCTATTTCCTCCGTCCCTTCGATCTCATCAAGAGTTGTAACCTCTCCTGCCCACTTCCTTCCCATCCTGAGCCAAGGAAGAGGTCTTTCACCTCCTGTCCGAAACGCATTCTGTCGAGTGAGCTCACCCAAGCCTTCGTCTCCTCTGTAGTTTTGCTTCACCAACCGTTTCTCTTAAAACTTCAACCAAATATATCAGGGCACAGGGGTCTTTCATGAGACTGTTTCTCCAACCAAGGACCATGTATGGATATAACCTAGAACCTCTGCTCGGATATAGCTCATGGTAGCTCAGTATCCAAGTGGGTTCCCTAGTAAGGGGGACAGAGACTATTTCTGACATGAACTCAATGGCAACCTCTTTGACCTCCCCCCTCCATACTCCCCCCCCCCCGAGGGAGAAGCAGCCTTGATAGGCTACAGAGGAGGACAATGCAGCCAGTCTTGAAGAGACCTGATAAGCTAGGGTCAGATGGAAGGGGAGGAGGTCCTCCCCTGTCAGTGGACTTAGAAAGGGGAAGGGAGGAGATTAGGGAGGGAGGGTGGGATTGGGAGGGAATGAAGGAGGGGGCTACGGCTGGGATACAAAGTAAATAACCTGTGATTAATATAAAAAATTTAAAAAAGGAAGAAAAAAAACTCAAACTTCTCCCCTCCTTCAGGAAAACATGCTCAACTCTCTCCTTTTCTAAGTAGAACTTTAGGATCTCTTTAGCGCCCCCTCTAACTCGACCTATTTCTCTTCTCTCCACACCAAAGTTTTATGGAACATCTGTCTTGTCTTCACTGTCCTAACTTCTGTTCACCAGTTCACTGCTCGGTCTATCACGATGTGGCCTGACTGCAGCAGCTGACCTCCTGGCAGGTTCATTCTTCTGCTCACCTTCTCTTCAGACTTTCACCATGGGTTTCAGACTCCCAGATGCCTTGGGTGCATTTGTCTGCCTCCACTCTTACACACGTGTTCACTGTTTTCAGTACCTGCATGGAACTTTAACGTCTTTGAAGTTTCTTTGTACGTATGTCTCATCTGAACCCCATTCTTGTGTCTTAGCAGAACTATTTGGTGTGTGCTTGCTTAATGGATGGATCAATAAATATATACACAGCAGAATCTCAAATGTATATGTATCCATGTCTTTTCAACGATTTTTAAAAATATGTACATCCAAATATGTATTGAGTATCTAGATTTTTTAATTGAAACTCAATTTATATAATAATGAACTTTTCTCCCCCAAACTGATTTGTGAGTCACTGTGAATTTCACAATTATCAGTTCCATTTGATTGGGAGTGTGAGAAAGATTTTGAAAGCCTTTATCATCCTCTTTCACTTCCCTGAATAATTCTCCATGTCATAGCACTTTTTCTACACGTACCTCAAATCCATCCTTTTTCTTTTTCTGGCCTCATGGCCATTGCCTCAGCTCAAAAATACATCATCTCACACCTGAACAATTTTAATAGCCTCCTAGCAAGATGCTCAGCAGCCATTATCTTTTCCCACTATTCATTATCCACATCTACTTGACAATTCTCATTTTAAACCTCAAATTTGATTCATTTATTCAATAAATTTTTCTTGAGCAACCACTGTAGATGTAGTGGTGAAAAACACAAGCTGTTGATGCCCTCGCTGAGCTACACCCTGCCGAGGTGTTCGGACTCGTTCCCTGTGTCTAATGTCCACTGGCCTCTCATGGCCAAAGTTGAATACAATAAAGCGTCTTAAGATGACACACAGGAACCTTTATCATCCAGCCAGGTAACTGCTAACCCCCTGTGTTCATCTAAATCACTTGGGTTCTTAAAAAACATCTTTGTGGTCCTTTTAAGACATTTTTATTCTGTAAGTTGAAGCTAGAGCTCCTAAAACTACATTTCAAACAAAAATCTCAAGTGATTTGTCAATGCATGTGAGTGCATGTATGCATGTGTGTGTATGTACATGGCTATACAAGTGGACATGTGTCTGCAGCTGGAGGCCACAGGACCATTTGCCTTTCATTCTTCAAAACTGCTGCCCACCTTATCATTTGAGACAGGGCCTCTCATTGGTCAGGAACTTGCTAATCTGGCTAAGATGGCTGGCCAGCAGGCTCCAGGATCTGCTTGTCTGCCTTCCCAGATATAGAATTACAAGCTTATGCCACACGCCAGGCTTCTTTATGTGGGTTCTGGGAATTCAGTCTTTATCCTAAAGGTTTCCATAGCAAGTACTTTCCTGAGGACCCATGTCTCCAGCTTCTAAAGAATGTTTACATGTCATTAATCATCTAAGCTTGCCTGTCTCTCCCCCCCCACAGTTCCGCTAGCTGCCACATGCCCTCATTTACACTATACTGTCAGTAGTATAAAACTACTTTATTTTCTTCCCCCCCAAATATTCATCTTATACAGTTGGATTATGCTTGCCATGTATTAGCTAAATGTAAGCTGATACAACAAAAAATAGTAAAACCACAGTGACTGAAGGCAACAAAGTAGTTTTGCCTTTTGCCTAATGTCCGTTGTAGATATTTATCTGTCTCTCTTCTCGGTGGCGGCTTTCCTTCAAGTGGGTGCTCTTGGATACGGACTCCTCATTTCCCTAGATAGCATCATCATGTGGCCTGCAGGTGTTAATATGCAAGAACAAGATTGTGGAGAAGGAACACACACAAAATGCCAACTACCATAGACGAGAAGTGACACAACTCAGTTCTTCTTAACTTCCCCTGGTCAGAAATAATATGGTCTTATTTAGATGCAAAATAAGTAGGAAATATAGTCAAACATGGGAGGCCTCTTCCTACCCTAAATTCCACCAATAAATTTTCAGTGATCAGAAAAATACTCCTGTCACCGAGAGTACCTATTGTTCCTAACTCTCCATGGAGCCTGGCACTCCCACATAGAGGTAATTCCATGCCCCCAATGATGGACTGACCCAAGTGTCTTTCTGACCACTGTATCTATACAAAAGTAATAGTGTGTGGTTGACATGTACATCAGGCTTGGGTGTGGTCCTTCTGAATTCAGTATCATCCCCGTCCCTTTGTCTGATATGCATTGATGGAATAGAAATGGGATAACCTCAGGATAGGCGGCAATTTGGAAAAGGAATGACGCTGAAAGAGCTGCCGCGAGCCGGCGGAGCTGCACACTCTGAAGGCCCTCGCTTTGAGGGTGAGGACATTTCGTTTAGGACCCGATGCTGCTGTCTCGGGGATCACTGCCACATTGTGCATTACCCTCCTTACCCCCTGGCTTTTCCCTTTTTTCTATCTTTTTTTTTAAGTCTTCTTGAACACATATGTAGAATGTAGAGGAACTTAGCAGTGGAGTTCTTACACCTTTCTTTCTGCTAATGCAAATGGGAGAACACAGAAGCTCCTCTGTTTTAGAAGAGACAAGGCTATACTTATGCAATAAAGAGTGTTTCTTCAAAACTTGGTAGTCTTGTGATCAATTCTAAGTGCTTTTGACTGAGCTCAAGAATTAGAAGATGTAGCACTCAAAAATTAAAAGAGTATTGAATTTCTTCCCCTGTCCATGCCCCTTTCTATTTCAGCCTAACAACTACCTCCATGCTGCCTTGTTCAGCTGTGGATGGAGATGTAACGTCCTTGCACCTGTGCACGCTAATTGACTGGAAGGTTTGCTGTTTACCAGTCTGACTGGTATTCTTCCAGCTGATGTGTGTGTGTGTGTGTGTCAGCTACATAAAGTTTCATATAATTTCTCAACGTCTGCTCTCCTTTCTGCTTGTCAGCCAGCCAACATGGCCTTTATATGTCTTAATGGAATAGCACTTTGTGTTCATTTTATGTATTCATTGTATCACATTTAAATCTTGTTATATTTTTTTCTGGAACTTTTATTTTATTTCTTTGTCATGAAAGATCATTTCTTTTAGCTTTCTGGAATGCACAACACACAATTATCATTCATGTGGTGCTGTAAAATGGTACCCAGACTTGTTCATTTTGATCTATCTGTGGCTGAGTATGTTGATCACTCTTTTTAAAAAGAATTTTGACACAGCCTACAGCCTGTGGTATCCACCATTGCTTCTCTCAGTACATATAAGATCAGGTGTTTTAGATTTTTTCATAAATTTGTCTGTGTGTGTATGTGTGTGTGTGTGTGTGTGAAAGAGAGAGAGAGAGAGAGAGAGAGAGAGAGAGAGAGAGAGAGAGAGGGAGAGAGAGAGGGAGGGAGAGTCTTCTGTGTCTGTGCATGTTTGTGTGAGTATATGCTGTGTGGGGTGGTGTTGGTGAAGGCCAGAAGAAACTATCAGCTTCCTCAGACCCGGAGTTAGGGGAGGTTGTGAGTTGTGATTTTTTGGGAGCCAAAGTCTGGTCCTCTGAATGGGAAAGCACTTAACCACTGAGCCATTTCTCCAGCTCTGACTATTTTGGATTCTTCACATGAACGAGATCTAACAGAGCTAGTCTTTCTGTGCCTGGCTTATCGTGCTGAACATAATGGTCTCTAGTTCCGTTAATCTTGCAAATGGCAGGACTGCATTCTTTATGGCCGAATAGTGATTCACTGTGTATAACTAGCACATTTTGCCAGTCAGCAATTCTTTCCAAATCAGCCAACCACTCACGAATGCTCAATGGTTTGATCTTACTGTGAGAGCCATAGACTAGGCAGCCATTTCTCCCAATTCATCATCTGAAACATAACCAGATGCGTGTGTGTGTGTGTGTGTGTGTGTGTGTGTGTGTGTGTGTGTGTTTCTTATTTCAATATGAGCTACCGTATGTAGAAACTTTGAAATTGGTTTTCTTCCTACCGAAGATCCAAGCCACCCTGCTTGGGTTGCTCTAGACTTCACCAATGAGGAGCCAATGAGATTCCACTAATAACACTGACTTGAATGCCATTGGGTCATCACCATTCTGCAAGAATATGATGGGCTTGCACTTTGGGAGTCTGAGTAGTCCATCATGCAGGGTTGCTTGCTGGAGGCTCCTTCATTCTACTGACAGCATTTTCTGGGATCTGTATGTTGGGCCAATTTCTGCTACCTTTTCTAATTATTTTCTGCTAGGCACGTGCTGGCCAGTTCCACATTCACTCTGTGTTTACTAGTTCTTTTTATGGATTTTATTTCCATTAATACACTTGTAACTTGCCTTTCCATAACATGCTAAAATTTTCTGTGCTAAGAGGATGTTGTATTTTGTGCTGGTTTGCTGTTGTGTGGTTAATGTTGATTGACAGGCCAAAAGGATCTAGAATCATCTGAGAGATGAATCTATGGACATGCCAGTGAGGGAGTTTATGGATTAGCTTTAAGAGGGACAGACTCACACTGAGTGGAAGTGGCACCATTTCATGGGCTGAGGCGTCTGGCTGAATAAAGAAGAGAAAGAAAGATGAGCACCGGGATTCATCTTTTCTGCTGCTTGATGTGGATCCAGTAAACCAGTTGTTTCATGCTCCTGATGCCATGACTTCCCTGCTGTGATTGGCTGTATCTCCTTGATTTGTGAGCCAAAACAAACAAGAAAAAAGCAAACAAACAAATAACAACAACAACAAACAAATCCCAGCTCCTTCCTTGAGTTGTGTTTGTTAGGTATTTTGTCATAATGAGAAAACCAACTGAAACAGCATTCTTGACAAGGTACCCCAGACATTTCCACCCTGCACCAGAGAATCTCACTTCCTGCTCTGTTACAGTTTAAGCCTACAGTTTAGAATACTGAACAGTAGATATCAGCTCCCATGTCAGTTTCCATGGTGTTATACTAAGATGCTTAAGTGTATTCTCTGCTATGTATTTGCTCAAAATTAATCATGTTTAATTTTACTAAATTCCTTTTCCTAAAGCTCATTTTATCTACATGTAAACCAAGGACTTTTCCATTTCTGTCTTCCTCTCTTCTGTGCACATGCTAACCTCAGACCAGCTCACAGAGAATTGAAAAATGAGTGTAAATCTCACTAGGTGTGGTGAGGCTCTGAGCATTGCACAGCAGGTGTGGATGTCTTCTTCCACCCCTGATTCTTGTTATCTTAACTACCGACTATTCTTGATCAGTTAATGTCTTACGTGTTGACAGTATTTCAGAAATTCTGCTAGTATCAGCTTACGGAGCTGCATACTACAAGGAACACTTCATCTTCCATTATTCGAGTTGTGACACTAGGCTCCTTGACCTAACTCATGAGAAAACGTGATGCTGTTTTGATCTGGAAACTGCTATAGAAAATAATTGTCCTGTGAATCACATCTCAGACAATGTGGGTACCGACTTAATTTTTCTCCTTCACTGGTGTTATTTATGAGGCAGAGGCGAGGACAAGAGAGATGTTTTTAGATGAAAGGTGAAATAGTCTATTGTAGAGTATGTTTTATGGGAAAAGGAAAGAAATACATAATTTCTGACTTGAGGTTTGCATAGGATCCAGATATCATTTAGGTTACCACCTCCACACATTATTTAAGGCTCTGTTCTCTGGTTGTCCTGGTTTATCTGATGATATAAAGTCCTATCATTCACAAAAGAAACAGTTCTGGCAATCACCGACCTGACCCAAGGGTGCTGTGTTTTTCCGTGCACCTGCAAGGTTAAAGAGTCCCATGTTCCTCAATGTGCTCTTCTTAAAAATATTTATTTCTAATTTTCAAGTATTTCCTTTATTTTATTTTTGTGCAGGAGTGTTTTGCCCACATGTGTGGGCATCAAGTATGTGCCTTGTGTCTGTAGAGGTCAAAATAGGATGTTGGATCCCTTGTAACTGGGATTAGGGTGGATTTGAGCTTCCATGTAGGTGCTAGGAACTGAACTTGGGTCCTTTGCAGAAGCAGTGAGCATGTGACTCCTACACCATCTCTGCATCTTCCAGTTTATTTACATTTTAATGATGTGCCTGTCTGTGTGTCTCTGTGGGGTGCATGCACTTTGAATGCAGGCACCTGTGGGGGTCAGAGGAGAGCTCCACAGTTCCTAGAGGTGGAGTTCCAGGCAGCTGTGAGCTGACCAGTGTGGGTGCTGGGAACCATATTTGGGTCGCCTGGAAGAACATCAAGCACTTTTAACCATGGAGCCATTTCTTGCCAGCCTTCCAGAATGTGCATCAGTCACTCATCAATTTCTCTCTCATGTTTCTACATACATAGGAGCCTGTGCTTTGTGTGAACACATATACAGAAGCCTCAGGTCAGTCTTGGAAGGTTTTTCCTTAGGTGCTGCCTGCCTTAGTTTGAGCTCCTGAAGGAGAGAAGCACTGTGGAGAAATCCCCCATTCAGCCTGGTTCTAGCAGTGATTGGTCACAGACATTGCATCTTCAGCCACTCAAACCTTGCTGCTGCCTGGGTACAGTGGTGCTGTGGAGATGATAGCATGGGGTATTTGAGAAATTCTATGGCTGAGGAAGTCCTGTACTTTCTTTTTAAAAATTGTGTGTGTGTGTGTATGAGTTGCACATTCATGCAGATAGCGGCATCTCATCTCTTGGAGCTGGAGCTACGCCTGGTTGTGAATGCTGGGAGCCAAACTTGGGTTCTTTGGAAAAGCACAAAGTGCTCTTAACTTCTGAGCCCTCTCCCTCCCCTTGGAAGGTCCTTCAGTTGCTATCCTTTTTCCTAAGTGACCTGAGTCCTGAGCTGTGTGAAAGGAGCAGCAGCTGTAAGGATATACAGAGAGAAGGCAGACGGATGGACACATGATCGTTTTGAGCAAACTAGTGACTATAAAGAGAGACGTGGAGGAGCAGGGAACAGGCAAATGGGGAGTGTGGCGTGTCAGCGACCACAGTGTCATGCTTGCGTTGCAGGGTCCTGGGTAGTGTGGGGCTCAGGGAGAGAGCTGGTGTTAGGACAGCCCTAACTTCCCAGAGTCCTCTACTAGCACATTCCTAGACCCTGTGCCTAACGTCTGTGGTTAGCAGGCATGGACTCAATGTATTCCCTTTTTGTGGTTTTTCCCACAGCATAAAAACCTTAGTAATCCTTTAGTGTCTACAGTAGCAGACACAGGACTGTACTTGGGATGCCCCAGAACCAGGGAATTAATGATTAGTTTTCATTCCAGGCCTGGTTTTCTGACCCTTACTTTTGTGTTGAATGTGTCTTTGGTGGTGAGGAGCTGTCCTGAGCTCTGCAGTGTGTGAAGCTGAATCCCGACTTGAACACACTAAGTACCACGTGCAATGGTCCCTTCTCAGTGCTGATGACAAGAAGCATCTCTGAATTTTACATACCTTGGGTCTTAGAGACCTTAGGGAAAGTAGGATTTCAGATTTTCTTTTGGCTCCTTGTAAGCATGCATGGTAGTTTGGCTATGAAGGTCCTATACAGGCTGGTGTGCGAAGCCTCAGGCCCCAGCTGATGATCTGCTTTGGGAGGAAAGTTTGGGAGGTGGGACTTAGCTGGAGGAAGCAACTCACCAGAGGTGGATCTACAGTATACTGTCTCTGTGCTTTCCTCTCCCTCTCTCTCTGCTTACTGGCTCTCACACTTACTGCTCTCACTCTCCCTACCCGCTATAATGGACTGGCCTCTCTGAAACTGTGATAAAAATGTCTTTTGTATGTTATTCCTAAAATTTTTGTTTGTTTGTTTTGACAGCATGGAAATATCTAGAAATGCCTTCAAGAAGCAGGCTGTGAGCAGTGCCATCTCAGTATCTTTGGGGAAGACAAGGAGGATGACTATTTTATTTGACTGCTCTTGCTTATATCAGAGTGGGGTTGGAGCAGATGACTCATGGTCCATACAGAGTCAGGCTCCCTGGCAGAGTGAGGCCAAGTGGAATAAATGCTTGAAAGAGAACAAGGATGGGTATGTGGGAAGGTTTGTAGAGACAAAGAAAAAGGGCAAAACGGTATTATTATATTATAATTTTTAAAAATCAAAGAAATAAAAAAACCTCTCACAGGGCTGAAGAGATGGCTTTGTGACTAAATTGTATCCCATGCAAGCATGGGGACCTGAGTTCAGATCTCAACCACCCATGTAAACATCCAAGTGTCATGAAACTTGTAATAATACTGTTGGGAAGTTGAGAGTAATAGATCCTGAGGGCTTAAGGGCCAGTCAGTCTAGCCAACTGGTGAGCTACAAGGTAGCTATGATATTTTTCCTCAAAAAAAAAAAAGGATGGAGAACTGTGGTGGACAACAAGCATCAACCTCTAACCTCTACAAGTTCACGCACACACACACACACACACACCCAACACACACCTGCATGTGAACACATGTACACCCAGTGCAAAAAATAACAGAAAGAATAGCATCTCAGGTCCCTAGAAGACTCATACCTGAGCCATATGGGGACATGGGGAAAATGGGATTGCTGTGTTCATATAATCACTGTTCAAATTATGGAGGTTTAAAAAATCCAGCTTTATCTGATGACTAAATATTAACAAGGTACTAGAAGTTTGAATTGCTGAAGTACTGCTGAATTTTAAACTGATTTGCCCTTTTCTCCTTTCATCCTAGCCAATATTTTCCTCCACAGTATTCATTTTCTTTGTCATCACGCCGTAGGCTTCTTGAGAATCAGCCATCTTTATGCTTTTCGTTTTATAACCTGGAAAATGCAACCCCATTTCTTTCATAATATATATTTAAAGAGCAATAATGAATCTCCTAGAGTTTTTAACTGGCTATTTAATGGTAGACATACCTTCAGCTCTACACTCTTTCAGACAATCAATAATTGTTCTATAAAAATGCAGCGATATTCATTATTGCCGATAATAACTCTCATCCTCCCAGCTGCACGATCTACTGTGGTTAAATCATTATTCATCTTACACATGAGGCTGCAAATAAATAGAACCAGAAAGAAATAAATTAATGATTGCTTAATTCTGAGACAGCCAGGCTCTTCTGTTTTCCTGTTTCTCCAAAGATGGGGTGAGAATGCTGATGCCTGTGTGACTTGTAGGAGAGGAGAGACTTTGGGTGAAAGTCTGTAATTGGAGGCGGAGTCCTTCAGGGCAGAAGTGTGCGTTGCCGTGTGTGCGTATGTGTGCATGTGATCAGGCTACACGAAGGAGAGAAGGTTCTGAGTGTATATGTGCACCCTATGTGTATATGCATACTGATATCTGGAGGTCAGAGGTCAACGTCAGGTTCCTTTCTTGGTTATCTATTTGTTTTTTGACATAGGCACCCTGGAGCACCCTGGAGCACCCTGGTGTTACTCATCCTGCTGGCCATAGAATCTTGGGTGTTCACTTGTCTCTATCTCTCTAATGCTAAGATTATGAGTACATATCGGTGCTACCAAGTTTTTAAATGTGCACTATAGGGACTGAACTCACCTCCTCATGTTTGTTATGCACTTTTTTGCAGATCCCTTCATTCCTCTCTCCCCAGGATGGGCTTTCCCAGAGTCTAACCAACAGAGGGTAATGGCAGAATTAATACCAGACCTTTCTATCCTTCCCCTCTTACCATAGGGAACAAATGTCCAGGGATATAGATGAAGCCATACCCTAGGGGCACAGGCACACTTAGAAGCTGAGGTGCAAGCCTGGGTTGCAGAAGGCGTCATACCTTCTACACTGGGGCTGAAAGGCCATATTATCAGTGGCTCCTACACATGAAATATAACACAAGGAGGGCTCTTGTATCTAGTGGGTGCTTACAATCAGAGCACCCAGTAATCTCACACTCTACTGAGGAGAAATCCATGGAAGTCCAAAGTTAATAAAGATAAAGACAAGGCTACAAACAGGACAAGATATGCCACGTTTCCTAGAAAACAGTGAATGCAGCCCAGCTTTCAGCAAGAGGAATATAGATCCTCACTTGTTAGATGTGTTTGCCTCGATCCCTTTTTTAAAATTTTACTTCTTTTTTAATTTTTATTAATTACAGATTATTCACTTTATAGCCCCCTCCCTCCCTCATCCCCTCCCAACACCACCCCCCCATCTCCTCCCATGACCTTCCCCAAGTCCACTGATAGGGAAGTCTTCCTCTCCTTTCTTCTGATCCTAGTGTATCAGGTCTCATCAGGAGTGGCTGCATTATCTTCCTCTGTGGCCTGGTAAGGCAACTCTCCCATCAGGGGAATATGATCAAAGAGCAGGCCAAACAGTTCATATCGGAGATAGTCCCTGTTCCCATTACTAGGGAACCCAGTTGGAGACTGAGCTGCCATTGGCTACATCTGTGCAGGGGTTCTAGGTTATCTCCATGAATAGCCCTTCGTGGGACTATCAGTCTCAGAAAAGACCCCTGTGCCCAGATTTTTTGGTTCTGATGTTCTCCTTGTGGACCTCCTGTCTACTCCAGGTCTTACTATCTCCCCCTTCTTTCATAAGATTCCCTGCACTCTGCCCAAAGTTTGGCTATGAGTCTCAGCATCTGCTTTGATACCCTGCAGGGTAGAGCATTTCAGAGGACCTTTGTGGCAGGCTTCTGTCCTGTTCCCTGTTTTCTTCCTCTTCTGATGTCCATCCTCTTTGCCTTTCTGAATGGGGATTGAGCATTTTAGCCAGAGTCCTCCTTCTTGGTTAGCTTCTTTAGAGGTACAGATTTTAGTATGTTTATCCTATATTATATATCTAATATCCACTTATGAGTGAGTATATACTATGTGTGTCTTTCTGCTTCTGGGATACATCACTCAGGATGATCTTTTCCAGTTCTCACCTTTTACATGCAAATTTCATGATTTACTTGCTTTTAATTGCTGAGAAGTATTCCATTGTGTAGATGTACCACAATTTCTGTATCAATTCCTCAACTGAGGGGCATCTAGGTTGTTTCCAGATTCTGGCTATTACAAATAAAGCTGTTAAAACATGGTGAGCAAATGTCCTTGTTGTGTACTTGAGCATCTTTTGGATATATGCCTAGGAGTAGTGTAGGTGGATCTTGATGAAGTGCTATTCCTGATTATCTGAGAAAGCACCAGATTGATTTCCAAAGTGGTTCTACAGGTTAACATACCCACCAGCAGTGGAGGAGGGTTCCCTTTTCTCCACAACCTCTCCAGCATGTGCTGTCACTTGAGATTTTTATCTTAGCCATTCTGATGGGTGTAAAGTGAAATCTCAGGGTCATTTTGATTTGCATTTCCCTGATGACTAAGGACATTGAGCATTTCTTAAAGTGTTTCTCTGCTATTTTATATTCTTCTACAGAGAATTCTCTGTTTAGCTCTGTATATCCCATTTTTTAATTGGATTAATTGATTCGTTGCTGTTTAACTTCTTGAATTCTTTATATATTTTGGGTATTAGCCCTCTGTCAGATATAGGGTTGGTGAGGATTCTTTCCCAATCTTTAGGCAATCGTTTTGTTCTGATGATAGTGTCCTTTGCTTTACAGAAGCTTTTCAGTTTCATGAGGTCCCATTTATTGATTGTTGATCTTAGAGCCTGTGCTGTTGGTGTTCTGTTCAGGAAGTTGTCTCCTGTGCCAATGAGTTCAAGGCTTTTCCTTACTTTTTCTTCTTACAGGTTTACTGTGTCTGGTTTTATATTGAGGTCTTTGATCCACTTGGACTTTAGTTTTGTGCAGGGTGATAAGTATGGATCTATTTGCATTTTTTCTACATGTAGACATCCAGTTAGACCAGCACCATTTGTTGAAGATGCTGTCTTTTTTCCATTGTATGGTTTTGGCATCTTTGTCAAAAATCAGGTGTCCATAAGTGTATGGGTTTATTTCAGGGTCTTCTGTTGGATTCCATTATTCCACCCGTCAGTTTCTATGCCAGTATCCTGCAGTTTTTAATATTGTTGCTCTATAGTACAGCTTAAGATCAGGGATGGAGATACCTCCAGATCTTTTATTGTAGAGGATTGTTTTAGCAATTCTGGGATTCTTGTTATTCCATATGAAGTTGAGATTTTTTTTCTTTCAAGGTCTGTAAAGAATTGTGTTGGTATTTTTATGGGAATTGCATTGAATCTGTAGATTGTTGTTGGTAAGATGGCCATTTTTACTATGTTAATCCTGCCAAGCCATGAGCATGGAAGATCTTTCCATCTTCTGATATCCTAACTCTTGCTTCAGAGACTTGAAGTTTTTTTTCATACAAGTCTTTGACTTGCTTGGGTAGGGTTACACCAAGGTACTTTATGACTTTTGTGGCTATTGTGAAGGGTGTTGTTTCCCTAATTTCTTTCTCTGCTTTTTTGTCTTTTATATACTGGAGGTCTACTGATTTTTTGAGTTAATTTTGTATCCAGCCACTTTGCTGAAGGTGTTTATCAGCTATAGGAGTTCCCTGGTAGAAGTTTGGTGATCACTCAGGTATAGTATCATATCATTTGCAAATCGTGATACTTTGACTTCTTCCTTTCCAATGTATATCCCCTTGATCTCCTTTAATTGTTTTATTGCTCTAGCAAGGACTTCAAGAACTATGTTGAAAATATATGGAGAGAGTGGGCAGCCTTGCCTTGTCCCTGATTTCAGTGGGATTGATTTAAGTTTCTCTGCGTTTAGTTTGATGTTGATTATAGGCTTGCTTATATTGCCTTACTATGTTCACGTATGTGCCTTGTATCCCTAATCACTCCAATACTTTAAAGGTGAATGGATGTTGGATTTTTTTCAAATGCTTTTTCAGCATCTAAGGAGATGTTTATGTGATTTTTCTCCTTCAGTTTGTTTATATGGTGGATCACATTGATGGATTTCCATGTCTTGAACCACCCCTGCATACCTGGGGTGAAGCCTCCTTGGTCATAGTGGATGATATCTTTGATGTGTTCTTGTATTCGGTTTGCAAGTATTTTTGCATCAGTGTTCATAAGGGAGATTGGCCTGATATTCTCTTTCTTTGTTGGGTCTTGTGAGGTTTAGGTACCAAGGTGCCTATGGCTTCATAAAATGAGTTTGGTAGTGCTCCTACTGTTCCTGTTTTGTGGAATAGTTAGAAGAGTATTGGTGTTAGCTCTTCTTTGAAGGTCTGTGCTGAAACCATCTGGCCCTGGGCTCTTTTTTTTTTTTTTTTTTTTTTTTTTTTTTCACATGGTAGACTTTTGATGACTGCTTCTATTTCCCTAGGGGATATAGGACTATTTAATTGATTTACCTGGTGTTGATGGTGTTGATTCAGCTTTGGCAAGTCGAATTGATCAAGAAAATAGTCCATTTCATTTAGATTTTAAAATTTTGTGGCATATAGACTTTTGAAGTAAGTTCTAATGATTGTTTGGATTTCCTCAGTGTCTATAGTTATGTACCTCTTTTCATTTCTGATTTTGTTGATCTGGATAGTGTCTCTCTGCCTTTTAGTTAGTTTGGATAAGGGTTTGTCTATCTTGTTTGTTGATTTTCTCAACGAACCAGATCTTGGTTTCATTGATTATTCGAATTGTTTTATTTGTTTCTAATTGATTGATTTCAGCCCTGAGTTTAATTATTTCCAGTCATTCTTCTTCTTCTTCTTCTTCTTCTTCTTCTTCTTCTTCTTCTTCTTCTTCTTCTTCTTCTTCTTCTTCTTCTCCTCCTCCTCCTCCTCCTCCTCCTCCCCCTCCTCCTCCTCCTGCTCCTCCTCTTCCTCCTGCTCCTCCTCCTCCTCCTCCTCCTCCCCCTAGGGCTTTTAGGTGAGTCATTAAGTTTCTTGAATGAGATATTTTGAATTTCTTCTTGAAGGCACTTAGTGCTATGAACTTTCCTCTTAGCACTGCTTCTTTGTGTCCCACAAGTTTGGGTATGTTGTGTCTTCATTTTTGTTGAAT
This sequence comes from Meriones unguiculatus, assembly GCF_030254825.1. Lineage (NCBI taxonomy): Eukaryota > Metazoa > Chordata > Mammalia > Rodentia > Muridae > Meriones > Meriones unguiculatus. The sequence continues at coordinate 75,149,367 of NC_083365.1, forward strand.
TCTAGGAAGACTTTAATTTCTTTTTTATTTCTCCCCTGACACAGCTGTCATTTAGTATCGAGTTGTTCAGTTTCCATGTCTGTGTAGGCTTTTGCTATTTCTGTTGTTGTTGAGGTCCAGCTTCAGTCCATGGTGATCAGATAGGATACAAGGGATTTTTTCAATCTTCTTGTATCTCTTGAGGCTTGCTTTGTGACCAACTATATGGTCTATTTTGGAGAAGGTTCCATGAGATGCTGAGAAGGTAAATTCTTTTGTGTTCGGGTGAAAGGTTCTGTAGATGTCTGTTAGTTCCATTTGATTCATGACCTCTGTTAGAGTTAATATTTGTGTGTTTAATTTCTGGGTTTTTTTGACCTGTTCTTTGTTGAGGGTGGGGTGTTGTAGTCTCCCACTATTAATGTGTGGGGATCTATGTGTGGTTTCAGTTTATTAATGTTTCTTTTACAAATGTGGGTGCCCTTTCATTTGAGATATAGATGTTCAGGATTGTGATGTCTTCCTGGTGGAATTTTTCCTTGATGAGTACGAAGTGTCCTTCCTCATCTCCTTTTATTAATTTTGGTTGAAATTTTTATGACTACTCCTACTTGCTTCTTGGGTCTGTTTGCTTGGAAAACTGTCTTCCAGCCCTTCACTCTCAGATAATGTCGATCTTTGTGACTTAGGTGTGTTTTTTGTATGCAACAGATTGTTGGGTCTTGTTTATGCATCCATTCTGTTAGCCTGTGTCTTATTGTGAATTGAGTCCATTGATATTGAGAGAGATTAATGACATTGGCTGTTAGATCCTTTGATTTTGATGTTGGCTGTGGTCATAAGGTTGTGTGTTTGGTTGCTTTTTGTTTTACTGTAGTAAGGTTAATTATTTCCTGTGTTTTCTTGAAAGTAGCTAGTTTTCTTGGGTTGTATTTTTCCTTCTAGTATCTTCTGTAATGCTGGATTTTGTGTAGATATTGTTGAAATTTGTTTTTGTCATTGAATATCTTGTTTTCTCCGTCTATGAGGACTGAGAGTTTTGCAGGGTATATTAGCCCGGGCTGACATCTGTGTTCTCTTAAGGTCTGCATGATATCCGTCCAGGCCCTTCTGGCTTTCATAGTTCTGTTGAGAAGTCAGGTGTGATTCTGATGGGTTTGCCATTATAGGTTACTTGCCCTTTTTCCCTTGCAGCTTTTAGTATTTTTTTCTTTGTTCTGTATACTTACTGTTTTGATTATTATGTGGCAGGAGGATCTTCTTTTCTCGTCTAATTTATTGGGTCCTCTTGTATGCTTATAGGTCTCTCCTTTAAGTTGGGGAAATTTTCTTCAATGATTTTATTGAAAATATTTTCTGGGCCTTGGAGGAAGGAATCTTCTTTTTCCTTTATTCCTATTACTTTTAGGTTTTTTTTTTTCTTTTCATGTTGTTCTGGATTTCTTGGATGGTTTGGGTCAGGAATATTTTAGATTTATCATTTTCTTTGATGGATACATCGATTTCTTCCATTGTATCTTCCACACCTGAGATTCTTTTTCTATCCCTTGCAGTCTGTTGGTTATGCTTACCTCTGTAGTTCCTGTTTTCTTTCTTAAGTTCTTCCTCTTCATGATTTCCTGTTTGTGTTTTCTTTAATTTTTCCAATTCTATCTTCATATCTTAAATCATTTTGTTGATTTCTTTCACCTGTCTCACTGTATTTTCCTGTTTTTCCTTCAATTCCTTCACCTGTTTGTTTGAACTTTCCTCTGTTTCTTTTATTTCTTTCAGTGATCTAATCATTTCCTCTCTGAAGCCAGAAACTGTTTGGCTGCATCTTCCTGTATTTCTTTATGGGTGAATTTATCTTCCTCTAATTCTTTGTGCATTTTATTTGTTTCCTGCATTAACCTCTTCATAAGCATAGATGGAAGGTCAACTTCTTGAATTTCACTTAGGTTAGGGTATCCAGGGCTACTTGCCCCTGGATACCTGGGTTCTGGGATGCCATATTGCTTTGCCTTTTGTTGGTTGTGCTTTTATGCCACCTCTACCCATCTGGATGTCTCAGGTGTTGTCTGTTAATTTCTGGTGCCTGCTGGGGTCCTGGGGTGGGGAGAATCCCCTTGGCAGGGTTTTAAAGGAGATCTCCTCAGTTTTTTTTGGTGTAGTAAACTGAATAGTGGTGCTTCTCATGAATTGTCACAGTTCACCTCTGGCATATGGACCTATGTGATAACTGTGGTGCTTAGGAAGGCTCTCCTCTCATCAGAAGTCCTGGAGATGGCTGCCCTGCTGCTGGGTTTCTTGCCCTGAATTTAGTAAGCAGCAGCTGCTGCTCTGAAGCTGTATTTGCTGGGCACAGCCCTTGTGAAGAACCATAGAGTCCCATGGTTTCGTCAGTTTAGCTAGGGATAACTGGTCACACTTTGGAGCTGTATCTGAGGGCTGCTCCAATGGCTCTCAGGTTTTTGTAGGTCTGAAGTTGCAGCTGTGTGCCCCAGTGTCCTAGCTATAATCAATGGCAGGTGAGCATGGCACTCATGCCTGCAGTAGAAGGCCAGAGCCTAGAGCCTGCATGAACCCAGAAACTCTTCTGTAGCTGGGTGTCTTGAGCGTTGGACCTCATGTTTTCCCTGCTGTGGGGTTTCCTATTGACAGGGACACCCAGACTGTGGTGTTTTGGGGACCACAGTTCTGTCTGGGATGGCAATAGAACAGGCAGGCACAGGAGTGTGGCTCTGTCTTGCTGGCGATTGGGCACCTGGGTGTCTATAGAAACCTGGGAACTTTTCCCAAGAACTTTTTGTAGGGAGCAGGGGTGTCGGCTGCATGCTCTGAGGTCAGACCTGCTGTTCCCCTCACTATGGGTTTCCACCCGCCAGAGAAACTCAGTCTCTGGTGCCCTGGGGCCCACAGTTCTATCTGGGGCAGCAAGTCAGGTGTCCAGGCAGGACTCTGTGCTGGCGCCTGTGTGCCCCGCTCTGGGCTGGCTGCTGGGTGTCTGATGGACCCCTGATCTTTTCCATGGATTGTCTGGGTGACCTAAGGTCAATCCAGATCGTTTTCTGCACCGTGGGGTTTTCTCTCGACTGGAAATCCCATTCTCTGGTGTTGTGGGGCCCACAGTTCAGACTGGGACAGTGATCAGAGCATGCTGGCGTGTGGCTCTGGGCTGGCGACCAAGCACCTGGTGGACCCGGGAACTCTTCTGTGGTTTAGCTGGGTGACCTGAAGCTGATTGGATCCCACACCGTGGGGTATCCTCTCACCTGGGAAACACAATTGCTGGTGTTTTAGGACCCAGAGTTCTGTCTGCAGATCCTGCTGTGCTGCTGTTCAGAAAAGTGCCTCAGTTTCTCTTATGTACTGTATCCTGTCTGGCTTTGTATTAGTTATCTTTGCTTGTTGCTAAAGAAAACTCACAAAAACGATTTAAGGAAAGAGGTGGTTACTTCTGCTTGCATCTTAGGATACGGTCTATCATGACAGAGAAGTCAAGGCTGCATGAGCGTGCATTCTGGTCACACTGCATCTACACGTGGGAAACAGAGGGCGATTAACATTGGTGCACACTTTCACTGTTTTATTCAGCTTAGAACCCAAGCCTGCGGGATGATGTGTGCATTTAGGATGGGTCTTCCCACTTCTAATTTATTAACTACTGATTTTTATCATACACACATGTGTGTATGGGGGATTTCCTATGGTGTTTATCCACCATGTATACACTGCATCCCCAGAGGCTAAAGAGAACGCTGGATGCTTGGACCTGGAGTTGAACGTGGTGTGAGCCACTGTGTGGCTGCGTGGGTGGACCTGCACCTGGGGCCTCCTTGGCAGCATATGCCCTCAACTGCTGGGCCATTTCCTCATGCTCAGATCTTTCTGCTTATGTGACTGGTTCTAGAAGCCCCCTCAGAGACATGCCCGGAGATCTGTCTCCCTAGGTGATTCTAGGTCCTGTAAGGCTGACCGTCAGCATGAACCAAGGGTGAAACATCACTGGGATGATTAAAAGGTTTGCAGTGACCCTGGGCGGCATGAGGGAGCACTCCCGAGCTGATCCTCATCTTTACCGCCACAACCACAGGTGCAGGAAAAAGAAAAAGAAAAACAACAATAGAATAACTGGAGCCCTGATGTGGGCAGGAGGTCCCTCCAGGCAGGTGACAGGTCATGCACTGGTGGTGTCCGTCCAGAGTAAAACGCCAGTGGCATGAGGTGAAGTGAGAGAAACAGACGGCTTAAAGAAGAAGATTGCATAGAATGCTATCAGGTTGGGTTTCACTGGACATGGAACCAACGTGTCTGCTCATCGACAGGGCATCATCATCTCAGGGGGACCAGATGTGTTTTATTTCCATCTCCACTGCAGGATTATCCCTTAGAATGAGGACATGCCTCCTGAGGTGGAAGTTCTCCAGGAAATCTCTGATGAAGCCATCACACATCCGTGAGATGATACTCCATCAACTACGCTTTGTTCTAGTTTCATTGCTGTTGTGATAAAACGCTCTGACAAATAAGATACATGAGGAAGGAGGGGTTTATAATCTCAGGTTACAGAAAATTTCTGTGCAAAAATGAAGACAAGAACTTGCTACAGCTAGTCACACGTGTCTGGGAGTCAAAAGCAGAGCGAAATGAGAGAGAGCATGCATGTTCACCTGCTCGCCTGTGCTCAGCGCACTTTCTCTACTATTGTAGAGTTCGGACCCTCCGCCCAGGAAACGGTGCCATCTACAGCGGGACGCAGAACTTCACACATAGATTAGCTTAATTTAAGCAACATAGACGTGCCCATCAGCCAGCCCACAATCTCTCACTCAGGATCTCTCCCCAAGTGGCTCTGGGTTGTGTCAGGTGGACAGATAAAGTTGACCATCACATTTCCTTCAACAGCTGATTACACTATCAGCTTCTTGCTTCCTTACCTGTGTCTGAAGGACCAGGTTCCTCTGTGTTCTCAGCTCATGCACAGCAGTGTCTAACATAGCCTTCCTCCAGTCGATCCTGAGGAGCCTCACCTGGGCCCTTTCTGTTGCAGTATTTGGTTTTGACTCATTTCTTGATAAGGAAGGCTCACGTCTGCAATGTTGAGTCTGGTCCTATTCTTGGCCTTATCTCTAGCCTTATCTCTTGTTCCACATGGCTGTCTGGGATAATGGGGAAATAAAAACACATTTCTGTATCCAAACCATGCAGACACTCATAGCCACTCTCTGTGTATTACTCCATCAGTGCCCAGGGTTGACTTGGTTCATCCATAATTTTACCTCTAACTCCTGAAGCTCACCTCGGGTATGGCCATAACAAATGGGGCAGAGACAAAGACATAAACAGATCAAATTAAACAATTGTCATCCCACTGCCACATCTGGCTCCTGTTTTAATGATTGATTTCTGTAGAATAGACCTTCTCTTTAACATGGTGCATTTATCTGAATAACCTAGCCATCAGAGACAATCATGAGCTTCATAAAACAAGAGAAGGCACATTAATGTTCACAAGCATAGCCGATACCTAGCCATTCATTCTGGTTTATTTTATTCTCTATGAGTTTATATCTTCCATTGGTGATAAATTAAAGCTCACTTTCAAATAGTTCTCATTCCCCCATGGCTGTTTTTATGTGTTATAATGAAAGGCTCAGCAGTCACCTTTCATTGTGCTCTTTTGACATGCTGGCATAATGATGAGACCCCCCCCTTGCACTTCCATGTCATCATTTGAGCCAGCTATAGTATGTGCACGTTTATGGACTAGAACCCTGATGCTCCAGGGCATCAGGCCATCTCCCCAAAGTTGCCCCTCAAAGAAGTAGCACAGGATTAGAGAGATGACTCAGCGGTTGGGAGCACATTCTGTCGTTCCAGATGACCTGAGCTCAATTCCAAGCGTTAGGTGACACACAGCCCCCAGCGACTCCAGCACCAAAGGATCTGATGCCCTCCCTGGCCTCCATGGGCATTGCACACATATGCATGCACAGACCTACACACAGACACCCATATACTCAACTAAAAATAAAGATATAATACAAATAAAGATACAATGAAAGTCTGCCTTTAGGATTTAAAATCCAGGATTTCCTTGGAAGGTTTCAGAGACCATCCTCTGTGTTCCGTACAGCTGGCCCACATATCAGTGCCAATGACTGAAATATCTCAGCAAGAAAATCCCAGTGTTTTGTGCTCACATGGAGAATTTATTACAGTGGGCTTTGCTCTGACATGAGAACATATCATTGCATGTCTGAGCTCTTCATGCCACACATTCACAGGTCGATTCCATGGGCCTGACCCGCCCATGGACCGTTCAGGATGGTGATTGTGCTTTCCCACTGGTTTCTCATGCAGAGGTCAGCATTCCTGCGGTTCAGTGGGTGCTGTGCCGGTACCATGTCTTTCAGCATCATTTCTCTAAAGCACCCCAACCCCACATCTCCCATTTGCTCAGTCCCCGTGCACCTCAGAACCTTGATCTTCCATCTATTCAACTCAGAAGGTGTCTGCACTTCAAAACCAATGCACACCAGTTGATTTAAATTTTTCATATTAAATCACATTTATTTATTTTAATTTTTACCACTTTTGTAAATTTTTTTTTCAATGCAGTTTATTCAGGAACCTTGAACAATCTTCTGACCCTGGGGAAAGCCAGCCCACAGCTTAAATAGCCTCTGGGTAGCCAACCCCAGCGTGCCATGTGGGCAATGCAGATAGGTCAACATACATGGAAGCAAGCCAGATCCTCAGCCTTAGCCAAATGTGGAGTTGTTCGTGACAGAGAGCACTCACCATCGGGAAGGTGGAAGGCAGAAACCAGCTCCATCTTTAAGGCGCGGCATTACGCAGCTCTCTACAGTTCCCCCTTTTTGTTTTAGACGCATCAGGCAAGAGTAGAGGTCTGATCTCTGATATTAGAAATAAATTGGGACTTTGTACTGATGTTCATTTAGGTGTCATCCACCCAAAGAGCATCAGACCCATCCGATACCTTTTTCTCAGAGGCGGGACCTGGGGCATCAACCCGCATGCAATCAGACATGCTCTTCTCTGGGTCGAAAGCACCTGACCCTGAGTGCAGTGCTTAGCCTTGCATCCTGAGCGTAACATTTTAGCTTTTTATGGTAGCCAACCATGCTTGGGGAGACTGTCCTGCTTCAATGGCTGTAAGGCCTGAATGGTCATGGCTGCATTACGCTGTTGTGAGACTCTAATCTTGCATATATACCACAGGCAAACCAAGGAGACCAACACCAGAAGGCCTGCTAACGCTCCCATGCCCGCCCATTCCTTCAGATGATTCATGGCTGCAGCAATCCATGATGATAATCCTGTGGCTAGTCCTGCGTCCACTCTGGTAGAATTTACCGTGACAATGGCCACTCACAGCTGCTCCATCGTAGTATCGAATTCTCCAGTCCAATTACCTAAAATATTGCTAGACAATTGTTTAGACAGATTTTATTAATCTTTTATGAATTCCTTGCAATGTGTTTTCATCTTGACTCCTCCCTTTTACTCCTCCCGTATCTACCCCACCCCTTTATCCCCCAACTTTGTATCCACTTTTTCAAAACTTGATAAGCCACTGACTAAAATTTGTGCTGCTCGTGTACTTCTGGTTGTGAGCCACTGGGGTATGGTCGGTGTACTGGGAACCAAAGCCTGAAAGAAAATGAACTCTCGTAATAGCCAGAACCTGGAAACCACCAGATGCCCCTCTTCAGAGGAGGGTATACAAAAACTGTGGTGCATTTATACAACGAATACTACTCAGCAATTAAAAACAAGTAAATCACAAAATTTGCAGGCAAATGGTGGGAAATAGAAAAATCATCCTGAGTGAGGTATCCCAGAAGCAGAAAGACACACATGGTATGTTCTCACTCATAAGTGGATATTAGATATATAATATAAGATAAACATACTAAAATCTGTACACCTAAAGAAGCTAAGCAAGGAGGACCCTGGGTAAGATGATCAATCCTCATGCAGAAAGACAAATGGGATAGACATCAGAAGAGGGATAAAACAGGGGATAGGACAGGAGCCTGCCACAGAGGGCCTCTGGAAGATTCTACCCAGCAGGGTATTGAAGCAGATGCTATGACTCATAGGAAAACTTTGGACAGAGTGCAGGGAATCATATGGAATAAGGGGGAGATTGAAAGACCTGGAGTGGACAGGAGCTCCACAAGAAGAGCAACAGAACCAGGGGTCTGGGCCCAGGGGTCTTTTCTTAGACTGATACTCCAACCAAGGACCATACATAAAGATAACCTAGAACCCCAGCACAGATATAGCACATGGCAGCTCAGTCTCCAAGTGGGTTCTCTAGTAATGGGAAGAGGGACTGCCTCTGACATGAACTGATTGGCCTGCTGTTTGATCACCTCCCTCTGATTGGGGAGCAGCCTTACCAGGCCACAGAGGAAAATAATCCAACCAGTCCTGATGAGACCTGATAGGCTAAGGTCAGATGGAAGGGGAGGAGGACCTTCCCTATCAGTGGACTTAAGGAGGGGCCTGAGAGGTGATGAGGAAAGGAGGGTAAGATTGGGAGGGAATGAGGAAGGAGGCTACTGCTTGGATACAAATGAATAAACTGTAATTAATGAAATAATTACAGAGGCCCTCTGTGGTAGGCTCCTGTTCTATTACTTGTTTTCTCCTACTTCCACTGTCCATACCCTTTGTCTTTCTAAGTGAGGATTGATCATCTTACCCGGGTCCTATTTCTTGTCTATCTTCTTTAGGTGTACAGATTTTAGTATGTTTATCTTATTTTGTAGGTCTGATACCCACTTATAAGTGAGTATATACCGTGTATGTCTTTCTGCTTCTGGGATACCTCACTCAGGATGATCTTTTCTAGATCCCACCATTTGCCTCCAAATTTCATGATTTCCTTGTTTTTAATTGCTGAGTAGTATTCCATTGTGTAAAAGTACCACAATTTCTGTATCCATTCCTCTGTTGATGGAGATCTGGGTTGTTTCCAGATTCTGGCTATTATGAATAAAGCTGCTATAAACATGGTTGAGCAAATGTCCTTGTTGTGTACTTGAGCATCTTTTGGATATATGCCTAGAAGTGGTATAGTTGGATCTTGAGGAAGCACTATTCCTAATAGCGCCAGATTGATTTCCAAAGTGGTTCTACCAGTTTAGAATCCTACCAGCAATGGAGGAGGGTTCCCCTTTCTCCACATCCTCTCCAGCATGTATTGTCACTTGAGTTTTTCATGTTAGCCATTCTGATGAGTGTAAGGTGAAATCTCAGGGTCATTTTGATTTGCTTCTCTCTGATGACTAAGGACGTTGAGCATTTCTTTTAAGTGTTTCTCTGCTATTTTATATTCCTCTACAGTGAATTCTCTGTAAACTCCATACCCCATTTTTTAGTTGGATTGCTTGATTTATTGCTTTTTAACTACTTTAGTTCTTTATATATTCTGGATATCAGCCCTCTGTCAGATATAGGGTTGGTAAAGATCCTTTCCCAGTCTGTAGGCTGTCATTTTGTTCTGATGAGAGTATCTTTTGCTTTACAGAAGCTTTTCAGTTTCATGAGGTCCCATTTATTGATTGTTGCTCTTTGAGCCTGTGCTGTTGGTGTTCTGTTCAGGAAGTAGTCTCCTATGTCAATGAATTCTAGGTTCTTCCCCACTTTTTCTTCTAATGGATTTAGTGTGTCTGGTTTTATATTGAGGTCTTTGATCCACTTGGGCTTTAGTTTTGTGCAGAGTGATAAATATGGATCTATTTTCATTTTTCTGCATGTAGACATCCAGTTGGACTAGCACCATTTGTTGAAGATGCTTTCTTTTTTCCATTGAATAGTTTTGGCTTCTTTGTCAAAAATCAAGTATTCATAGGTGTGTGGGTTTATTTCTGGATCTTCTATTTGGTTCCATTGATCCACCTTTCTGCTTCTATGCCAATGCTGTGCAGTTTTTTTACTATTGCTCTGTAGTACAACTTGATATCAGGGATGGAGATACCTCCAGATGCTTTGTTGTTGTACAGGATCATTTTCGAAATTCTGTTTGTTTGTTTGTTTCTCCATATGAAGTTGAGAATTTTTCTTTAAAGATCTGTAAAGAATTGTGTTGGTATTTTGATGGGATTTGCACTGAATCTGTTGATTGCTTTTGGCAGAATGATCATTTTTACTATGTTAATCATACTCATCCATGAGCATGGGAGATCTTTCCATCTTCTGATTTATTCTCCAATTTCTCTCTTCAGAGACTTGAAGTTTTTTTCAAACAGGTCTTTTACTTGCTTGGTTAGAGTCATACCAAAGTGCTTTATGTTATTAGTGGCCACTGTGAAGGGTGTTGTTTCCCTGATTTCTTGCTTGGCCCTTTTGTCTTTGGCATACAGGAGGGCTTCTGATTTTTTGAGTTAATTTTGTATCCAACCACTTTGGTGAAGGTATTATCAGCTGAAGGAGTTCTCTGGTTGAGTTTTGGGGGTCTCTCATGTATACTATCATATCATCTGCGAATAGTGAAACTTGGCTGAGACTCATAACCAAACCTTCGGCAGAGGGTAGTGAATCATATGAAAGAAGGGGAGTTAGTATGACCTGGAGAGGACAGGAGCTCCACAAGGACCTAATATATCTGGGCACAGGATTCTTTTATGAGACTGTATCTCCAACCAAAGACCATGTATGGATATAACCTAGAACCCCTGCTTGGATGTGGCCCATGGTAGCTCAGTATCCAAGTGGGTTTCCCTAAGAAGGGGAACAGGGAGTATTTCTGGCATGAACTCAATGGCTGGCTCTTTGACCTACCCCCAGCCCCCGAGGGAGGAGCAGCCTTGATAGGCCACAGAGGAGGACATTGCAGCCAGTCCTGAAGATAACTGATAAGCTAAGGTCAGATGGAAGGGGAGCAGGACCTCCCCTATCAATGAACTTGGAAAGGAGCAGGGAGGAAATTAGGGAGGGAGGGTGGGATTAGGAAGGAATGAGGGAGTGGGCTACAGCTGGGATACAAGTTAATAAACTGTAACTAACATTAAAAAAATAAAAATTTAATTAAAAAATAGTAAATTTTGAAACAGAGAAAACTAACTCTCTCTCTCCCCAGAATCTATCAACTGCTGCCAGCTCTTCAGTTAGGGATGGAGGCACATGCTAGAGCATTAACTGGCTTGATGTGTTAATGCTAGTGCAGGTCTTATGAAGGTAGCAACAGCTTCGAGTTCCTGAGTGAAACTGTCCTATCATGCCTGTAAGATGCTGTTTTTCTCCAGTGTCATGCAGTTTGAGATGGCCTTCTTAGGTAGTCATGGATGACCTTAAACTTCTCATTCTCCTGCCTCTGCCTCAGTGCTGAGATTGCAAGCCTGTGCTGCCAGTCTTGGTTCTGTGTGGTGCTGAGGACTGAACTTGGCATGTTTGTGCTTACCAGGCAGTTGGTCTATCTACATCCTCAGCCTCATTTATTTGTGTTTCCTGTTTATGCATGTGTGTATTTGTGTGAGTACATGTTCGCATGCAGTGCAGGTGCCCTCTGAGTCCACAAGGAGGTTCTGGATGCCATAGATCTGAAGACATGGGCAGCTGGGAACTCACCTTGCGTCTTCTATAAAAACAGAAGCAATGTTAACTGCTAAACCACCTCTTCAGCCTCACTCATTTTTTTCTTTTTTTAAATTTATTTATTTTTATTAATTACAGTTTATTCACTTTGTACCCCCCCATAAGGCCCTCCTTCCTCCCCTCCTAGTCCCATCCTCCCTCCCCCTTCTTCATGCATGCCCCTCCCCAAGTCCACTGATAGGGGAGGTCCTCCTCTCCTTCCTTCTGAGCTTAGTCTATCAGATCTCATCAGGAGTGGCTGCATTGTCATCTTCTGTGACCTGGTAAGGCTGCTCTCCCCTCAGGGGGAGGTGATCAAAGAGCAGGCTGTTCAGATTATGTCAGAGGCAGTCCCTCTTCCCATTACCTCACTCATTTCTTAATGGATACCTATTATGTACACCCAGGATGAGGTTCAAACCTTTCCAGAGTAAATATAGTTAAAAGTAAGTCTAGCTTCTGCTGTGTCTCCTGTACCCTCACATTTCTCCTGTTTTCAGACACCACTGGAAGGTAAGAGCAAATGTAGTATGCATTTGGATTTCTTCTTATGAGAACTGCATGTGCAATGTGTTATCATATACTTAAAAAGGAACCTATATGTGTGTTTATTTAAACCAATGCTCTGTTATTAGTCTAAGTTCAGGGAGTGTTACCGTGACCAGGTTATTCAGTGCTTGGGACGGAACACAGCGCTCTGTTCACGCTGGCCTAAGTGAGCCAGATCCCCAGCCATTCAAATAGGCGCTGCTTATCCCAAAGTAACCTTTATAGCTGCTAAAACTCACACTGTAGTTGTAGTGAGATTACATGACAGTATCATAAAGTTGACCATACAGTCTCGACTTGGGCTGGAGCAGGAACTAAGTCACATGCCACAGTGACACGTTCCAAATATGCCTTCCCAGTATAACAGACAGAACCCATCCATGATGCTGTGGGTACAAAGAAAGTCAATGGCCTCAGGCAGCCCCCAATTTCTCCTAAATAATTCCAGCTTACCCAATGTTCTTGCTACTGGAAGAGCAAATGAACCAATTTATAAGACATAGAAAATTATGGCACGGTCACCTCTGGAACAGGTGTCAGCCTTGCCAAACAATTTCACTTTTTGAAGGGACAATAGTAAAGAAAAATATGAAAGGAGAAATTATATTTAAGAAGTCCAGTTGAAAGCCTTTTTAAAAATGAAGCTTGTGTGTCTCATGTTTTATCTTGGCTTGTAGTGGTGCCCTAGAGTATGAAAATGTTTTAAGAGCCATTTGTTCTTACATGATGGCAAGTCCAAAACATTTTGTCATTGGAATCCTGAGGGCCAGTTCACCAAAGGGAAAAAAATCCAATAAAAGGAAGATGAGCCTAGGGAAAGGAGAAAGCACAAATTTTTTCTTTCTCTTTTCTTTCCTTCTTCTTCTTTTTTTATTTTTATTTTTTGATGAAGTTCTTTAACTCTATAAAGGTTGTCTCTCAGCACTACTCCAACTGTCCCCAACTGTCACCTGACAAACTACTCTTGTCAAGAAAACTACGCCATTCCTCGAAGCTGTAGTCTAGAAAAGACTATAAAACCTTACCCACCCAACAAAAGTCCAGGGGTCTGGACAGGTGCTGGCTAGTTTTATATCAACTTGACAAAACGTGGAGGTTTTTCAACTTAACGGAGGGAACCTCAAATGTAAAAATGTCTCCTTAAGATCTGATGGATGGGGAGGGCCCAGCCCATTGAGGGTGGTGCTATTTGTGGGCTGGAGGTCCTGTGCTCTATAAGAAAGTAGGCTCCATGCCTTTACAATTAGCTCCTGCCTTTTTGAGTTTCTGTCCTGATTCCCTCAGTGATGGACTACATTGGGAGAGTGTAAGACAAATAAACCCTTTCCTCCCCAACTTGCTTTTGGTCATGGTATTTCCTCCCAGCAACAGAAACCCTAACTAGGCCAGGACATATAGGATGTGGATGTAGGTAACTTCTGCTAACCAGACACTTGGTGTTTTGTTTGCCTTTTGTGAGAAAGTTGGCCTGTGGAGCTCCATGTATATAAATCACTCCCTGGGATGATGTAATTACCTCTGAAAAAAGGAAGGCACTTGGAAACGTGTGTATATATGTGTGTATGTGTGTGTGTGTGTGTGTGTGTGTGTCTGCATGTGTGTGTGTGTGTGTTATGTGTGTGTGTCTGCATGTGTGTGTGCTGTGTGTGTGTGTCTGCATGTGTGTGTGTGTGTGTCTGCATGTGTGTGTGTGTGTGTGTGGTGTGTGTGTGTGTCAGCATGTGTGTGTCTGCATGTGTGTGTGTGTGTGTGTGTGTGCTGTGTGTGTATGTCTGCATGTGTGTGTGTGTGTGCTGTGTGTGTGTGTGTGTGTCTGCATGTGTGTGTGTGTGTGTGTGTGTGGTGTGTGTGTGTGTTGTGTGTGTGTGTCTGCATGTGTGTGTGTGTCTGCATGTGTGTGTGTGTGTCTGCATGTGTGTGTGTGTGTGTTGTGTGTGTGTCTGCGTGTGTGTGTGTGTGTGTGTTGTGTGTGTGTGTCTGCATGTGTGTGTGCATGATGCATGGGTATGCTCCTTATGCATGTATGTGTGGAAGCCAGAGATCAATGTCCTGTAGCTTCCTGTATTGCTCTCCACTTTATTTTCCAACACAGGCCCTTCTGCTAGATCTGGAGCTCATTGTTTCAGCTAGATTATTTGGCCAGCAAGCCCCTGAGATCTTCTGTGTCTGCTCCACACCTGCCTTCCCAGGCTGCATATGCACCCCACCCCACCTGGCTTTGTGGGGTGCATCATTCCCAGTTATCCGTCCTCCGATCCTTACACCTGCTATCATGTACTTCTCACACCGTGTCGTCTCCCCAGGTCAGCAATGGAAATTGAAAAAATATGTTTCTACAGTACGTACTGGTATGACGTTAGTGCCCAGAGGACACACTGTGGTGATAGACAGTAGATGGGGATATCCTCTTCATTTCTGCACAGCCTGCACTCCGTCTCTGTCCAGGATCCTGAGCTTTCCAGTGACCTCACAGGCTGAGCATGTGGGCAAATACAAATTAAACTGCACTATATAATGTGTAACAATACACTGTTGGATTTAGAGTGCATTTGAAATATGACAATACAATCACAAAATAAAAGCATAGATGAAATAAGTGTATCCCATGTTCTCTGAGTCTCTGGGATAGTGTATGTCCATTAATTCTGTTAGAGTTTAGTGTGTTAAGGATTTGTATCATAAACACCAGTTTTCAGCTAGGCTCTCATGTAGCCCAGGCTGGCTTTAAATTCTGAATACAGCTGAAGATGCTCTTGAACTTCTGATCCTCATTCTTCTACTTCTCAGATGCTACAAAACAGGTGTGTGGCATCATGCATTGCTTACGCCTTACTGGGGATTGAACTGAGGGGTTTGTGCCTAGTAGGTGAGCACAGTGCAGGAGAATCATCACTATAAACATACGAGTAGAGGAGTAAATCATTTTACTTTGAGTTTCTCAGAAGCAGTTTTCTGGACAAAGTTCTACACTCATCTGTTTTATGGGAGTTGGTTCTAGTAAGTACCAGTGGAAGAGAAGAGAAGGGAAGGGAAACCGAAAGGAGTGATACCCATCAATAGAGCCTCATTAACTTAGACACCCTCATAGAACCTGCAGCTTCTTCTCGGGAAACACCAGAAACTGAGATAGAATGAAAATACTGGACTCATCTAAAGGGGTAACCTCACATCTGTGTTCTCCTTCTCCAGGTTGTAGGAAAACAAGTGACCTTACCCTGGGTACTTCTGGTCCTCCAAGTGTGGCAGTTGAAAATTGGGCTGTGTGGTGTCTTGAATAGGAATGGCCCCCTGTAGACTCCTGTGTTTGAATGCTGGGTCTATAGGGAGTGGAATTATTGGGTGTGGTCTTGTTGGAGTGGGTGTGGCCTCAGTGGAGGAAGTGTGTCACTGTGGAGGCGGGGCTTTGAGGTCTCATATATGCTCAACTACACCCACTGTGGTACATGGTCTCCTTCTGCTGTCTGAGGATTAAGGTGTAGAACTCTTGGCTCCGTCTTCCGCACCATGTCTGCCTGCAGGCCACCATGCTTCTTGCCATGATGAGAGTGGACTAAACCTCTGAGCTGTAAACTAGCACCAATGAAGTGTTTTCCTTTGTAGGAGTTGCTGCAGGCCTGGTGCCTTTTCAGAGCAATAACACCCTAACTAAGGCAGGCTGCAACTTGAGTAAAAGCCCTGATAGGATACAGAGGAGGAAGACCTTTGCTTTATTTAAAACCAAAGCGAGGACAACACTGTGTATCTTTGCTTTTGGAATTTCCAGCTTTCAGCTTCTGCTCTGAAGTTAGATTCCGACGAGGTGCCTAGGTCTGTGAACACATCCTAGACATTGGTAGGCACTAACTAGTTGGTAATAGAGCAAGTGGGTAGAGAGGTAAGTTTCTGGTAACTCAGTCTCACTGCTACGAACAGATTTTATTAACACTGTTTGTTTAGGGGGACATGGCAACATACATTTAAGAAGGTGTCATCATTGTGACAGACAGTGCTTGCTTATGAAGAGCGCTATTCTGATCCGTCTGATGCTTTGTCTTCTTTTCTCTTTCTAACACAAAAGGCAAGTGAAAATTAAAATGGGAACTTCTGGAGGGGGCAGGTAATGAGTATTCTAATTATTAAAGACTCCTTTCAAGCATTCAGATAACACATAGGCTTGAACTGTCTGTCTTCAAATCCCATTAAGCGCAGAACGACTATGCCTGAAAATGTTATGATGGTGTTTCATGCCAGGGCCCCTCTGTCAGCCCCAACTCAAGGAAGGAGAAAGTGAACTGTCTCCCTGTTAGGTGGGTGATGCATTTTGGAAATTAACTTCCTCACTTTGATGTAACAATGAGCAGTGTCCCCAAGGCATTGCCTGTAAGATGAGACTAGGGCAGTCTTCTTGCTTTGCAATGATGTCGGAGAGGGTGTGACTCAGGCCAATGGATGCCTCCTACAAGTGGGGGAATGAGAGGTTTTTCTAGCTTCCAAAGAATCATGAGGCAGAATAATTATAATATTTTCCTATTAATAGAAATCTATGTGAATTTGGTGGCAGTTACTTGCATATTGAGTGTATTTGTTGCAGGAACTTTTTTTGCGAACAAAAATGCAGTGTTCAGATTCCACTCAGTTCACCTCACACATGTCATCAGAAAGAATCAGACTTGGACTGATGGACAGCCAACTCCATGTTTTGCAGTTTTGCTTCAAAACCCAAGGCCAGATCTTCACAGAGCTTGTTTGGATGCAAGCCAATGCCTCCAGGGAGTCGCAGGTAGGAGCTGGGGCTGGGGGAGATGAGGAGGCTGTGGCCCCCGCACTGGCTGGTCTCCCCCAGCTGCCCCACCTGTGCCCTCATCTCTGGACACTGCACTCGTCCCTCAGGGCTTGTAACAATGTCTGTGCCGACGTGCAGACAAGCTCTGTCAGACAGCACAGCGCAAACACATGGGCCGCACCAGGAGCTGCCTGCTAAGTGTGACAAAGGAGCCCGCAGCATATGGAAAGGAGACGGAATTATCTGTGCTCAGGCTGGGAACTGGGCAGGCTTTTACGGTGAGCTCAGGGCGCAGGGTCCTTGCAGGCTCCTCTGTGTTCCAGCTGTGAAAAGGCTGGCTGGGGCTGTCTCTCTCTGACGAAAACAGTCCTACTATTGAACAGTGTTTTTCATCTGTGTTTTCGCTCTTCTATTTTGTCTCTCGGTCTTTACATTGTAGCTCCTTTTCTGCATTCTCCAACAAAATGTGTCTGAGGCAGGTGAACGCGCATACGCAAAGGAATTAATGACTCTGTGTGGATTACTATGTGTACAGGTGAACATATGTGTGTGCTCATACCCACGAAGCCTTGTTGTGTGTGTGTGTGTGTGTGTGCGTGCGCGCGACAAGGTCTTTCACTGCCTGAAATCTCACCAATTAGGCTGGTCTGGCTAGCCAGTAAGATCTGGGAATGCAAGTATACAGCAGTACCCCGATGTTTTTGTTTGTTTGTTTGGGTTGGAGTGATTTAACTCAGACCTTCCTGCTTGCAGAGTAACTTACACACTGAGGAATTGCTCCAGCCTGGCTCAACACAATTGAATGCTCCTTCTGGAAATAAGATAAACGTCAGGGGGGCCATGGAGGGAAGGAACTGGGTGGGAAAGAGGGTGTGGAGGGTCAGGAGGGATCAAGTGTGGGGAGGACAAAGGAAGAGAGAAATGGGATTGCTGAGGAAGGGCGTCTCTGGATGAACTAGAAACCTGGAACAATGGAAACTCCCGAGCATCTATGAGGATGACCATAGGCAAGATTCCTAGTGGTGGGGAATATGGAACAGGAATCGGCCTCCCCATGTAATGAGGGATACTCCAATGGAGGGGTTGGAATACCCACAAAACCTGAGAGCCACCATTTGTCCTGCCTACAAGATATGCAGGAATAAAAGTGGAGCAGAAATTGAGGGAATGCCCAACCAATGACTGACCCAACCTGAGACCCACCCCACGAGAGAGAGCCCCACTCCTGACACTGTCAGTAGCACTCTCCTGTGCTTGCAGACAGGAACCTAGCATAACTGTCTTCTGAGAGGCTTCATGCAGCAGCTAATGGAAACTTGCAGAGATCACAGCCAAACAATAGGTAGAGCTTGGGGAATCTTATGGAAGAGGGGAAGGAAGAACTGAAGGAGCCAGAAGAGTCAAAGACACCACACTAATACCTATAGAGTCAACTAATCTGAGCCCATGGGGTCTCACAGAGACTGAACCACCAACCAAAGAGCATGCATGGGATGAATCTAGCCCCAAGACACATGTGTAACCGATATGCAGTTTGAGCTTCATGTGGGGCCCTAACAACTAGGGGCTGTCTCTGACTCTGTTGCCTGCTGTCTGACCCCTTTCTCCTAACTGGGCTGCCTTGTCAAAGCTCAATAACAGAAGATGTGGCTAGTCCTACTGCAAACTATATGCCAATGTGGGTTGGCTTCACCTTCACTGAGTAGAAAGGAAAAGGGGTGTAAGGAGAGGGGAGGTGAGAGGAAGGCACTGGGAGGAGAAGAGGGAGAAAAAGCTGTGATCAGGATGTAAAATAAATAAATAAACAAATAAACAAACAAATAAATATATATATATTTAGTTAGTTAGTTATTTACTTATATATAACAAACATACCAGAAAAAATTTAATGTTCCTTCTTAACTGTTCTGGTTAGTTGTTTATCTCTCCTTAAGAAAGGTATTCTCCAATCACAGCCATTGCTCTAGGGAGGAATTTTAATGCAAGGAACTGCATTTTTTTTTTAATCTCCAGAGATGGTTGAAGGCCTTCCCTCAGTGTTAGCACCCCAGTGATCTTAGAGCACCTGAGGGCTGCAGAAAGGCTCTCCCCCACAGACCCTCTTTGACTTTTAAAGCAGGTTAGGAGTGATGGAGAGAGGGACTCCTTTCTTAGCATTGTTCAGGCACATAGTAATTAGAGAACTCATGGTTGGGTAAGAATGTCTAGATTTTTCTGGTTCCAGATTTTTATAACTCAACCATAAACACCACCAGAAGGAGGAAACAAAACTCATGAACTCTAAAATTAAAAAAAAAAAAAAGTTTATTTTCCTCCTGAATTATCTTCCTAAGGAAGAGTCATGTTGGGATTTAGTATCCTATCAGTTTTTATCAACAATAATGGAACTTAATATTCTTGTTTGGCATTTGTGTGTGTGTGTGTGTGTGTGTGTGTGTGTGTCAGTGTGTGCTGTATGCACATGTACAGGTAGTCTTGCCTAGGAGGTCACAAATGAATTGGAGCCAAAAGGTGAAGTTGTGGCATCTTCTTATGCTTCTCAGTCTTTTGTTGTTGGCCAGGCTCTCCCACCAAACTAGTACTTGGCCATTTGGATAAGCTGGACAGTCGGCCTTGAGGACCTGACTGTTCCCACCCTGCGGCGGCACTGGGGTTATGAACACTTGCTGCTATGCCTGGAGATTTTTACATGGTTTCAAGGCCCCAAACTCAGGTTCTTCTGCTTATACAACGAGCACTTTCCTTAGCCACTGAGCTGTTGCCTCAGCCCCATTCTTGCCGCCTAGAATTCAAGAGATACTGATCCACGTTAACTCAAATATAGCATGTACTAGCTGAGAAATAACTCTAAAGTATTATACATAATTAATAATTTTCTAAACCTTCTCCCTTTTGTCTTTTTTTCTGGTATAACCCAATCTGCTCACACTTGTGGTTTTAACTACTAAATGTTAATGAATTCAAATATTTATCTTCAGAAATGTTCTCTTTTTGAAGCTTTAGAATTAAAAAGCCAAATATCTGTTGGCTATTATGGCTTCAGTATCTGCAAGCACTTCAGATTTAGTCCAGCCCGTGCTATTGTGAGAACTGGGAACCTCACAAGGTGTGAGCCCTGGACAAAGAGCGATAGGCAACTAAGGGGTCCCGAGAGAGGGAGGACTGGTCACTCTCAGGCCCGAGCCCCTAACCGTTCACCCAGTTCTGTGTGGTCGGCTATGAAGTCATATGCTCACAAGCACATGGAATAGAGTCTGTATGTTGTGTTTATGTATTTATGCATGTATGTATTAATAAAAATTAAAGAAAAAGAAGCCAAAAACGTGAGGAGGGAGAGGAACATGGAGGGGGCTGGAGGAAAGAAAGGGAAGGAAACACTGATGTAATTCCATTTTAATTTAAAAAATGAAAGTGGCTCTGCTCTTCCCAGCTGTCATTTCCTCATAGCTTCTTAGCTAGGGTTAAACTTCATGCACAGTTCTCCTCTCCATGTTGGGATTTGTGTAGCTTGAGCTTTTCCAGGTCTTATCACAGATGCTGTGAGTTCCCATGTGCAACTATGCTTTTGTGTCAGGAAAACTCTGTTTTCTTGTAGTAACCCACCATCTATAGTTATTACAATCTTTGTGTGCATGGCCCCCTTTGTAATGATCACTGAGCCTTCGGAAGTGGGGGTATGTTACAGATATCCCTTTAGGGTTGATAACTCCACCGTCTCCTGTTCTCTGCACCTTCGCCAGTTGCTGATCTCTGTGTTAATTACCATCTACTCCCAAAAGAAGCTTCTCTGATGTAGGTTGAGAGATGCAATAATCTATGGATATAATAAGCCATTGGTAGATGGTTTAATAATATATCCATTTGGCAGAATAATAATAGTAAATTCTCCCATAGAATCTGTGACCTGTCCAACCATAGGTTCTTGGCCTTGAAAATGGCATGCAATATGAGCTATGTCTTGAGGAGTAGGCTTTAAAATCAATCAGGAAGAGGCCGGTGACTCTCATGACATTTTGCCACTGTTGCTCCTGTGGTCATATTTTGTTAGGTCGTTTGCTATTATACTCAGAGTTTGCAGCTGGGTAAGATTGATAAGTGATTTCCCCTATGGTGACATGCTTAGCATCTCCCAACACTGTGAAAGCTAGCTGGTACAGGTGGAACTTCCATATGAGTACCAGCTAGATCTCCTCATGTTCTGTGACTCAAGTACGTGATGTTTTCTGCAATAGGGTCTTATCATCATGTTCTGGAGGGTGAACAAGAACACTGGTACTATTCTGTAAGGTTTGGTGGGTAACACATTCCTGGTACGGGCCTTTTATTTGCTAACCTGTGGCGTCTAGCAGGGACATTGTAGCCCCATGATAGAATAACTCCAGCTAAACTCCATTAACTGAAGAATAAATAATATAAATAATAAAATTTCACAATTGAATATTATTTGGGTATAAAGGAAAGTGAAATGAAGTTCACAAGCAAATGGCTGGAGTTGGAAACAATCATTCTGAATGAGGTGAGCCACACCCAGAAATGTAAATGTTACGTTTTCTGTCCTTTGTGGATCTTGGGTTTGAAGCTTCAGGTATGTTTGCTCCATTTGGAATACTCATGTTAGTCAGGAAATAAGCAAGGGACCTGGAGGTGATTTCAAGTATGGAGAGATACAATACAGTGGTACTAAGGGGTCAAAGGGAATCATGGAACAGGAAGGACTAAATGGAAATGGGAGAGAGTAGAGACAGGAATATGAGGAGGAGTAACTAGCAATAAAGACCTCTCAAAGGAGTCATCTGGAATCTGCTACCATAGAAACTTCCTAAAATATATAGAGAAACGTGTGAAAAGTGTATTATTTTAAAGTGCGTGTGTGTGTGTGTGTGTGTGTGCACGTGTGTGCGTGTGTGCGTGTGCGTGTGTGCGTGTGTGCGTGTGTGCGTGTGTGCGTGTGTGTGTGTGCGTGTGTGTGTGTGTGTGTGTGTAGTAGTAGTAGAATGGAAACTCTCGGGTCTGCTTTCTACAGCTTTCAACTATTCTGGACTCAAAGACCTGCATTTTTGGTAGTCACTGGCCAATTCCTCTTATTTTGAGAATGAGTTTCATTTATTCCAGGCTGATCTTGAACTTGCCAAATGTTTGAGGATGACTTTGAACTTCGGATCCTCCTGTGCATGACATCTGAGTGCTGGGATTACATGCCTGCACCACCTCACTTAGTTTATATGGCGCTGGGAAGTGAACCTAGGATTCCTGCATGCTAGGCAAGCATTCTACCAACTTACCTATGTCTGTAGTCATTATTTTCTCCAGGTTCTAAATGACCTATGAAAATGCCCTGGGAAAAAATATGAAAATCCCTACATAAGAGATGATTTGCTTCCATAATTTAATGTGTGGGATATCTTTCTACATTCACTGATCAATGTATTTTGGGGGTACACTGTGGCAGCTCCCTTTGTTGCCACATTTCTGTCTTGGCCACTACTTCTCCATGACATTTCCACATGGATAACACGGAATAGCTGGATCACTGCACCCCAATTTAGTCTCAGCATTTTTGTCCTCAGAACACTCTCAGCACTCTGAATTAACCAATGTCAGGTGAGATAAGCCCTGTTCACTGGCTATGACTCATTCTGGTTGCCAGATCAGGGACCATGCATATTGCACAGCAATAAACAAACTTACCTCCCAAACCCTGTGTACAGATAGTGAAAAAACCAGCCACATCTGAGTCATTTAAAAGTACCATCCAGACAAATTCCCAGTGTAGGAAAGGAATTTACTTTACTTGTTCATTATCTTGTTATTCAGGTTTGATATCATGTCAATATTTCTCAGTTTCTTCAGAGACTCAGAACCAGTAGTTTCTCCAAAGGAATAGAGCACACACACACACACACACACACACACACACACACACGCACATACAGAGAGAGAGAGAGAGAGAGAGAGAGAGAGAAAGAGAAAGAGAGAGGCATACACAGAAGAGAGTTCTTATGAAAGATTGGCTCATACAATTACAAAAGATTGTAATTTTCATTATCTGCCATATATGAGCTTAGACTCTGGTAGTCTGGTTTAGATTGAGTCCAAAGCCCTAAGAGTACAGGGAAACATTGGTACAAATAACATTCTCAGGGCTAGAGAGGAGTTAAAAAAATTGACAGGAGCCCCTTCCTTGCTTTCTTGCCTTAAGTATTTCTATATGGATGGATGAAGTAGCCTAACAGTCAAGGGTGACTGTTCATTAAGCTCACTGATTCACATCCTGCCTTCACAAGAAACAACCTCACAGATGCACTGGAAACAGTGTTTAGCGTGGGTGCCCCGTAACCCAGTGTAGATGACAGATACTTAGATGCCAATGGAGAGCTCCTGGCAATCTGAGGGCTAGTACGGAATCCAAGGCAAGGCAGCACTGAAAGAGTCACTTCAGCACTGGGGTGAAGAGTCATCAAAGAACTGATGTAATACACATGTTCTGGGGTTAGCGTTTCATATGGCAAAGGATGGCTGCGACCTTCTGAGCATCCTCCTTACACCTGCAGAGTGCTAGGACTGCAGCCTTGAACCGCCACATCTGTCTATGTGGTGCTAGGAATAAAATCCAGATCTTTGCTCTAAGTAAGCACTCTTCCAAATGAACTATATACCCAGACCATAAGTCCATGAAAATGCAGATTCCCTAAGCTCTGACCCCAAATTCTCACCCAACAAACACAAGTTTAAGCCTAGGCATTCATATTTGCATTACAAGATGGTTGATTCTTACACAAATAACCAGAGGAACCTACTTTGGACCCTTAAAGAAACAGTTGTCAAAGTAGAGTACACATATTCCTAATACAGGAAACAGTCTTTTACAGTGTAAACATTCCAGAATTTTCACTTAATATTTACCTTTAAAAAGACAATTTTCAAGCTTTATAATAGTGGCCTCACTGGACTTATATGACGATCATCAATTCATGTTCTAAACAAAACCTCCAGAACAGCAGGGAGCCAAGTGGGCACTGGCAGTGACTTGAGTTCACTGTGATAGAGTGAGGCAAAGGCTGCCTGCGGTTGGGGGTGGCCTAAGAGGTAGTGATTCTGCTGACACTTTCCCTCTTGGCTTAGGTAAGAAATATTACATAGATTTCTATAGAAAAGTCTCATGAATTGATGATGGTATCAATGTAACACCACAAGGGGAAATAAGAACGTGGCCTCGTTCTGGCCCTCAGCCTTTTCTCCCATAGCTCCTCCTCAACTATGTTAAGTAGAAAAATGTAATAACAGTCTGCTCTGACATAATTACTAAGAACATAGGGTGAGATTCTGTCCAGCCACCGTCATTAATGATTAACCTTTCCCCAAATGCACATCATGCCTTAAAATAATTATCTAATGCCATCCTATTCAGCATAGCAGGAAAGCAGTTAGACTGTATTGCAGAGGTTGGGGCCCGGATGCCATAGTCACACTAACGTGCTATGTAAACCTAGGCTCTAATGCTTATCCTTTGCACGACCTTGCAGGAGTGAGTAATTCACACTATCTAAAATTGTTCTTGCTGCTGTAACAGAGTTACCTCAGACTGTGAGGTTTATAACAATAGGAGTTTCTTACAGTTCAGTGGGAGTTATTTAGGGAATGAGGGTGGATCTCATGGCTTGCAGTCATTTGTCTCTGCCTCTGTGTTAACGACTTGCCCTGTTGCTGTCCTGAGAAGAACTGGTGCAACGACACAGCTCTCATGCAGACAGTAGACACAGTGCTCAGTTTTGACTCATGGTTTGTGGATCCGATCCATTCCAATGGGGAAGGGAGGCAGCAGCAGTGTGAGGCAGCTGCCCTCAGGGCACACACAGTCAAGAAGCCGAGAAGTAAGAATGTGGCTGCTCAGCATGCTTTCTCGGTTCTTCCAGTCCAGAGGCCAGCCAGTGAGATGTTGCCATTCCCATCCAGGCTGGCTCTTCCCTCCTTAGTCAACCAATCTAGTAATCACCTCACACTTCGTAATGCTTCTCTTCTATGGAATTCTAAACCCTGATATTGGTAGTCAGTAGTAACCACCAGAGGCTTCCACAGGCTGAAGTTGGATATGTGTCCTTAGGGCTGAAGTTCAGGGATCTTTAGAGTGACCCTGCCACCATGATTCTGAGGGGGAATGCTGTCGCAGGGGCTGTTTGTAGCAGCCTGACATTTATGTGGTTCTAACACACCCAGCCTGAATTCCAAGGCTCCTAGGATCTCTTTGAATATCTGTCTGGAGGCCTCAGTGGTCTCTCAGAAGACACTCTGCACTTTAACAAAGGAAGCCAAAACAAAGTTCTCTGCTTGCAACTTCGGTTGGGTGTACACTGCACCCCCTGCCACACCTGGACACACTGGGTTTGCACCCAACGAGGCCACAGATAATGGTGACAAAAATAGAGGCTTGTCAAGTTCTTGTTCAAGATTTTCATCCCACAGAGACTTGGTCCTGACTCTGAGGTCTTGGGAGCTGTCAGAGTTGGTCTCCATTGTCTTGACGGACAACACATAGCTTGCCCTTCGTGTGTTCTCCACAACAATTTTCTTATTCTTTACAGCCTGAAAATTTTCCAACTCTTTAAATTCTGCCTCTCTTTTGATTATGCATTCCATCTGTGATTTGTTTTTTCTCTCCCTTAATTTTACTGTGAGCAGTCAAGAGAAGACATACCATATCTTCAACAATTTGCTTAGCGATATCCTCTGCCTTCTGCCAAACATTCTGAATCATCACTCTGAAGTCCTGTCTTCCTTGAAGCACTGCAAGATCACAATTTAGCTAACTTCTTTGCAAGATAGTAACAAGGTTAGCCTTTCCTTCATTTATGGTAACATCCCTCATTTAAACCTAAGCTAAATCTCTCTCTGTGTGTCTATGTGTGTATACATAAATATGTGTGTATATATTAACATATATTCATTTTGATTTTGATTATATGCATACATGCATGTGATGGGGTATCTGTATGTGAATGCAGGTACCTGCAGAATCCAGAAGAGGGCGACTGATCCCATAGAGCTGGAGTTACAGGTTGGTGTAAGCCACTCAATGGGTAAACCTAACTCAGGTACTCTGCAAGAGCAGTTTCTGCTTTTAACTGCTGAAGCATCTCACAAGCCGTGTAGACAGAGCTTTATTGTGTCCCATTTTCTACTCACATTCTGGTTGTAACTGCATAGGTGTAACTATAGTGGTGAAGGGTCTCTATCTCCAGTTTGACTCTCCTGAGCCTCCCCGAGAGCAGGCCTTTACGATCCTGCCTCCCAAGAGCCTTCTACAGTTTTGGCTTGTCTTCAGCAGCAGCATTCCATTTCTGAATGTTAACGCATTGACTTTAACTTTGATTTTTTAATTGTGTGTGTGACAGAGAGATATGTAGGTGTGCACATCCACAGCATAGATATGGAAGTCAAAGGGCAACCTTCAGGAGTGCGTCACCTCCTTCCAGCTTGAGCTGCCAAGGATGTCAGCCTTAGCAGCAAGCATCCTTCTCCATTAACCTATCTTCCAGGCCCCTGAAAAGCCAGTTTCTGTCTTAGTTCATCCATCCTGCTGTAACTGAACATCTTCAAGCAGAAATTGTTTTCTTTTAGTTCTAGAGACTGGACACTTGAGAATGCCAGACCCACTGTCTGGAGAGAGCTTACTCTGTTTCCATAATGGCACGTACTACCTACCCCCACAGGGCTGAAGGCACAAAACGCGATGAACATTGTCTTCAGATGGTTGCAGAAGTAAAAAAAATTAAATTATTTTTTATTAATTTACAATTTATTCATTTTGTGATCAGCTATAGCCCCCTACCTTGTCCTCTCCAAATCTTACCCTCCCTCTTTATCTCCTCCCATGACCCTCCCCCAGTCCACTGATAAGGGTAGTCCTCCTCCCTAAAGACCTCTTTTATAATGAATGGTAGAATCTTTTTTTTTATTCTTTATTAATTACACTTTATTCACGTTGTATCCCCCCTGTGGTTCCCTCCCTCCTCCTGTCCCAATCCCTCCCTTCCTCCAACCTTTGCATGCATGTCCCTCCCCAAGTCCACTGATAGGGGAGGTCTTCTTTTCCTTCCTCTGATCCTAATCAATTAGGTCTCATCAGGAGAGGCTGCATTGTCTTCTTCTGTGGTCTGGTAATGCTGCTTCCCCCTCCGGGGAGGTCATCAAAGAGCAGGCCAATCAGTTCATGTCAGAGACAGTCCCTGTTCCTATTACAATGGAACCCACTTGGATACTGAACTGCCATGGGCTACATCTGTGCAGGAGTCTTAGGTTATGTCCATGCATGGTCCTTGGTTGGAGTATCAGTCTCAGGAAAGAATCCTGTGTTCAGATTTTTTGGTTCTGTTCCTCTCCTTGTGGAGTTCCTATCCTTTCCAGATCATACTGTTTCCCACTTCTTTCATAAGATTCCCTGCACTCTGCCCAAAGCTTGCCCATAAGTCTCAGCATCTACATTGATAGTCTGCAGGGCAGAGCCTTTCAGAGTTCCTCTGTGGCAGGTTCCTGACTTGTTCCCTCTTTTCTCCTTCTTCTGATATTACTCAGCAATAAAAACAAAGGAAATCTGAAATTTGCAGGTAAATGGTGGGATCTGGAAAAGATCATCCTGAGTCAGGTATCCCAGAAGCAAAAAGATACACACAGTATATACTCACTCATATAGACATATAATATAGGATAAACCTACTAAAATCTGTACACCTAAAGAAACTAATCAAGAGGGAGGACTCTTGCTAAAATGCTCAGTCCCTATCCAGAAAGGCAAAGAGAATGGTAGAATCTTGCTTGCCAGGGCAGAGCTCTGAGCACTTGGAGACTTTCCTGTCTGGTCTAGCTTTCCTCAAAAGGGCTCAAATTTTATCATGAACTTTAAAGACCACTGCCCTAAGTTATTTTCAGTCTTCAAGTTGATGCAGCCCACAGTGATCCAAGGGAGTCTGAATTGGAGGATGACCAAGATCTATTGGCCTGTGAGGAATGACTTGAGTGTTGATTGATATGAGGGTGTAGCCCATCTCTGGGCAGGTAGCTCTAGAATGTATAAGTTGGGGGAGCATGAGCATGCATGAACCAGCAAGTAGCATTCTCCATGGTTTCTGCTGTACTTCCTTGCATGGGACTTTCTGCCCTGACTTGCCTCACTGATGGACTGTGACCTGAGAAATATAGCCAAATCAATACTTTCCTTTCAAAGTTTCTTTTGGTCTTGGTATTTATCACAGCAACAGGATGACACTAGAACAGAAACATCCAGTCTATAACACGCATTACGCTGCAATCTCCTATCTGAACAGGAGAGCTCAAGAAGCACCAAATGACACTTGGAACTATACGCAAATACGGTGTTATCAAAACAAATGTTAGCTTAAAAACATGGTGTATGCAGGCGGAAGAGATTGCTTACCCAGAAAAAATGCTTGCCATGCAGGTCCAGTGTCCTAAATTGAGCCCTCAGAACCACATTATAAATGATGTACACTTGTAATTCCAGCAACGAGGAGGTAGAGAAAGGTGGATGATGATCACACAAACTTACACACAAAAATATATGTAGTAGAACCTATTTCTGTCGTTTTAAAATATGCCTACCTTTATATTTTATTTTAAATATGCCTACCTTTATGTTTTATTTTTTATCTTAATCTTAATTTATTAGAACACTGAATTTTCTGGCATGTGATGGTTAATGTTATGAACCTGATAGGATTTAGCATCACTCGGAAGATGAAATCTAGGTGTCTCTGTGAGGGATACTTAACTGAGGTGTGAAGACCCACCTTGAATATGGGCAATGCCATCAGCAGGCTGAGGTCCCAGAATGAATATAAAGAAGAAAGTGAGATGAGCATCAGCATTCATTTCTCTGCTTCCTGACTGTGGGTGTGATGTGAGCAGCTGCTTCACAGTTCTGCAACCTAGTCATCCCTATCACTGTACCCTCAAACTGGGTCAAAATATACCTTCCCTTCTTCTTTCAGGTTGTTTTCATTGGCTATTATGCCATAGCAATGAAAAAATTAATACAGGAGGAGGTTCTCTTTTCTTAATATAGTTTTTATTAATTACAATTTATTCACTTTGTTTCCCAGCTGTAGCCCCACCCTCATCCCTTCCCAATGCCGTCCTCCCTCCCTCTTCTCCTCCCATGCCCCCTCCCCAGTCCACTGATAGGGGAGGTCCTCTCCCCTTCCATCTGATTCTAGCCTATCAGGTTTCATGGAGACTGTCTTTCACAGTCTTCCTCTGTGGCCTGGTAAGACTGCTCCCTGCTCAGGAGGTTCTTAAACATTGTTACTATAAGGAGAACGAATAAAACATCATGTTACCAGATACTGGCTTCCTGAAAGCTCCACTTGTCTGTGCAGCATAAACAGTAACTGATGTCATCCAGCACTTGGTCTGTGGACAGGCTCCATGCTAAGGGTAGAGACACGCAAAACCATATACCCTTCCAGTGATATTGTTTATACTTCTCTGCATTTAAACATTTTGACTTGTCACTTTGTTCTGCTTGCTTTCCATCCTTCCTATTATAACTCTCATGACGGTCATATCAAGATATTACCTGAAAAGGTGTTTGGAAGCATACCCATTTTAAATACTAAGATCACACACTCTTCACTTCCTCTAGCAGACATTCAGCTTTCTACTTTGATCTGAATGCTTTCCTGGGCGAGGCACACCACATGTGCACACACGACTATGCAAACAGAGTTTATTTCCTTCTCATTTAATACAGAGGTGAGTCTGAAGGCTTTCCCCCAAGAGCAGTGTTCTTTAGAATAACATAGAAAAATAAACACCATAGCACTGATGTCCATGGGAAAACCTAATGTTTCATTATACCATTTCATGAGCAGCCCTCCTTTTTCTCAGTCTCCTAGAGCAAACTTGCCTGAGGTGGCTTCAGGTTGGGTCCTCTGCTCCTACTCTTTGCTTGTCTTTTAGTTATCATTTCCTTCATGTCAGAGCCTAGGCTTTATAAACCTTTATTTATAGTCTTCTATATTTTGAGTACACTGTAAGGAATATATATTTATAAAGAACACACACACACACACACACACACACACACACACACAAGCCTGGACTAGAGGATAAACAATGTTCCCGCCGACTTTTCTCTCCTTATATCCAGATTTTTCCTTCCAGAATGTTTTTTTTTCCATTTTCCAAACATAATTGTATCATTTGCTCATGGCATCTCCCCCAGTAGTTTTAACAGATACAAAGATTGTTATATTTCTCAAGTCTCTCCTTTTCTGAGGGACTGTCTGTAGCAGTGAGGCAACCTTTGGTCCACAGAAAATCACACTACAAATCTGGCTATCTACTCGGTCTGAAAAATGTAAGACATGTCTCTTTTCGTGTCACATGATCTGGAGTAGGGCTTCCAAGGCAGTTTTCTAGTGTCTCTGTCCTCATTAGTTTTTAACTATCAATTGAATACAGCCTAGACTCGTCTAAGAGAAAAGCCTGGATTCAGGAATTGCTGGTTGGCCTTTTGTCATGTCTGTCAGAGATTGTTTGGATTACCAATTGTCTCAGCAGGATCCTTCCAACCATAGGTGGTACCAATCCTAGGCAGGTGATCCTATGCTGAACATAAAAGGTGATGTAATCCTGAATCTATGAAAAAGTAGGAGAATAAGCCAACAAGCAACATCTCTCTATTGTTTCTGCTTCAGGTTCCTGATTGAACTCATGCCTGAATTCCCTCAGTGCTGCACTGTGACTTGGAAGTATGAGATGAAGTAAACCTTTTCCTCCTCTAGGCTCCATTTGGAAATGGTACTTGTCACAGCAACACAGCAACATATTGAAACTAGAATAGTGTTTTTCTTCTAGCACAGGTCAACAACAGCCTGAATCACTTTAAGCACTACATCTCAGACCTGAAGAGTTTCGTTCTACTATCACCTAATGGGCAGCCTCCTCTTGGGATTCCAGTACACAACTGTTCATATATCAAACCCTCTCATAGCATCATGATCTCAGTACCTCCATGGCATCTCATCTATCACACAAGAATGTCTCCAATTTATCTTCAAATTGGTATAAAGCGCAGCCTGAATGTCAAGACAACATAGCAAAGTTAAAGGTGAACCAGGAAGGAGTTTGGAGTCTGACTAGACAGTGGACGTTCAAAACACATCTTCAACAGAGTTGGATTATCAGTGTTTAATGTTTGATTAATGTATGTTCTTGGTTCTGTTATACTCAAAGTGAATGTTGAAAAGCATGTACTTTGATGCTTATGAGGTTGTACTGCCAATATGTAGGTTTCTAAAATGGTGAAAGTCAAGGACAGAGAATTCTGGATTTTGAAAACTTATCTTTAGGGAAGACTAGTAAGTAGAAGACTTCTTAAGACTTAGCTAGAATAATTTGTTGATTCAGTACTGCTTCAGGCAATAAGCTGTTGATTTATGACACCAAAAAAAAATATTGGGCTGGAGAGTTGGCTCACTGGTTAAGGGCATATACTGTTTTACAGAGAACTTGAATTTTGTTCCTAATACTCACAGTAAGCAGATAAAAACCAATTGGCTCTCCAAATCCAGAGGATCCCAAGCTCTCTTCCAGCCTCCGCAGGAATCATCTGTGCATGTTGCATTCATGCACACAAAGAGAAATGTGATAAAAATAATTATTTTAAAAATAATATATAACTTTGCCTTGATAACACAGAAGGTAGAGAAAAAACTGCTGGCAAGCTTTTCAGATTATCAACCTATTTTAGGTACACGTGTGTTTGCACTTCGTAATTTTTCATTTTTCTGATACTGTTTTCATCTTTACATCTTGCCTTAGTCTCAGGGGAGTCCTGTCACTCACTGTCAAGGTCCTTTATCAGTCCCTGCCTTTTCCTTTAGCTCCCTTCTACCCAAATTCCTGTCAAAATTTGTCTGATCTGGCAGGGACTGATTCCTTTCTCTGACTGCCTACTTTGAACAGTGTTTGATGTACTGAGAACACACTCAAGGCTTAACACATTCCTCAACTGATGACTGAAAGCATCTGATGTTTTAAAATAAAGGTTTTGTTTAGGCAGAATTATGCCTCTTGCTGAGCACTTTATAAGCCTTAAGAGTTAATGACACCCCAGAGCAGATCAAACTACACCCCATTTCTTTATCGAGGTGTCCCTGGTTCAGCAATACAGCTGAAGGAAGGCAAAGATGTTAGATATATTTTTGGTAGCAGGAAAAAAAAAAAGCTTCCTGCTGCCCATTACTTCCCTTCCCCAAATATCCTTCCCAAAGAGTGGAACCCTCCCCAGCTAATGTCATCACTGAGGAAAAAGTTGAAAAGAACCTCTACTTGCTGGCTTTGTAGATGGGAAGGGGGACTATGTGCCAAGAATTCAGGTGTCCTCTACAAGGGAGGAAAGGCAAGGAAACAAATTATCCTATCAAATGTTTAAAAGGATTACAGCCAAGCCAACACATTGGTTATAGCTGAATGAGACTTGTGTCAGATTTCTGACCTCCTGTAAAATAATGAATTTGTGATGTTTTAAGCCACTAACTCTGCAGTGATTTGTTATCAACAGTGGAAAACCAGTTCACTGTATTTCAGAGACCTCTTTCCATCTTGGAAATGCAGTCATTATGTAATATATCTCAAATGACTTTCAGCAAAGTTAAATGCTGCCGTATTTATAAAGCTAGGGGTGCCACAGGCTCATGCTACTCTCTGCCTCTTCTATGAAATCTTAGAACTATTGGACAGTCAAGTAGTTAAAATATATTTGCATTCACAAATGACTTTTCTAAATTGTTGACTGGGTATCATGACTTCTTGAAGTCCTTCAGTGGCTTTTGTTTTCCTTCAATGAAATCCCAGATTCTCAGTATGCTCTGTAAATCTATCCAAGCAGTCAACCTTAACTATTCTTCCAGCATTCTTTTTCTCCACTTCTAATGTCCCAGACATAGCACTGACTGGAGAACCATCGTATATTCTGTGCTAGGCACTTTTTCCTTTCTTCCTCTTGTCTTGTTCCTATTTGTTCATGATTCATGCTGGACATTGTCTTTTGATTGGAAACTTTGTTCTCTCAGCCACTCCCCACCGTCTTCAACACTTGTTTTTCCACGTGGTACTTACCCACATCGGCACTCATCACACTGTTCTGCACCATTGTATGCTCGTGAGTTGTCAGTGAGATGAGAAAGGTCCCTCTCCAACCTCAGTCACTACCTGTCACCGCACAGAAGGGAGACGCTCAGTAAGCAGTACCTGGTGAATGACAGTGTATCCTGTGCTCAGGTTCTCAGTCTCTGAAGCTTCTGTTAGGAATGAATAGACTAGATCATGTGTAAAGAGTATACAGTCCCCTCCAGGTCCTTCATCTCCCCCTTCTGCACTCTGCCCAAAGTTTGGCTATGAGTCTCAGCATCTGCTATGATAAACTGCTGGGTAGACTTTCAGAGGCCCTCTGTGGTAGGCTCCTGTCCTGTTCCCTGTTTTCTCCCTCTTCTGATGGCTATCTCATTTGTCTTCCTAAATGAGGATTGATCATCTTACCCAGGGTCCTCCTTCTTGCTTAGTTTCTTTAGATGTACAGATTTTTATGTTTATTCTATATTATATAGCTAATGTCTACTTGTAAATGAATATATACCATGTGTGTCTTTCTGCTTCTGGGACACCTCACTCAGCATGATCTTTTCTACTTTCCACCATTTGCCTGCAAATTTCATGATTTCCTTGTTTGTTTGTTTTTTTATTTCTGAGTAGTATTCCATTATGTAAATGTACCACAATTTCTGTATCCATTCCTCAGTTGAGGGGCATCTGGGTTGTTTCCAGATTCTGGCTATTAAGAATAATGCTGCTACGAACATGTTGTTGTGTACTTGACCATATTTTGTGTATATATATATATATATATATATATATATGCCTAGGAGTGGTATCTTAAGGTAGCACTATTTCTAATTGTGTGAGAAAGCGCACCAGATTGATTTCCAAAGTGGCTGTACAAGTTTATATTCCCACCAGCAGTGGAGGAGGGTTCCCCTTTCTCCACATCCTTTCAGCATGTGTTGTCACTTGAGTTTTTGATCTTAGCCATTCTGATGGGTTTAAGGTGAAATCATTGGCATAGGAGACAACTTCCTGAACAGAACACCATCAGGACAGGCTCTAAGAGCAACCATCAATAAATGGGACCTCATGAAACTGAAAAGCTTCGGTAAAGCAAAGGACTGTCATCAGAAGAAAACAACAGCCTACTGACTAGGAAAGGATCTTCACCAACCCTGTATCTGACAGAGGGCTAATATACAGAATGTATAAAGAACTCAAGAAGTTAAAAAGCAAGAAATCAAGTAATCCAATTAAAAAATGGGGTACAGAGCTAAACAGAGAATTTTCAATAGAGGAATATCAAATGTCAGAGAAACAGGTAAAGAAATGCTTAATGTTCTTAGTCATCAATGAAATGCAATTCAAAATAATTAAGCTCCACATGGAGAGCAACAGAACAAAAAAATCTGGGCACAGGTGTCTTTACTGAGACTGATACTTCAAGTAAGGACCAAACATGGAGGTAACCTAAAACCCCTGCACAGATATAGCCCATGGCAGCTCAGTGTCCAAGTGGGTTCCATAGTAACGGTAACAGGAGCTGTCTCTGACATGAACTCAGTAGCTGTCTCTTTGATTACCTCCCCCTGAGGGGAGAGCAGCCTCACCAAGCCACAGAGAAAGACTAGGAAAGACAGGCTTGATGAGTCCTGATAGGCTAGGGTCAGATGGAAGGGGAGGAGGACCTCCCCTATCAGTGGGCTTGGAGAGGGGCATGGGAGGAGATGAGGAGGGATTGGGGGATTGGGAGGGGATGAGGGAGGGGACTACAGCTGGGATACAAAGTGAATAAAATGTAATTAATAAAAATACTCTGAAAATGAAAAAACAAATTTATCAGGAATAAAATAGTATACAGTCCTTTCTTTTAGCACCTTATGAACCCCCCCACCCCCCGTCTTCCCTTTTCTCTACTCTAAAGCAGGAGATAAAAACAAAACAAGAGCTGGTGGAGGAGTTTAAACAGCTGTTTTCTTACCTTGTGAACAGGCTGTGTGCAGCACCTGCGGTGTATACACACCCCTGTGTTTCTGGGAGGAAGCTGTGGCATTTATAATATTCTCAAACGCCACCTAGGGATTCGATGCTAACAAGGAATAGTGCTGCAGTTGAGAAATTCGTTCCAATAAACCTTCCTTAACTTCTGGTACCTCCAGTTCAATTTCAAGCCTCTCCCTTTGGGGAGTTTTGTCTCTACATTCTCACTCAAAGGAAGAAGTTATTTCTGCAATTGCTTAATAGCCAGCTTGAGGATGGAGCCGCCATGAGATGGAGTCCAGGATAAGATTTATTCCCTATTAGTAAAAGACGATGTTCTTGTGGTGCACTTTTGGTAGAAACGTGGGAAATAAGGTGCAGGAGATGGAATTTTATACATACATACATGTGTGTGTGTGGGGGGGGTGTGTGACTGTGCATGCACACATGTGCTGTGTGTGTGCTTGTGTGTGCACATACATGCATGCTTACATGCACTCATGCTGAAGTGGGTGCTTTAAGAAGCACACAGAGTGTATTAGATTCCCTGGAGCTACAGTTTTAGGCAATTATGAGGTGCCCAGCTTGGTTACCAGGCATTGCTCTCAGGTCCTTCGGAAAAGCAGCAGGCACACTTCGCCACTGACCACTCTCTCTAGCCCCTAAATGGGATTTTATATTTTTGTAGGAAAGATAGGAACTTGGAAGATTCTATTTGCTTCATCGCCTGCTTTGAAGAAAATTTCAGATATTCCATAATAATTGGCCTGAATTACATCCTGTGTGTATATAAACTCCCTAACTGGGGTATCCTGCATTTCAGGGGCCATCAGGGAAAAACATAAAAATATCTTCCACTCGCTCCTTTTCATCAAGCGTGGTGAAGTGGAGAGAGACCAGAGAGCGACAGGTGAGAGTGGATTCAGATCCTTTGGTTAATGGGGATCGTTCTTGCAGAGCTAGACACATGGCGTGTTCTCCAGACAGACAGCGATGGCGCGTGCAGAGGTGCTTCTGTAAATAACGGCATGTGCAAACTTGGGTCCTTCCATTTAAAGTGCCGAGGAGGGCCACACCCCCTCCCAAAGCCAGGGCTGTGTCTCCGTGACCCGAGTTGGAAGACCTGCTCTTAGGAGGAAAATGATTTCTGACCACAGTCCTCTGTAGACCGCTGTGAAAACTGAGACAGAGCAGGCAAGGAGGGGCTGGCCTCTATGTCTTCATTTAGCGCAGACCCGCCCTGAATGTGCCATCAGCTACCTGTACGAGACATGAAAGGAGGGGCTAAGGAGATGGCTCAGGTGTTACAGTGCTTGCCACGCAAGGATGAGGGCCTGCATTTGGTTCCCAGAACACATGGCCTGCCTGCCTGTGCACCAGAGAATTGGCACACGTCTGAGACTAAGTATGTGTGTGTAACATACATATACATACACATACGTAAACATAAAATCATACACATATACATACATGCTGTGTGCTGTGTCATGCTCTGTAGAAGCAGACAGATTCCTGGGGCCCACTGGCCAGTCAGCCTTGCTGAATCAGTGATTTCCAGGTAAAGAGAGACCTTGTGGTGGGCCCAAACCAACAGGATGAATAGTGACCAGAGGAACAACACCCAAAGTTGACACACACCCTCATGCACACACACACACACACACACACACACTCATGCACACACTCATCCTCACATACCAAAGGAGCAGATGAGAGAGCCAGGGCAGCCTTGTAATTCACTGCATTCATTCAGTTAAGTGGCCAGCCACTCAGAATGTCTACACTGAAGCAAGTGTCTTGCTAACACACAGGCAGAATGGCCACAGAGGCTGCTGATTTCAGTAGTTAATCGACTCTTAATCTTTATTTTTTCTACTGTGTATCAATGGCTATGTTTGTACTCATTCGAGCCAAGCTATGAGTGAGACGTTGTGATGATGGCGACGATGGACTGTGGTGCCTAAGAAGCTCACCGCTAGTCATGTTCCACAGCCTCCATTGTAGAACAACATTCCTATACTGAGCAAGCGTGGATCCCCCTTCTTTGCTTTTTGATTTGCCTTTCCTCTTGTAGGGATAATGTCCCTTTAAAAGTTACGTTTTTGGAATCTGATTTTGGTTGGGTGTAACAGGTTGGTGATCTCTTGCTCAAATTCTGCTTTAATTATCATCTTTAGTTTTTTTATAATCATGACACTATCAGGTAGAAAAACCTCAAGGAGTTCTTTTCTCTTCATTGTGGAATATCTCAATTTGTCTATGGAACAAAAAATAGAATTTCTTTATATTTTCTTTTAAACCATACACATCCTGAGTCACTCCCTTATTTCTAGAGCTAGCTTTTCTCTTTCCCTCCCTGCACCTTTTATCATTTGGCTTATGGACTCACACATACTGCTTCACATTTTATCAGAACCAGGGCTTTTCTTCTGAATCGTGCTGATGCCTGCTTGAACTCGGTGTTCTTTTTCATTTGAAGATCCTGAATAATTTTCCTTTAGCTCTGCGGGTGGCTAACAGCGAGCTGCAGCTCATAGCCACTTCTGCGCTACCGTGACCAGTGACCGCCCTCTACCTAGTACCGCATTCACAGAGCAGGTTCACGATTAAGTGCATGTGTAAATCTGTCTTCTTTTAAGTTCTCTCTCTCTTCATTTTGTGCTATCTTTGTCCTCAGGTAGATCCCTTGTGGCTATAAATAAGACATAACATTTTAGGATGAATATTTATCTTACTTCAGAAGATCTCTGGGCTTGGGATCCTCATTGAATTAGGAATTTTATATGTAAGTATGGAGTAGAGGGTTTTAAGAAGTTAGAAAAAGCACTTTTCAATGTTGGGTTTAAGGACAAGACAAGAAAGGTCTTATTTAAAATTCCTCATAAATTATAACTTCATTAATGAAGTAAAGAAGGACATGCCCTCACATCTCTCAGTGTTTTCTGTGTTATTTGTTATGGTCAATGGTATGTGTCTGGAGAACACATGTTGATTGATTTAAAAGTTTAGATCAATTTATAACAGACGGGAAAGTTTAGAGGGGACAAAGATGAATAAATCCCAACTTTTCAGCGGGAGAAGCTCAATAGTCATAAATCCAGGTAGAGGATAAGATGGTCTCTGTCCTAGGACATTGTCATACCCCTTGTTTGTTATAACATTCATTATATAGCATTATAATCATGACTTCTCCTGTTTGGCTGCCTGACTGTAAGCTTCTTGATTACTAAATATTTAAAAACTTTTCTTGTCACTCATTAAAATACTGTTTAAATATTTATTTTTTATTGATTGATTCATTTATTCAGTGTGTGTGTGCACATATGTGTTCAGGTATCCATGGAAGCTCATGCAATTTTTACCAGCATCTCTTCTCCCCCAACCCCCTCCAGGGGAGGCTTTGTTTTTGCTTTATGTTTTTATGTGGCTTGATGTTTTGTCTGAAGGATGGTGTAGGATTC
Source organism: Meriones unguiculatus (assembly GCF_030254825.1). Lineage (NCBI taxonomy): Eukaryota > Metazoa > Chordata > Mammalia > Rodentia > Muridae > Meriones > Meriones unguiculatus. The sequence continues at coordinate 75,187,809 of NC_083365.1, forward strand.
CCTAGGACAGACAGTTGTGAGCTGCCATGCAGGTGCTGGGAATTGAACCTGGGGCCTCTGGAAGAGCAGCCAGTGTTCTTAACTGCTGGGCCATCTCTTCAGCCCACCAGCATCTCTTTTGCTCACTTCATTAGCTAAATTTTCTCTCATAGGAGAAGGCTTTCCCAACACAGCCCAAGAAAGCATATGCATATAGCTGTTCCTACCGGTGATGACAGAATCAGTCTTTAAATTTTGCTGAATGAATAGTTTCAGAGTTAAATATTTTTGTGTTTCTTATTTGTTTCACTCCATTTCTTCAAAATTCTGTTTTAATTATTTTTAGTTCCTCAGTTCATTGCAACCATAATTTATTTTTTATCCTTGGATATTTTTTGACTCTTCATTTGAAAATGGAGTATCGCCTCTAAGTATTTTTGGCATTGTGCTCTTACCTTAATACATGACTGTAAAAAGAGATTGAAAATATGTGTGTGCATGTGTATATGTGAGTGTGAGTGCCTCTGGAAGCAAGGAGGGTGCTGATTTCCTCAGACTGGAATTGTAGATGATTGGGGACATCCTGTGTGGGTGCTAGGACACAAGCTGTGTCCTCGGCAAGAGTAACATGAACTCTTATTTCCAAGCCCTTTCTCTGGCCCCACTATGTGAATTTTGTGTCATGAGTTCCTGTGTGTAAGAGACCACCACTAAGAACTCTTTATTTAATTTTCCAGAAAGAGCTTCCTGTCCCTGCAACCTTGCATGGTGACTTCTTGAGATAAACACTCAGTGTCTGGAGATGACGCTATCTTTTAGATGTTGACTCTTTAGTCTACATTGGTAGAGGCAGAGTGAACTAGAGTTATGAATCAAGGTAATGGATTTCTTTCTGGGTAGTGAGGAAATGATTCATTTCTTTGTCTTCTATTTCTTTATAAGAAACACAGATAACAGAACCTTATGCTTCAGGCTTCTGTGATAATAAATCACATTTTATTTAATTGCTATCGTTATTTTGACTGCTGTATTTTATCAATAATGAGAGGTGGCCACTGTCCAGAGTTCTGAACAAAGCCCATTAGCATAGGAACAAGGAGTGTATGTCTAGGTTTAGTCTAACTAGGGAAGCTTCGCTTTGAACAGAAAAATCTGACATAAAACAAAACAGGAAGGTATAGAGATAGCTCAGTTGTAAAGAGTGCTTGCTGCTCTTGTAGAAAACCTCAGTTCAGTCCTAAGACATACTTTGTGTGGTTCACAGTCACCTGTAACTTCAGCTCCAGGGGCCCTTCCTTTGTCATCTTCTGGCCCTCAGGGCAGGCGCACTCACGTGCACACTTATACATGATTTAAGATAAAACAAACCTGACACTAAATTGATCATAGATTATAAGGTGTAAAAGTTCAAAAATGATCATCAATGCTTATTTGCCTTGTACTTCAAATAATTTCTATATTTAATAATTCATTTGTCCATGTAGAAAATAAATATTTATTTGTTGTTAAGGACAAGCAAACCAAGAAGCCTGATTTTATTTGTCTTTTCAACAATGGGTTGAGTAATATAAACAATGCTACTGAAAGGTATGTTTAAGATTTACATGGGAGTTTTGTATGCAAACCAGAGAGTCCCTTTCCTAGACCTTGGTGGGTGTGGGATGATCTCTAAGCCTCCAACTTCTTATTCCTTCAATGGGTTTTGGACCATACTGTGAACACTATTGGTTTATTAGATGTGAAAACTCTGCACAGTGTCAGAATTAAGTCTGAGGAAGTAACAGCAACATTCTGCTTGATCTTGTTAAAGGTATGGATTAGTGACAGTAGGGAAGAGACTTTCTGAAACAGTACTGTGTCACTTAGTGATTAATAGAATGCATTTAAACATATGACAACATCTAATTCCTTGATTAAAGGTACACAGATCAAAATTATGAGATTGGGCTGATATCAGAAGTTCATTGTCAACAGAGGGACAGTGTGGGAAATACCTGATTCATTTCCGTTTACTTTTCCAGCAGAAAATTAAACCTTGTAAAAACTAGAGGTGAGTTGAACCTTGCCTCCTTCTGGCTACTGGAAGGTCTAAGTTTCTCAACCTGTGGTCTTGACCCCTTTGGGGGATGAACATTACCTTTTCATGGGGGTCAAGTATCAGATATCCTGCATATCCGATATTTACATTATGATTCATAACAGTAGAAAATTACAGTTATGAAGTAGTAAGGAAATAATAGGGAACTTTATTTAAGGATTGCAGCGTTAGGAGTGTTGAGAACCGCTGGTCTAACAAAATGTAGGAAAATTTCTCACTCTAGGTTTTGATCCTCCCACACCCCTTATGCTCACCAAGTGTAGTTTGGAGGCTCTGGAATCACTTTGATCTTCTTCCCTGTTTCTACAGCAATTCCCCAAGACTTAGGATTCTTATGAGCTGCCCTCTGAAAGGATTGGTTTTTTACAGTTATTTCAGATGGCTCTAGAATTTTCTAAATGTGTAGCACCAATACATTCCCAGTTCTGAAGGTCTGTGTCGGTTGTTTCTTTTCTGGGTGATGGCTGTTTGACTTTGTACACTGGGATAAATGTGGGATCTTCTTCCTTCTTTCCAAAAAGGGACAGGCTTAGTCATCAGATTGTTCTAAATATTTTTCTTTCATAATAAACTTAATTTTTAAAATTTGAGCTTTATTTATTTTAATGTGTGTGTGTTTGTGTTCATGCATGTGAGTATGTGTGCAAGCATACATATATGCTTATGTGGAGATAACAGGGTCACTTTCAGGAGCTGGTTCTCCCTTACCATGTGAGTCCTGGGGATTAAACTCAGGTTGTCAGGCTTGGTGTCAGGTGTCTTTATTCACTCAGATATCTCACTGGATCGTGCATACTCTTTATCTATCTATCTATCTATCTATCTATCTATCTATCTATTGTTTTTTTTTTTTTTGAGACAAGCTTTCTCTGTGTAGCTCTAACTGTTCTGTAACTCACTTTGTAGAACAGGCTGTCCACCAACTTGGAGATTTACCTGTCTCTGCCTTCCAAGTGCTGGGATTAAAGGGGTGCTCCACCATGCCAGACACATTTTCTTAAAATGGAAAAAGCAAAATTTTAATAGTATAGGCTGTTGCCGCTGTTCTTGGTTGTTTTCCAGAGGCTGAAGGTAAGTCCCTATTGTTGGAGACATTATGGACTTCAAACACAGGTCTTTGTTCTCCCTGAGGACTAGCTTTCATAATGCTGAAAGGTACTATCCAAACTGCTCCTAGAGGGAAGCATCCAATACTCCTACCCGGCTCTGCCATCTATGAACCACAACAATGACAAGTGGGGCAAGATATCCTTATGGGTGTGATAGTGGCATTCATATCTGGGTGGTAACAACAGCTGTCTAATGTGTTCAAGGCCTGTCAACGGAAAAGAAATCATCCTGTTACTGGAAACGTAGCCAACACCCAGGGTTAGTGAGGTCATTGATCTTAAAGAAGAACTTCCTACTGCCAGCTTAATAAGTTAGCATACTTCCTAACTGGATTCCAAATACTTATCCTTATAACCACAGATAACTGTAGCTCTCACCTCTCATCAGAGAAGGTTCTCTGCAGTAGAGACAGAGCATTATGGAAAACCACAAATGGGCAAAACTCAGAGAACAACTGATTGTGCCATTTAGAGCCCCAAAGGATACACCTGTAATGCAACTTTTATGGTTAAGGTTTGGGAAATATCACAGCAGAGGATGTGGAAAGACTGTAAGAGGTAGGGGACCAAGAAATCTGCTGTGAAATTTTGTCCTCTAGAAATGACAGGGAAGCATTGACACCCATGAAACCTCAACAGTAGGGTACCTAAACCAATACCAGGACAACACTAAGAGATGTGGTGACATGGAATGGTGAGATGTCATGGGTCCTAACAGGCAACTAAGGGATATAGACAGTGGAGGGATTAGACTTCCCAGGAGATGATCCCACAACTGGTGATCTAATACTGAGCAGTATCCCTGAAAAGAAGGAGAAGGAGGAGGAGGAGGAGGAGGAGGAGGAGGAGGAGGAGGAGGAGGAGGAGGAGGAGAAGGAGGAGGAGAAGAAGAAGAAGAAGAAGAAGAAGAAGAAGAAGAAGAAGAAGAAGAAGAAATATATATATATATAAAACACTAAATGGGCTCAGCATGTTGCATCTGTACCTTTATCGATGTCTGTATCTCTCTATATAATAGTTAAATAAAAAAGAGGCTGTGAATTTGTCATAGAAGAGATAGGAGGTAGGAAGGGGAAAATGATGTAATTATATTTGAATTTGAAAAAAGAAAAACCAAAATGAAAAAATTAATAGTGTGTCTTTCTTGTTATAATACAAAGACAATAATTAGTACTTCAGTTGCAAGAATAATAAAATGATTGATATTTTTAGCCCACAAAAGAAGGGAATCTGTGCTGTCAGCATACTCACTTGCTATGAGTATCAACTTGTAAACCTTAATGCAGATTGCAGCTACCAGTTTTTTGTCTTTTTTTAAAAAAATATTTTATAATTTTTATTAATTACAGTTTATTCACTTTTTATTCCCCCTGTACCTCCCTCCCTCCTCCCTTCCCAATCCCACACTCCCTCTTCCCCATCCATGTCCCTCTCCTAGTGCACTGATAAGGGAGGTCCTCCTCCCCTTCCCTCTGATCCTAGTCCATTAGGTCTCATCAGGAGTGGCTGTATTGCATTCTTCTGTGGCCTGCTCCCCGCTCAGGGGGAAGTAATCAAAGAGGAGGCCGATCAGTTCCTTTCAGGTACTGTCCCTGTCCCCATAACTATGGAGGCCACTTGGATACTGAACTGCCATAGGCTACCTCTGTGCAGGGGTTCCAGGCCATCTCCATGAGTGGTCCTTGGCTGGAGTATCAGTCTCAGAAAAGACCCCTGTGTTGTAGTCAGTTATTAATATTTGCTATTGTTTTATCTTCTTGTAAAGCTTGCTGCTAATCTTAAACAGCTGTATAACCAAATCACCACACAGAGACTGGGTTTGTAGTTAACCTAGAACACAATGCTGGGCAATATTTACTCCCTCCTAAACCTCCAAGCCCTCAGTTTCCTAACATTTAGATTTCCCACATTATACTTTCTTTTTGTGAAATCTTAGGTCTGGTTCATGCTCCAAGTCCTCCAAGCTCTCTCCTTCCGCTCTGCTCTCCTCGTGCTCTTCTCTCCTCGAGCTCCTCCTCCTTTTCACCCCTTCCTGTTCTCTAGCTCCACCCCTCTTTTCTGTCCTCTGGCTCCTCCCATTGCACAACATTGTATCTAGTTGCTTTATTTGTGTCCTGTTTACACAAGAGTTGAGACAGGATACTTATAGTGAGTATCACAATGCAATATCCAGATTGAAACCAGAGAGTTGGGGGTGGGGAAATCAGCATTTGAATTAACAAGGGTAAGGCATATACATTTTAAAAGAACATTATACTAACACCCCTGTGCCCAGATTTTTTGGTTATGTTGCTCTCCTTGTGGAGCTCCTGTCCTCTCCAGGTCTTTCTGTCTCCTGCTTCTTTCATAAGATTCCCTGCACTCTGCCCAAAGTTTGGCTATGAGTCTCAGCATCTGCTTTGATACTCTGCAGGGAAGAGCCTTTCAGAGGCCCTCTGTGGTAGGCTCCTGTCCTGTTTCCTGTTTTCTCTCTCCTCTGATGTCCATCCTCTTTGCCTTTCTGAATGAGGATTGAGCATCTTAGCCAGAGTCCTCCTTCCTGATTAGCTTCCTTAGGTGTACAGATTTTAGTATGTTTATCCTATATTATATGTCTAATATCCACTTATGAGTGAGTATATACCCTGTGTGTCTTTCTGCTTCTGGGATAGCTCACTCAGGATGATCTTTTCCAGCTCCCACCATTTACCTGCAAATTTCATGATTTACTTGTTTTTAATTGCTGAGTAATATTCCATTGTGTAGATGAACCACAATTTCTGTATCCATTCCTCAACTGAGGGGCATCTGGGCTGTTTCCAGTTTCTGGCTATTACAAATAAAGCTTCTACAAACATGATTGAGCAGTTGTTGTATACTTGAGCGCCTTTTGGATATATGTCAAAACGACCCTGAGATTTCACCTTACACCCATCAGAATGGTTATGATGAGTAAAGTGACAACACACGGTGGAGAGGATGTGGAGAAAGGGGAACCCTCCTCCACTGCTGGTGGCAACGTAAACTTACACAACCACTTTAGAAATCAATCTGGCGCTTTCTCAATTAGGAATAGTGCTTCCTCAAGATCCAGCTATACCACTCGTAGGCATATATCCAAAGGACACTCAAATACCAGTTTTTTTTTTTTAATTTACTCAAGATTTTAATTATTATCTATTAAGAAAAATTTCTGTTCATTTTTATTTTTATTTTTTTTGGGTTTTTTTCATTGTTTATTATTATTAGTTACATTTTATTAACTCTGTATCCCAGCTGTATCCTGCTCCCTTATTCCCTCCCAATTCTACCTTCCCTCCCTCAGCTTCTCCCTGCCCCTTTCCAAGTCCATGGATGGGGAGGACCTCCTCCCCTTTCATCTGGCCCTGTTTTATCAGGTATCTTCAGGGCTGGCTGCAAAGTCCTCCTCTGTGGCCTAGCAGGACTGCTCCTCCCTTGAGGGGTGGGGAGGTCAAAGAGCCTGCCATTGAGTTCCTGTCAGAGATAGTCCCTGTTCCCCTTACTATGGGAAACCAATTGGTTATTGAGATACCACGAGTTTCCTCTGAGTAAAGGTTCTAGGTTATATCTATACATGGTCCTTGGTTGGAGAAACATTTTCAGAAAAAACTCCTGTGCCCAGATATATTTCGTCCTTGTGGGGCTCCTATCTTTTCCCCGTCATACTAACTCCCCTTCTGCCGAAGGTTTGGTTATGAATCTTAGTGTCTGCTTTGAAATACCGCTAGATAGGGTCTTTCAGATGCCTTCTGCGGTAGGCTCCTGTCATATGTCCCACACATCTCATTTGTCTTTCTAAGTGAGGATTGATCATCTTACCTTGTGTCTCCTTTCTTGTTTATCTTCAAATACCAGTTTTTTAATTGAAAAAAAATTTTTTTCTTGAGATCTGTGTGCCCAGGATGACCTTGCACAAGAGACAATCCTCCAGTCTCAGCCTTCTGAGTACTGCGATCACCTGTGTGTGCTTTAATTTTACTTCTGAGAAAAGGTCACTATGGAGAGCATCTACAATATAATGTAATAAGCTAAGCCTTATTTAATATAAAAGTTCCTTATTTAAAAATACAGAAACCCACATCTCAGCAATCACAGTTCTCCTGACGAATCTGTGTATCTGCTCGTTTATATCCCCAACTCAGTAGTTGCATAGATCTTTCTAAAGGAATATTTAAATTTTAACAAATTTTTATTGGGTCCTTTTCTGCCTGTAAGGGCCTTTCTTAGTGTGTGTAGAATTATCCAGACTGTAACAAAATATTAGTTGTAAATGAAGTCTGTGCACCTTTCTAAACACTACAATTTCCGTGTAATCCCTAGACCCAGTGCCTCAATAGCCATTCATTAAACAAACCAACATTTTATTTATTTATTTATAATTTCTATTTATTACAATTTATTCACTTTGTATCCCAGCTGTAGCCTCCACCCTTGCTCCCTCCCAATCCCACCCTCCCTCATCTCCCATGCCCTTTCCCCAGTCCACCGATAGTGAAGGACCTTCTCCAACCTTTTTTTAAAGAGGAAGTAACTTCCTAATAACTTGTCTCTGTTGCCAAAATAACTAAGTAGCATTTTAAATGGGTGTGTGTGTGTGTATGCGCATGTGTGTGTGTGCGTGCGCACACGCGTGAATATACAGTGCCTATGTGTCTCTGGAGGCCTGAAAAGAGCATTAGATGCTCTGGAGCTGGAATTACGAGCTGATGTGAACTGAGGTCCCCTGTAAGAGCCTTGCGTGCTCTTAACCACTGAGTTATTTCTGTAGCCCCCAGATGGTGTTTTTAAAATTAGAATTCATACTATCATAAAGGTTTCCCTTCCATAGATTTGACATATAGTGGAATACAGTATCTTGTTCTGAGCAGTCTGAGATTTGAGAATAATCCCACAGCATCTTTAATTTGTAAAGCGTCACTGCTCTGACCATGTCTTTTTTGCTTGGGGGATCAGCCAGGGTCTTTCCAACTCACTTTCCTGTTTGCTGGTAAAGATAGAGACTAGTCATGATCAGCTTTCCATACAACAACGTGCCACTGTCATTTGTGTTTCAAGATATTCTAAGGTAGGTTTTACTGTGGGAAAAAAGAGATGATTTTAGGTAAACACTAATTAGAATTTTTTAACATAAATGGGTGGCAAGTGAGTAGAATACAACTGAAAAGCATATGATTGGTTCCAACACCATGTTTGGATTTCTTTTTGGTGGTTCTGTGCTGGGACAGGTCAAGAAATAGAGAAATCTTGATCAAAGATTTGATGTGATGGCTGGTCTAGCATGGCTTCCACAGGGATTATGGTTGACTTCCTGCACTGGTGTCTGTGAATTATTCACCTTATATCTCGATTGTAGCCCCCTCCCTCATCTCCTCTCAGTCTCACCCTCCCTCCCTCCTTCTCCCATTCCCTTCCCCTGGTCCTCAGAATAGGAGAAGACCTCCTCCCCTACCATCTGACCCCAGCCTATCAAATCTCATTAGGAGTTGCATTCTCTTCCTCTGTGGTCTGGCAAGCTCTGCCCCCACCAGGGGAAAGTGACCAAAGAGCAGGCAACAGAGTACATCAGAGACAGCCCCTATTCCCTTTCCTCAGGAACCCACATGGAGACTGAGCTGCCTATTGGCTATATCTGAGCAGGGAGTCTAGGTACTCTTCATGCATGGTCCTTGGTTGGTGCATCAGTCCCTGAAGGTTCCTATGGGCTCAGATTTGTCCACTCTGGGTCCTTCTATATCCCAGTCTTTCCTATGACTCCCTGAGCTCTGCCTGAAGTTTGGCTGTGAGTCTTATCATTTGCTTCAATACTCTGCTGGATGGAGGCCCTCAGAGGACATTTATGGTAGGCTCCCATCCTGTTCCCTCTCTTCAACCACTTCCAGTGTCTATTCTGTTTGCTCTTCTGAATGACAATTAGCAGCCTCTCTAGGGTTCTCCTTGTTATTTAGCTTCTTTATGTCTGTGGATTGTAGTATGGACACTAGATGATTAGTACAATATTTTGGGGTCAGAGTTTTCCTTCAGTACATGGCATGACAATGCCTGCTAATATGTTCAGTCTCTTCATTCTCCTTTTCTTTCTTTCTTTTCTTTTGTGAGAGGTTGAATAATTCATGGAAAGCTAGAAATAAGATGTCAGCCCCTGGAGACTTCTGAGTTGTTCTTATAGTCAAAAGTAGCATGATTTTTCTTGAGGTTTTGCTGCTAGGTCACTTTGGCAATCATCTGAAGAATAAAAGTGTACCTTCATGTGTGCTCCAATAGAACACAATGATACAAATCCATGACCTCGGTGGCAAAGGTTAGAGCAGTTGACAATGTTTTGTGTTGATTTGGAACTAGGATTCTCAACTTCCTAAGTCAGGCTTAGAGAACACCCCGTAGGCCATAAGATAAGACATTGCATAGACCCAAGCATAGCAACAGTATTACCCTTGTGACACACCACTGTGACTCTTCAATAAGAAATAAAGACCAAGGACAATGCATGGAGAGGACCTAAAACCCTAGATCAGACATAGCCTATAGAGTCGGTCTCCAAGTGGGGTCCCTAGTAATGGGAGCAAGGTCTGTCTCTGGCATGAACTCAATGGAAGGCTCTCTGATCACCTCCCCCTGGGAGGTACAGCTTTGACAGGCCACAGAGGAAGACAGTGCAGCCAGTCCTGATGAGGCCTGATAGGCTAGGGTCAGAGGGAAGGGAAAGACAGAGGGAAGGGGAGGACAGAGGGAAGGGGAGAGCAGAGGGAAGGGGAGGGCAGAGGGAAGGGGAGGACAGAGGGAAGGGGAGGACAGAGGGAAGGGGAGGGCAGAGGGAAGGAGAGGAGGACCTCCCCTGTCAGTGGATTTGGAGAGGGGCATAGAGGGAGAAGAGGGAGGAAGGGTGGGATTGGGAGGAGACGAGGGAGAGGGCTACAGATGGGATACAAATTGAATAAATTGTAATAAATGATAACAATAAAAAGAAAAAATTTAAAAAGGAGAAAAAAAGAAATAAAGAACAGTGTATAGCTCTTTGTGTGTAGCTGATTGGACAATGAGGTGAAGGGTCTTCTAGACACCTAGACACTTCTGCCGAGTTCACGCCATGCTCACCACCATCATTTCCATTTGCATAGTTTCTACACTTCTGCAGAGTTCACGCCATGCTCACCACCATCATTTCCATTTGCATAGTTTCTACCAGTGGAAACAGCATTCTGGTTTTTCTGCCTGGAAAATAAAATGGCAGTTTCTCTGGATATTTTACCTGCATAATCAAAAATAGGCTTCATTTTGGAGCCTTTATTTGAGTTGGACTTCTCCCTATCTCTCTCTCTCTTTCTCTCTCTCTTTCTTCCTCTCTCTCCCTTCCTAACTCTCTCTCTCTTTCTCTCTCTCTCTCGTGTGTGTGTGTGTGTGTGTGTGTGTTCATATGCATGAGGAATCAGAATATAGTCTTATGTATTATTTGAAAGATACTGTGTACTATTTCCTTAAACAAAGTCTGAAACTCATTAAGTGAGTCAGTGAGCCCCAGGGATCTGCCTGCCTCCTCCTCCACCTCCCTAGCTGTTGGGATTACAAGTGTGTGCCAGCACACCTGAGTCTTTATTTTGGCTCTAGGAACCAAACTCAAGTCTTCATGCCTGCAATATAATATTTTCATCAACTGAGCTATTTCTCCAGCTTTCAAGTCTTGGTGATTTACAGATGTCATATCTATGTACATGCAAGTGTCAGAGTACTTTTTCTAACACAGAGAAGGTGTTAGTCTGAGAAAGAAAATATAAGCTTCCTTACTCCAGTGGAAGAATTACCCTGAAGGGACACTAGGAATAAAGGAAGCTAGATTCCACATTTGGATCCATTGATCTATTATATGTAACTATAATTTTGTCTATAATTTAAGAAGGTAGTTGAATTCCAACTAGGAATTACCTAAGGTCTGGTCAATAGACTGTAATTATTGGTTCTTTGTGCTGTAGGAGACAATAGGTGGATTTGCCTCAGTTCTGTTTTCTTCTATAGGTGGAGGAATAAATGGCCTTAGCTACAATTCCCAGTGATTTCACTTGTATTTTGATATCTATGTCATATCCACTTTCAGTAAGAGCAGCTATTATTTTTAATGAGTTTTGGAATGAATGTGTTCTAGCCTAACAATTGCAATAAAAAGGGGGGAAAACAGCAAAACACCATAATAATCAGGTGGTAACTGTAAGTCTATAGAAAATAAGGAAAAATTATTAGGAGAAAGCAGAGAGAAGAACCCAGACAGGAGCTGACAATAGTCTTTGACATTTGGACAGGAAGCCATCAGAAGTCCTCAGCTTCTTACCAGGGCCTGGGGTCCGACTCCTATTTCCGATGATGGGGTACTCAGGTATCTCTGGGAATCCACACTTAGAATCAATCCCCTGAGAGCAGGCTTACAGCTCTCTCATTTAGAATCACTTTTTGGCTTGTGAAATAGAAACTCAAGAAGGGAGTTCCCGGAGTTTGTTTGTTGGGGTTGTTGAAGACACTTGACAAGGCACTCTCTGATGAGATAAATGGACATTTTCTTTGATGTCTCTTCCGAGACACAAAAATCTTTTGATCATGAAGAAGTTGTTTAGGAAGATGCGGTGAGAAGCCTCTTACAAAACATTGATGAAACCTGCAGCAGGTCCCGGCTTTTTACAAGAGGTGAAGTTCCCAAATTTGCTGTTCAGCAGAGTGAGCATTGCCTGCCTCACCGTTTCTGAGCTTTGCATGTGCCACACACAGCATGACACCCGTGTCCTGCAGAGTATGCCCTGGGACTTTCGACTTTCTTTGTTTGTTTCTTTGTTGTTTGTTTGTTTGTTTCTCCTTCCTTCCTTCCTTCCTTCCTTCCTTTCTTTCTTTCTTTCTTTCTTTCTTTCTTTCTTTCTTTCTTTTTTTCTTTCTTTCTTTCTTTCTTTTTTTCTTTCTTTCTTTCTTTCTTTCTCTGTCTAGAAGCCTGGGAGGATGAATGAATGAAGAATTCTTCAGCTATGAGAAATTAGAAAACTTAACACTCAATGATATCAAGAGCTTTAGAACTGACCAACTTACAACTGTAAAGCCAAGCATGGTTGTCCAGTACTGATGCTTTTCCGTCTCAGAGAGGACAATAGACTCAACATGCTGAACTTCTAACCCAAGTAAGAATATGTAAAACTCAGAAGCCAATGAGAGTCTACATTTTCCTTGCAGCATTTTTTTGGGAAAATGCATTATTTAAAATAATTTTATAAAAATCAGAGTCACTAGGTTACTCTATTTTTAAAACCATCAGTATACTGTTTTCCTCTTCTGTGCTAAAAAGGGGCAGGTAGCTACTAGACCCTCCACCCCCACCCTGAGCAGGACTTGGAGCTCCCTAAGCTGCTCCTTTTGACAGAACACATTTGCCAAAATGCATATATTTGCAAGAATTACCACTTGGGAAATTGTCTTCACCAGAGGGAGCAGGTTATGGGAACCCATTTTTTCTCCTTTATCAGCAAAGCTGCATTTTGAATCACTCTATTCTTTTTTCATTTTCAAGAATTGATGAAAAGAGGGAACAAGAAACACTTGGAATTCAGAGGCAAGAAATTGAATGAAACCTTTTAATGCTTGAGAAAGTTCAAAGTGGAAAAAGGGTATGGTCACATTGACACTCATTCTTACAAAGTATTGATTTTTTTTTCCCATTTCAAACCCGATCTGAAAGCAGGACAAATGTTTACTCTAATACCCAATACAATTATTAAAAATCCAAATGTCAGAGGGAAAATCTGATGGGTTGTAACCTTCATGGGAGGAGGGACAGAACACCTCATGTGACCCAGGGTTCCTGAAAACAGCTGTTTGCCAGGCTGGGGCCTGTGGGCACCTTAATTACACCCATCTGGAAAAGAGGAGGGAGAAATCATTTCTATTCTTACTACTGCCAGCAAAACTTTTCTGCCCTCTAATAAAATATGTTTTTGTTGATGTTGCTAAAGTAGGAGTGGCCAAACATCTACTTCTCACACCTCAGTTACTCCTCTGTCATAGACAGTCAGTCATTAGGCAGCGATGTAGAGGTGCTGAGTCATCATCCTGGGGACTTGAAGGGCAGCTTTGCCATGTTAAACAGTTTTCCTTGCAAACCTCTCAAAAGGTTCTTTTTTGCCCCAGAATGTATTGATCCCATTCGATGTGCTAATTTAGCACTTCTCTGGTTTAAAGGCCATCATTTCAGCACGATACACAATCTGTGTATATAGGTTTTTTATGGGAGAAAAACTTGCTCTCAATTTATTAACAGCAAATGTACTTGCTCCCCCCTCCACACACAACAAATACTAACTATAAATCTCCTGTATGTACCCACAAACTTCTGTTATTATAATCTTTTATTAATAAAGTGAACCATTTCATAGCATGTTAATGAGTTAGAGCCTGTCTCTTGCTACTTTTATGGCTAAAATGTGCTGGAGAAGTGGACGATTTATCTAAGCATGCAGGTGACTCAGGTACACGACAGTTTTAATAATTAGGTTCCATCTATCTCTATTTTCACTGATGGAAAAATGTTACACTTGATTTTTCTCATTTTCCTAGCTGTATCAGAGTTCAGAGAAAACAAATCAAACATAGTAATATGATAATAGGGCTGAATTACAGAGTATCTTCACCCTAAGTGGATTTTTACTGCATTCTGTGGACACTGTGTTTTTAAAACAATTACTAAGGCATGAGGAATAAATTAGGTTGCTCCCTGTTATCTTTCAGAATACTAATTTTACTTAAGGTACACCTGTTTGTTTATAGATGTTGATTCCTTCACACTGCAGGTCTCTTCTCTTAAAACGCCAGCTGCAAACCCACCCCAAGCTGGGTGCTGCGCAGAGAACACTGTGGCTGTCTACTTTTTTGTGTCCCTCTCCTTAGCTGGGTTTATAGGTACTGACCGGCATAGGAGACCAGTGGAGGGACGTGCAGTCATGGTTCTGCACATGTGCAGTGTGTTTTCCTGTGTAGATGCACATGTGTGTATGCGTGCATGTGACTGAGTGTGCATGTATGTTCTGTGCATGTTTGTGTGTATGTGGGGTGTGTGTGTGTGTACCTACTTACTTATATACATATAATGCCTCTTTGAGAAATGTGGCTGTATTCTAGATATCTCAGATACGCCCGAGTCTTGTAGAACACCTTGTGTATAACACATCCATAATTAATGTTTAAATTAATTTGTTAGAAATCTTATTAGACTGTTTGTTCTCTGTTTAGTGTTTAATACAAAGGTCATTGTTTCAATCATGGCATCTGTTTTGGTCTTGGACAAAAAAGTCTCAAAAATTACTTGAGAGGAGATCTGCATGGAACCTCACATTTGAGCAACCAAGTTCTTTGAAAATATCAGTATTAACAACGTGGTATCCTATAGTTAAGGATCTAGAAGCAAGAAGAAAATTGCCACTTAGATATCTGACACAGCCTCTATCCAGATGGACATGGATGTGAGATGCATTTGCCTCTGAGTAAAGCAGAGAGCAGAGGCTTTCATCAAACACTTCTGCAGCATAGAAAATTCACCTATTTGAAACCTAGCCAACGAATAAGTACAGCAGATGATATCAAAGGAGATGTTCCACAGGGAAAGTAACAGCAGGGGAGATGGTCAGCTATTTTGGAAAGCATTGCCTCTCTTAGCCAGAAAATGGCTGAGGACTGGATTTGCAAACCTTTCTTGCATCTAAGGAAGAAGAAGGAAAGTGGTTCATGCCGTTTCTGACCCAGGGCTTGAAAACACTGGAACAGACCTTCTCAGCTCTTTCCATTTGCGTCAACTGTAGCCAACAACAGCAGGCACTGGGTAGGTGGTCCCTGACACACTCATGAAAAGGAAACGTTTGGTTCGAGTCTCTAGGGCTTGGTTGTAACAACTTAGCATTCCTTCCCTGACACAGAAGTTGTCCGTGTATACTCTCCCCGATCAGGAAGGCTAGGCCCGGGCACCTGAGAGATGGATCACTCACCGGAGAGTGTATATTGCGAGGCAGACGCTGGGACTTGCAGCAAAGCTTGGGATGGAACTCGGGGTCCTTCGGAAGTGTTGGGGGGGGGGAGATGGAAGGACATGGAGGGGACAGGAACCACAGACACCTGAACTCATTGTGCATGCCTCTTTTCTGCACATGCACAATTATTAAAAATGAAATAAAGCAATTTTGGGGGCAGTTTTTATTTATTACAATTTATTCATTTTGTATCCCTTCTGTAACTCTCTCCCACGTCCCCTCCCAAACCCGACCTCCCTCCTTCCTATGCCCCTCCCTCAGTCCACTGATAGGCAAGGTCCTCCCCTCTTCCATCTGTCTCTAGCCAGAATACCTCTTCTCCTGTATTTTGGTCTGTGGCTTGGGTATGAAAGACCTGAATCATAAACGGACAGCATTTGGGTGCCTGGGCCTTGGTCTAAAAACAATAACACAGCCATGAAAGTGCTAGGGTAAACCAGACAGGAGAGATGATGCTTAATTTCTCTTCTGGTTGTCAACTTGACAGGGCCTGCACTCACCTAGGAGACAATCATCTAGACACACTCCTGGAAGATTGCTTGGATTAGATTAGCCTCTGAGCATGCCTATGAGGGGTTAACGTTACTCTATGAATTGACATGGGAAGATCCACCCTAGAAGATGCCTGTGGGTTCTGGACTGTTCAAACAGTAGGAGGTGATCTGAGCAACAGCATTCATTGCTTCTTTCTTCCCTGCTGAGGACACAGTTTGACCATCTGCTCCTGCGGCCTTGGTTCCCTAGTCCCGGTGGACTGGACCATTGAACTGGGAGCCCAAACAAGTCCTTCTTGTCTTAAGTTGTTTTGTCAGGCTTTTTTTTTTTCACAACAGGAAACATATCT
This sequence comes from Meriones unguiculatus, assembly GCF_030254825.1. Taxonomy (NCBI): domain Eukaryota; kingdom Metazoa; phylum Chordata; class Mammalia; order Rodentia; family Muridae; genus Meriones; species Meriones unguiculatus. The sequence continues at coordinate 75,203,877 of NC_083365.1, forward strand.
AAGACAAGGAAAAAGTGTAACAGTAATCCTCTTTTGTATTGTTTTTTTTTTTCCCAATTTCTATTACTGTTCGTTCAACCCTCCTTAAAAATCGACATCTTTTATCCTGAGTGGACAAGCATAAGATATGTTTTAAATATTTTTAGTTAATTAATCAGCTAATTCATTGCACTCAGTTGTTACTGCCACTCTGAAGTGGGTGAGTGTGGTTGACCATGTGCTTTAATTGACTGGAACCTGCCTTACCAACATCCTCTCAAACAGGGTGCCTTAAGCTACGCTGTGAACAAGCAGCATTTGATAATGAACCCAGATATAACGGGGCTCTGTGTGAGCACTTTGGGCCCCATTAGGGACATCCTGTTTCCATAAATAATCTTCACTTTTTAATGGAAAAAGTCTATATAAAAACCTGCTTGTTGGGTTAGAAGGTGCTTGAAGACATTATCGTTTGCTTCTTTTTCTTGTTCATGTTTAATTGTGTCTTTGCCCCTGGGCTATAGAACCAGGCCATATTTATTAATCCAGTAAAGCCACCCATGTAATGATGATCATTTACGTTTGACCTATAAGAAATAGGTATTTATTTTATGGGCATACTGAAGTGTTATAGCTTCAGGAATTCTTTTTTTCTTTAATCCCCTCTGAGGCTCACGTTTTCACTAAAAAAGCATGTTGATGTAAATTCGTTGATAGGGGAGCCATTAAGACGGTTCACAGCTCTCTCATAAGACTCAAGTTTGAGTGGGTGGTCCACAACCTCATGTAACTGGTGCTCTGTGAGATCTGATGCCCTCTTCTGGCCTCCAGGGGCACTGCATCCCCTTCCCCACACATCCACACGTATGTAATAAAAAATAGAGTAAGCAACTCTTTAAAAAGCTCTTCTCTTAGTAAAATTGTTATTTTTCTAGTCCACTCAAATCTTTCTTTTTTTTTTTTCCCTTGTCAAGCACTTCTTAAAATTAGCTGGCCAATTGCTAAATAAGAGATAGTGTCATCATTTGGAGAACCAAATGGCCACAGATTACAATATAATTTGACCTGTGGATACAGACAGAGTGGTGTTCATGGAAGGATGATGTGCTGCTGCCTGGAGGGATTGTTGTAAACCGTGTAGTTCCCTGATCTTCCCTCCGAGTCCACAAATCCACTCTATTCATCTCTTTGAATGAATTCAACACTTTCATTCCTCCTTTGAAGATATTAGCAAACTCTACATTGGAAAAATATTTTCCTTTGTTCTCTGGAGGCTCAGAATATGTTTCCAAAGACTAGAGGCAGGAATTTTCAGAAAATTTGTGATCATAAAGGCTCATTTTATCTTTTATGTATAGAAGTGGGAAAATGGGACAAATTTGTGATTTCCAGAATTGATCTCAATTTAACCCCAAAGCAAGTCCAGTGTGAAGCCTGTTTATTTGGCAGACACTGTGGTAGGATAAGATCCATTGCCTACAGTGAGATGGGGGTCTGGCTTATTTCAAAGGTTCATTGAAATGATGAAGTGAGACCCAAAATGCCTCCAGGGCCCCAGCACACAGACATCAGTGAACAGTATCTACCATTGCTGATTCTGGGGCGTGCCTGAGTATCAGGAAGCACTCGCTGATGCAAGGTTCTCCTGATGCCCATTTACCATGTCTACAGAGTGTTGCTTTGAACAGTTCTGCACTGAACCTAATACTGATGGTTTCTAGTGGGTCCCATGCACTCGTGTGCTGGCTAGAGTTACCAGAAAGGACGGAGTCTCGGCTGAGAAAATGTCTCCCTAAGATCAAGCCATAGACATTTTCTCAATTAGTGATTAGCTGGGGAGGGCCCAGCCCAATGTGGGTGGTGTCACCCCTGGGCTGTGGTCCTGGGTTCTAAAGCCAGAAAGCAGCACCCTTCCATGGCCTCTGCACCCTCTTCTGCCTTCAGGTTCCATCCCCGATTGAGTTCCTGTCCTGCGTTCTTCAGTGACAGACTGTGAGAAAGAGGGGCAAGCCAAATGAACCCTTTCCTCTACAAGTTGCTTTTGGTCATGTGCTTCATCACAACAATAGAAACCCTAACTAGGACAATCATTTAGTGTCGATTTTCTAATTTTGGTTTATAAATGTTCTGAATAAAGGATCTGGCTCATGACAAATTGGTTCTCATAGTTAACTGTGGTGATGGTGATTGCCTTCCTGCAGTCTCAAGCTGGGTCCTCTTCAGAGCACAGAAAGTGTGGAGTATAGGTGGCGTGGTTAGGAAGTTACCCCAGGTTGGAAAAGCAGGGGCCAGGAAAATTAGTAAAAGCAAGGGACTCAGGCTCTACTATACATGACTTATTTACTGCTATTGTCATAATATTCTGGAGATCTATGGAAAACATTTCTTAAACATTTTAAAAAGGAAGCATTTTTTTTTTCACTTAAAAAGGTGTGTGTGTGTGTGTGTGTGTGTGTGTGTGTGTGTGTGTGCCACAGGTTAACCTTGGGTGATGTTCCTCAGTGACTACTCACTCCTCACTCCCACTTCCTTTTCTAAATTATCGCTTTTAGGATTCCCTATATGTGTTCATATCATTTCTGCCTCCTCCTCTCTCCTCAGTTTGTCTCATGCTGCCTCAAATTTATGATGTCTTCTTTAATTGCTCTTGGTATTTTACTCTCTTGTCTCTCTGTATGTATATTTTGCAGAGTCCATTTAGTGTTATATATTTGGGGTTGGCCACTCGGGATTAGACAACTTATCAAGGGCTTTTCTATGGAGAAGACTGATTTTCCTTCTTTCATAGCCATTAATTTGTTTTTGGTTTTTCATCAAGGCACGTGACCGTGTGAGATCTCTTTGAACTCAGCTGGCAAGCCAAGTGGTGTTGTCATTATGATGATCTCTTTTAGGTGATCATGTTTTTCAGATCTTATGAGTGTGTCTTCTCTGACAAGTATGGAAGAAACTATCTTGCAGCAACCATCCTTGTCTTCTGGCCCTTACAAACCCGTCCACACAACGTTTCCTGAACTTTAGATGTGGGGGCTGCATTGATGGTTTCAGTTGGCATTAGGCACCTTGCAATATGTTGTTCTCTGCAAGTTTACTGATTGTGGATTTCTGGAATAGTCTCCATTTGCTGCAGACTGATTTTTTTTTCATGATTGGAAGAGCTAGGCATTAGTATATGGCATAAGGATAAGTTTTTATAGTGGCCTTAGAAAGCATACTGGATTAAGACAGAAGCTGTAGGTTTTCCTCTAGTGTTCATGTCCTCACCAGCCATGTCTAGTTGGCTAAGCTTACAGTACCATGCGTGAATTCCCTGTTATTGAGCAAGCCTTGGGTCTATTTGCTCAGCTGTTGGTTAACCCAGGATACAGCTGCCATTATTGCTCCCTTGTATTTTTATTTAATTAATTACTTTTACATTCCGACCACAGTTCCACCTCCTTATTTTCTTCCCAGTCCTTCCCCCGCCCCCATCCGCTCCTCCTCCATTTCTCTTCAGAAAAGGGGAGGCCTCCCATGAACATCAACCAGCCCTGGCACATCAAGTTGCATTAAGACTAGGATCACCCTCTCCTACTGAGACTAGATGAGGCAGGCCAGTAAGAGGAAATGGTCCCCAAGGCAGGCAACAGAATCAGAGATGGTCCCTGCTCCCACCTTTAAAATCCCACAGGTTAGTTGATTCTGTGGGTTTTCTTGTGATAATCTAGCCCTCTCTGGCTCTTACAATCACTCCTTCCCCTTCTTGGCAGAATTCTCCAAGCTCCTCCTAAGGTTTTGCTACTGGTCTCTGCAGCTGTTCCCACTTACAGGCTGGATGAGCCTCTCTACTGACAGTTATGCTAGGCCCCTGCTGCAGCTCTAGCAGAGCATCATTAGCGGTGTCGTTAGTAGTATCAGAGTGGGGCTCTTGCTCGTGGCCTGGGTCCCAAACTGGGGCAGTTCTTGTTTGTCCACCCCCTCGATTTCTGCCTCATCTTTACCCAGCGTGCCTTGCAGGAGGGACAGATTGTAGGTCAAAGATTCCGTGGCTGGGTTAATGTTTCAGTCCTTCTCTTGTAAGCCTTGCCTGGTTACAGGAGACGGCTGTTTCAGGCTCCTTACATCCATTGCAAGGAGTCTCAGCTAGGGTCACCCTCACAGATTCCTGGGAAGTTCCATTGCCCTAAGTTTCTAGCTTGTACCAGAGATGTTTCCCCATTCCAGTCGTTTCTCCCAGTACTCTCTCCCTCTGTCCTTCCCCTAGCTAATCCCTCCTGTTGCCACCCCCACCCTGCTTCATCCAGTCTCCTCCCTCATCCACCCTCAATGTCTTTTCTATTTTCCCTTCTTAGTGAGAGTCACACATCCCCTCTTGGGCCCTCCTTGTTACTTAGCTTCCTTGGGTCTGTGGACTGTAGTGTGGTTATCCTGTACTTTGTGGCTAATATCTGCTTAGAAGTGAGTACATACCATGTTCGCCTTTCTGTGTCTCGGGTATCTCACTCAGGATAATCTTTTTTAGTTCCATCCATTTGCCTGCAAATTTCATATGTCATTGTTTTTAATAGCTGTATAATACTTCATTGTGTAAATGCGCCACATTTTCTTTATCCGTTCCTCCGTTGAGGGACATCTAGGTTGTTTCCAGTTTCTGGTTATACAAATAAAGCTACTATGAATGTAATGGAGCAAGTGCCCATATGATATGGTCAAATATCCTTTGGGTATATGCCCAGGAATGGTATAGCTGGATCTTGAGATAAATCAAATGCCAATTTTCTGAGATACTGCCAAATTGATTTCCAAAGTTGCTACTCAGGTTTGAGGTCCCACTAGCAATGTAGGAATGTTTCCCCTTTTCCACATGCTTGCCAGCAACATTCTCGCATTTTTATACAGGGTCTTTATTGGATCCTGGAGATTGTTGGTTAGTATAGACTGGCTGGTTAGCAAGCCCCAAGCAGCCACCTACCTCTGTCTTCCTAGTTCTGGGATTACAAATGTGTTGCACCGTGGTTGACACTCTGTTCTAGGGAATGAACTCAGGTTTTCATCCTGTAAGAAAAGTAGCTTAACAACTGAGCCAGCTTCTCAGTCTGAGAAGTGTTTAATGATTCTAAGCAGTGATGGACAAGGAGGACTGGGTTTGGGATCAGAGCCGAGAGAAGATAGCCCTGTCAGAAGATAATGGATTGAAGATGATTGATAATGATGATGATGACAAAGAAGAAAAGAAGAGAAGGAAGAAGAAAAGATTTGTCACAGTAGCACAAGCAAGGGACAGGATCAGGAGAACATGCAACGTTCACCAGGTTGGGGAGTCAGCTATTTGGAACAGTTGACACACAGCCAGTTAGTCACGATGTTTTCAGGTTATAAGGATAATGGATGCCCATAAAGTACAAAATTGACAGCTGAACTTCATGTGAGGATGCAGGGTCCACTGGGCATCATAGAATTCTTCTGATGGACATTCTTTAAGCCCTGTTCTATTGTAGCATCTGTTGGAGTTTGGGAAAATAAAGGAACAGAGAAGGTTCCTAACCTTGAAATGTAATAAAAGCCAAGGGAGTAGATTTTTTGCCATCCTTTCGCATTTTCTAACATTGTGTACATCACTCTCCCAACGCAGATCTCGAAGAACAGAACTTAGGCTGGTCAGCAAATCTTTATCTTGAGGAGAAAAATGAAATATAGATGTCTTGAATTATAGTCATATTCCAAAGAAAGCCCTCTTTACAAATGTTTTGAACTCAAAGATTGTTTAATCTTTGCTGACTGGTAGAAATGATTTTTAAAAGACAGACAAAAAAGCCTTATACTCTTCTACCCCCATGGCGATTAGATTTCACATTTGTAACTACATTTTTGTTCTTTTTATAGAAGAAAACCTTTATTCGCCTGTGAGAATAGTCAGTGTAATCTTAGCCTTAACGGGTTCCCTGAGAATTTCTGCCTTTTCAGGAGTTCCGATAAGCATCCTGGCATATGCTATGGGCATTGCAAGCAACATTCCCAAGCAGAAAAATCTGAGACTGCCACTGAGCTGTCACTCAACTTTGCTTTGAACACTGTATGCATAGAGTCCCCTTACCTAAGAGGAAAAACCCATCGCTCACACACAAAGGCAAGTAGGGGCTGGAGGGATGGCTCGGTGGTTTAACTGCTCTTGTAGAGGACCCTCTCCAGGCAGCGCACAACACCCTGTAACTCCGGCTCCCCCTCTCTCCTCTGTGGGCACCGAAACACACATGTCCACACATACCTTCATGCTTACATGCATGTGCACAAACAAATAGTAAAAGCAAATCTGAAAATATTAAATCTGTAACTACATACCTCTGGCAGTAAATATAATCGAAACAATAAAAAATTAATGGTGTTTATTACTTAATGTTTGGAAATGAGGGCCTTCATTAGTAGGAATTTAAAAGCTCAGCATTGGCTGGAAGCATGAGTGAAGCTTAGTGTTTATTTTTTTACTACAATCACATGGTGGATGAGCTAAGACAAAGGGAGATTTCTGCCTCAAAGGTTTTGTGTCTCCTAGATTAGAGATTAAGACTTTACTGTTTTTATTATTGTTGTTGCTGCTGTTGCTGTTGTCATCATCATTGTCATTATTGTTGTTGGTGTTGGTGTGTGTGAACAGGGGTTTAAATATGGCTCATATCTTTCATAGTGGGCTCTGGATATGGAACTCAGGTCATGAAATTTGGATAGCATGCTCACTTAATCTAATGATCATTCATGGTGGCTTGACATTTTAAAAATAAAGATATTGTAATCATGTATCTGTGTTAAAGAAATCATGGCTTGCTTTTTTCTGTTTTGACATTTTTACTTAATATAAAAATTAAAACATACGTATCTATTTTTAATCACATTACCAGTATTATATCAGCTTATTAATTAATTATTTCCCCCTTTTTAAACTGCTTATGGTTTGAGATTCTAAATTTTCTTTAACTTCTACAGTTTAAACAAATCTTCCTTTATAATGTTACTGTTTTGGAGATCCTGGTCCAACAGTATGTAAAAATTACCCATAATGTTATAGGGCTACTTTGAGTAACAGAAGTGATTTTTCTCTCAAAAAGATGTGGATTTGCCAATGCAGTAGGGCATGCCTGTAACCCCAGTACTCTGTGGCAGAGGCAGGTGGATCTCTGTTAGTGTGACGCCATCCTGGTCTACAAAGCAATTCCAGGGCAGCCAAAACTAAACAGAGAAACCCTGTCTTGGGAAAAAATAAAAGATGTGGATTTAAGTCAGGGGTTGGTAGTGCATGCTCTCATCTGTGATGACAGAATCACAAATTCAAAGTCAGTTTTTGCTGTATACAGAGTTAAAGTCCAGCCTGGACTAAATAGATCCTGTTACAACCAACCAATAAAGGTGAGTGGAAGTTCATTGTTAATCAGGAAGAGAGCATTTTAAACTAGGTGGTTATGATATAGGTCAAAGTGGAAAATACAGAACTTTAGGAACTGAGTGTGTCTTCTGTGTATTGTCTTCCTCCTAATTACCAGAAAGGCTCTGAAACGGAGATATTCAATCAGAAGACGAAATAATGACAACAAAATGCTAAGTTCTACGTGCTTGTTCTCCTGTTAGCTGGAGAACAAGTAGCTGGTTTCTAACACAAGGCCAAGTCCTTATTTTAAGTTTATACAATATTCTGCATGAAATGCTACTTATAAGTGAGGAAGCAAATGACACGGATGAAGTCACATGGCAGTTCCTCTAACTGCACCAAATCACTGCTTCTCTTATAACTGAAATAACCGCTCTCTTCCCACAATGGATTTGAGAGATTATTTTAAGGTCAAAATGAAAAGAGACAAACATTGTTTGCATGTATTACATAATGACCAGCACTGAATTTTCCACTGTATCGAACCAAATTAACTAATCAACAGCTGGGTTGAGTGTTCTTTCTACATACTGACCTTCCAAGCCTGGCCCACACACGGAGAGCAGAAGGCCGCCTTCCAGAGACTTGTGTTTCAGGGGAGGGTGTGACCCTGTTTTGGCAGACACCCAGCTTGCTGCCTTTCATGTCCCTAATTGTGTCTAAGCTTGTGTTCTCCTTTTATTTCTGAATTATCGCTGCTTGTTATGGATCTGTGAACACCTAGAGAAATGACATTTCTAAGAATAAGAATAACACTCCCCCAGGAACTAGAGATTGACCAAAAAGGCTTTCATCTCCTGTAATTTTGGACTCTGGGCTGAGTAAGCTTTTGGCCTGGTTTCAGGGGCTCTCTCCCTCACAGCCATCACATATCAGGAGCTGACAGCAAATGAAAAATTTTACATGGTGTTTTTGGAGACCTCCACATATTTTGATATTTTTTAATCTCCTTTTTCCAAACAAAACATCTGAACAAATGAATGCAGTTGCTCGCTTCAATTGAACAAATCTACAAGCTGGGCCACATGCTTTCAAAGTGGCTCCTAGATTAAAAGAAGTGTAGTATCATGTTTTCCTCTGGCTCCAGCTGTAGAGTCTTCATCTCCCGTTGGACCCTGTGTACGTGTCAAGAATGGGTAATTGTTAGTTGTTAGCAACTCTCTTGGACGGATTCATTAATTGTGTAACATAGTGTCTCTCCACAATGAATAGTTTTGCAAACCCTTTCCTGTGTGATTCACTTCAAGCCTGCTTGACTTGTAATAGGATTCTTAGAGAATAGGGTTTGCTGTTTTCAACAGCCCAGGTACCTGCTAATGCAGACATCAGTAAAGCAAAAAATAAAGCACTCTCAAGGAAACCTATAAAAGGCTTTCCTCCCCAGCCTGAGTGAGAACATAACCATCCCCCAAATCTATTGTCACCATTAGCCATCAAAACAGTGAAAATAAATTACCATGGCTATTAACAGGTCAGTTCACAGGAGAGTTAGACAAGATTTCCAGCAGTGAATTAAGGAGCCATGGGTTTCAATCTCAAATTGTGGAAATATTAATCTCCTTAAAGTTTAGTGTTTAAGTCAGTAAAGTGTGACCAGTAGATGCTTCCTTGAAGAACTAACATCATGATTGTATGAGATAATTTTGCTCAAGGATTATATACAGCGTCATCTATTGATTGACATTTCAGCCAACAACTCTATCACTTATAATACTCTTTAGAACGTTTTGTGTGGCAGATATTAATTATACATAAAAATAGATTTCATTGTCACTTCATATGTGGGTAATGTATTTTTAAATCACATTCACCTTTTTGTTGTTGTTCCCCTTCTAACCCATCTCAATGAATCTCACTCTTATTCTTGAGTCATTATTAATTATTATTTCCTTTGTAATATCTGGATATCCCTGCCTAATCATTAAAAGAGTCACAGAGAAGTTATAGTTGGCCCAAGAACCAATAGTGTCTGATACACAGTTATTTCCTGGAACTCCATAATAAATTCTTATGTTCCCAAGTGCTGAGGGAAAACAAAAGTTGTTCTTTATAAGAGGAAAGAGTTGAGTCAGAAGGGCTGGAGTGATGGCTCAGCAGTTAAGAGACTGGCTGTTCCTGTAGAGAACCTGAACTTTATTCTCAGCACTCACAGTGGCCTATAACTCCAACTCCAGGGGATCTAATGTCTTTTATTTTTTTGTCCTTCTTTGGCACTACTTTCACATGCACATAACTGCACACCTACACATAAGTTAAACATTAAAAATGAAGCGTTAATGCATTAAAATGAAGAATTAAGTAGGGGATATGCTTTGAAGCAATCTCATCAATAGCTGATACAGTAGGAGCTCACACTTTAAGCCCACATAGACACCGTCTGGACTCTGACACAATGCAAACATTAGATGGTGTAAAGGAGTGTGGAATTCTGCACTTCTGCAAGTTTGTAGCTGCTGAGGCACAGTTTAACCACCAAAGCCATAAACGTATGTGAAGATACTGGGAGGCTTCCCAGGGGGGAAAGAGTAGCCAGTGGCCCACTGAACTTTACGTATTTTGTTTATGTGTTTTATGATCTTTTGTGGAAGCACATATGATGATCTGATCATACCAAGGAAAATAATGTGACCATTAAGAGTCAAAACGAAAACAGAAGAGCTACTCTGGGCTAGGCAGACAGGTGCTGCACAGGGATTCTGCAGGTCTAGGGGTTCCTTTTCCTCTCTTCTTTCTGTTTTTCTTAGAATAAAGTTTTACCGTATTTTGGAAGACTGAAAACAGACACAGACATTACTGCAGCGCGCATCCCAAAGTGGAAGAGCAAGCTAGAACTCGTCTAGGTCTTTGCTATATTTTCCCAAGTGGGTGAGGGGCCTTTTTTACAGATAAATTAACACTTAAGGCAGATATGTTTGATATTTTTTACCCTTTAGAATGCCCCAAACATAAACAATACCACTATTCTAATTTTTATTCTTCTTTTAAAAGGTGTACATTTTTCGCTTGCATGAATGCGTGTGTATCTGTTTGTTTAAGCCACACTCGAGCAGGGACCAGAAGTGAGAGTCAGGTCTCGGTAGTAACCACACTGGAGTCCTCTGGACAAACAGAAAGTCACTGAGCCATAATATTTTCCAGCATCATATTTTCTTCCTTAATGCATTTGTTTTGTGAAGCAATTAGTCAAGAGAGTTTGTAAAACAAATCAACTATGCAATGAGGGTAACTTAAGGAAACACCCAGAATATTTTTATCCTTACCATCTTCTTAAAAGATATATACATATGTGGATAAATTTTGATTTATAATGGACAGCAGTCAGTCAATAAAACTGTTGAGGCAGCATATCGATGCTCTTGAGTTATAATGATATGGTTCTTTTTTCTATTAGGGATGTTTGTTGGAAATTCTACGAGAACTCAAGAACAACAAAGCCATTAAAAGATTTAAATGGTGGAGGCATAATTATGGAACTTTATTGATTGCACAGTTAATTTGCAGGCCGAGACAATCCTGTCCTCTGCTGCCAAGTGCAGGAGGCTAGTGTTCAGAATGCAGGGCGATGACTGTAATTTCCCCACAGATTAAAATGACCAGTAACAGCGAGTGGAGCAAAGAGAAGAGGCCCTAGATACACATTCTGAATTCGTCTGCGTTTGGTTGGCTTTTGCTCTGGGAGTCTATACTATTCACAAGCATCATTGATGAAATAAGTGTGTGGGGGGAGGACACCCAATAAATACAATAGTATTGTCACAAAACCAAATACAGCATGGAGCTGAGGCTCCGATCTCTGGATTACCATGGATGACTATCTAGTGTTCAGTGGTTTTTTTTGTTTTTTTTTTGTTTTTGTTTTTTGTTTTGTTTTGTTTTGTTTTTTATACCTATAAAATGGGAGCATTGTACTGAGTACTGTTCCTCATGCATTTTGAGTATGAAAGGAATCTGGGAAACTGGGAGGATAGTGTTGAAAGTACCAATTCCTTGGGCCCACCTAATACTCACTGAGTGGGAGGCTCCAGGGTAGTACAGACTCCAGGGCTAAGTCTAAGAAGTGTGTGTTTGTTTTGTCTTTTTTTAAATCTATTTTTGTCTGTTTGTTTGTTGAGGCAGAATCTCAGGTAGCTTGGGCTGGACTCAGACTCTCGGTCTGAGGGTGGCCCTGAACTTCTGGGCCTCCTGCCTCTACCTCCTGAGTATCTAGATTACTGGTGTGATTCACCACACCCAGTTTTTTTATGCAGTGTTAGGAATAAAACGCTAACAGTCCAGCCCAACAGGCTTTGAAAGACCTCTCAAATGGTGCTTCCTCAGCCTTCTCTTCCAGGATGATAAACCCTAAGTGCAGAAAACACTGAAAATCGTCTTATAAGTTGCAGTTTGGCCCACAGATCCTATGGTTTGCATGCATCAGCTAATATGGTGACTTAGAAATGGAGTGGTTGAAAGGAAGTTCTTTGGATAACCACGATAGTATCCTTACATTCTGAGTGCTCTGTGAAATGGATTTCACAGTGACTGGACTTGAGGATTTGCCTGGCTCTTGCTGCACCTTGCCCTTGCATCTGGGGATAGCCACCCATCAGTGTGAAGCTCATTTGAAGGAAGAGTGGAGCAGGGGAAACACTTCATTTGTTCACATGAATCTTGGTCTGCATTCATTCAAGCACAATTAAAAGCAGTAGGGTTTCCCAGTTAACATTTGGTAAATCTCACAAAATATTGCTGTTTTGCTTATTGCTTTGAGAAGCCTGTGGAAAAAAAGGTGTGTTTGATGAAAGTATTGCCTTAAATCTACAAATATGAAACCTCTAATGGCTGATGCACTGGAGTTTTGTAATTCTGAGCTCTTTGGGCTCAACTCTCAGACAGGAATCTGCATCTCCGTTTTATTAACATTCATTTATTAAAAGGGTGATAGTCCTTTCTTGAGAGATATTGAACTTGTTTAGAAGTGCCTTTGCCTTCACTGAGGATTAGAAAGGTGCTCTAGAAGTCTCATGTTGGGGAAGTATACAGAAACCTCAAGAAATAAGTAGGTGATCTTCCCACTCTTCTCTCACCATGCCAATTCCTGGTCTACACAGCAGTATCTACATACAAGGAGCCTTCCAGAACATCTGGTCTGTAGGTATGTCCCTGATGAGTGCCCAGCTTTCTTTTATCTGTTTGGTTTTTGTTTTTTTGTTTGCTTGCTTTGGTTTGGTTGGTTTTGGTTTCCCGAGACAGGGTTTCTCTGTGTAGCCCTGGCTATCCTGGACTCACTTTGTACACAAGGCTGGCCTTGAACTCTCTGCCTTCTGGAATTCTGGGATTATAGGCGTGTACCACAGCACCCAGATAAGCTTCCTTTTAAAAAAGATCGTGTGTGTGTGTGTGTGTGTGTGTGTGTGTGTGTGTGTGCGTGTGTGTGTGTGTGCGTGTGTGTGTGATTGTGCTCACCCACACGTGCCAGTGGCCTCAGAAGCCAGAAGAGAGAGTTGGATCCTTGTAGACAAAGGTATATGTCATTGTGTAATGCCCAGCATGGGTCCTCTGCAATAGCAATGCATACTTTTATCTGCTGAGCCGTCTCTTCAGCCCTGTGCCTTTCATCTTATACCTGAATTGTGCTAGCTCCCAATACCTATAGCCTATGGCTCCTGTCCTGTCTGCATCTTCCATTCTTGGTCTCCAGAACAGACTTTGAATCCTATTTGCTCCTTTTTCTTGGCCTTGCATTGAGCTAGAATTCTGATTGGTTTTGGTCCTCAGAAAATGGTGTGCTGAAGAAGTTCCTAGTTTCTGGTGTTTTGGGGGACTATCCATTTTCCTTCCCAGCCCTATCCCTGCTTGTGTCTCCAGCATGCTTTCTCTGTGTCTATGTGGAAATGAGAATTGTGAGTGGAGTTTGTCTTCTTCAAGATGTGTTTCAGAGCGCTAATGTTAGCACTAGACTATGGCACCTCTCAAATGAACCAACAGGGACCTTATTCAAACATTCCAAGTTAGAGAGTGTAGGGGAGCCTTCTAGCTAATGCTGTCTTGCTAATCTACAAATCATGGTTCACATCAATGGTTTAGCTCATCCTGGAGGAAACGCAACCTAGAGCAGGGGTTCCGTCAGACCAGCTGAATGAGTCTGCACTGTATGTTCATGTCTGTGCGTTTGTAGGGTGTTCAGTGCCTTGCAGGTAGGCGAGCAGTATGTCTGGATTTTTCCTCTTCTATCAGTTGTTAGATCAAAACTATGATTAGAAATTGTAGATGTTTGGGGGGCAGGATGACTCCTGTTCAGAAAGTACTGGTCTCGATATTATAAAAGACTCTCAATTAAAATTCTTGGACTCTACAAGCTTATTAACCCAGTGTACCTTATGAAACCGGGCAACTCCTGTCTCTGTGCCTCACTTTCCCTCTGTAAAATGGGTACAAGGATATCTATGTTACATGTTCACAGGGTGATGTGAAGAGGAAGTGATTAGATATCCATGCTTAGAATGCTTAGGACTACAGTCATATCCATGCTTAAACATCAATAAATGTTAGCAAATGTCATTAACATTTTTTCTATACTGGCCCTTTATTTAAAAGATGTTAATTTACCATCCATAAGCACCCTTTGATCAATCAAAAATATGTTTTATATATTTTTGAATTAATGAAATGTGTAGTTAATTTATCTATCAAGATTAAGAATGGAAGAAGGACCCATTAAATATGCATCTTAGCATCCCTTATTGAGTTGTCTTAGTTAATTGTGATCCTGAATTTAATACCTAATTAATTCCACTTAAACTCCATGCATCAGTGGACGTGGGAGGATATAGCATGTGTGTCTGACTCCTGGCAGAACAGCAGATGGTCTAACCTCCCTCTGGCCTGATGAACTCCAAGATAGTTCAGTGGCCCACAAACCCTCTTAGGTGGGCTCTTGTAGCTCTTTGAAATTTTAAAGCTTAACTTTTTGAGGTATAGTTAATTGATGTGGTTTAAAAGAATAAATCATACATTTCTGCTATGTTGGAGCTAATGTTACCCTGTGATGGACAAACCGCTGAAGAAAGATTGAAATATCCTGCTGGATGTGGTGTTCCCAGCTGTGGGCGCCTAGTTTGCGCTTGCTCTGAACCGCGAAAACACGTAGAGAACATGTCTGTGTTAACAGAGGCAGTACTGAAGAAGCCCTGTTCTGCATTAGCTGTAATTTCACTCTCAAGCATGCCTCTAAAGAGTCTGTAACAAGCCGTCAAATGTTTCTAGATGGTCTCAGGCTTGATTTAGTATAGCTTAACCCTTCCAGTAACTTGGGATATAGTAGGCTCTGGGCCTCCTTCCCCAGACAGACCTGAACAGCTCCTGCTAATCACTGCTTTTCATTCAACCCATCTCTTAGAGCATGGTGCACACACATTCTGGTTGCATCAACATAATAATGTTTTCTAGAGTCATAGAGATATGCATTGATTGAGGCAGTCATGTTGCATAGTCAACATCCAATTAAAGCTACTCCTTTACTTGGTGAGAATTGTAGGAGGACCTTTTCCTCTTATTGTCAGTGCTGGCGCCAGATGGCCACATGGTTGACTTTGGAGAACACCGTCAGCCATATTGATTTCATTTATCGGTCACACAGTATTGCTAATTTTTAATAGGTCTTTAGGAATGATTTTTCTTTAGAGTTTGTGGGTCTCTGTGCTAACTTTTGGTAGGTGGTTGAGAGTGGATTTTCTTGGGGGTTTGTGGGTCTCTGCACCGGGCGGATGTATGGAGCATGACGACCCGCAGCAGCATGCACTGCTGTATTCAGAGCGTATCTGCATAGAGATGGAAGAGCCGGTGACCTGAGTACGGAAACTCCACATAGATTTATTTTTATGAAAACAAATGGGAAAGTAGGCAGAATTTAAAACTGTGTAATGAATCTTTCACTTAGGGTTGCAGCCTTGGATAACAGAACAAAGTAAATTGAGTTTGTGTCATAGCAATCTTGTCCTTTTACTACAACTATCTACAGCCAGAACTTGAGTGCTTAGTGTGAACTAACAGATGGTAGATCTTCTTTGTGCATTTTCCTGATTTGTTCCTCGCTCCAATGCACTATGCTTGAGCTTGCCTGTCTTCATTGCATGTATGTGAGATTGTGTGTGTGTGCGCACATGTGCGTACACTCAAGTATATAGGTGTACCCGAGCACACCTGTGGAGGTCAGAGGACAAACTAGATGCTGTTCTTCAAGTGCTATCCACTTTTTGTTTGTTTGTTTGTTTTGTTTTTGAGACGAGGCTTCTCATTGACCTTGAATGCGCTGAGGAGGCAGGTTGGCCAATGAAGCTTAGAGATCCTGCTGTCTCCACTTCTCCAGCATTGCAATTACAAACCTGTGCTACCACTCCTGGATATTTTTACATGGGTTTTGGGAATTGAACTCAGATCTTTAAGCTCGTATGACAAACACTTTGGAGACTGAGCTATCTCCCTAGCTTCTGACCCTCACTGTATATTTGAGTCAGGGGACATCTGCAGGAGTTTCTATCCCTAAATGACTGAGCGAACATTAGGGCTGAAGTGTTGAAATTCTGGAGGTATAGTCCAGCACATTCTCATCAAGACATACCTATGCAGCAATTTTATTCATTTATTTGTTTTATCTTTATCTTACATTATGTGTATATGTGTGTTGGGGGTTTGGGGTCTTATGTATGTGAGTCATGTCTGCAGAGGCTGGAAAAGAGACTGAGATACAGGTTGCTGCGGGGAGTCCAAGCCTTATCCTCTCTGTGAGCAGCGGGAGCTCCTGAGTGCTGAGCCACCTCTCCAGGCCCGGGAATTTTATCTCAAAGCCTCCTCGGTCTCCATCTAACTTTATTCTGAATATATTGCATGGAAATTCCTTGGTACTTTTGGTCATGGAATCACCTGATTAACATTTAAAAACTCTAAATAAATATCTGTTGCTTGTCTATCACTGGCTCATTGCCCAATCCCATCTGTTGACATTTAGAAGACATTTCTAACAATATCTTGACTTCCAGGAGCACTTATCTTTCTTTAATAGGAATCTCTATTTGATATCATTTTCATTGTCATAGCAAGAGAAAAGTAATTTGCTACTCGGCCAGCAAGACCCTCTTTTACTTGTTAAAATGGCTGTAAGTCCACAGCTGGCAATCAGTGTGAGGCTGATGGCTTTGTTGTAGAAAGCCGCACAAAGGAAGTGTAAATCTTTCCCCTCACTTCCTGCCAGTGATCTTCCACCAACACCTAGAGGGCGCATGCTCTAAAATGCAAGACTAATCTGGCACCTGAGGCTGGCACTCCGAGGTTTCCTTGCAAGCTCCAGTTAGGGCATGGAAGCACCCACTGGAATAAAGGGATGCTGGCTCTGCTAAGGTCGTGCTGAGCAAAGGAGAACACACCTTTGGAACAAAAAGACTGAGCGTGGGTGCAGGGCTTCTTACAGGCCAGGGCCAGTTCGTGCACGTGGAGGCCAGAAGGGGGCGAGGTTTGTTTCTCTGTTCCTCAGGAACTTCTCACTGCTTCACTACCTACACAACCAGTCGGTGGCTATTCAAAAGGTGAGTTCTGAGGATCCAACTCAGGGCCTTATGCCTGCAAGGCAAACACTTAGCCACCTGAGTTGTGTCCCCAGGTCATGCTGTAGTTATCTTATAGACGTCGTATTAATAACAGCAGTATTGATAATAGCATATAGCCCACTCACTGGCACTTTCAGTTAGTGTCTTCCTTGTACCCTCTCTCCTGTAGTTTCTGCCACAGCCCGAATCATCATTGTGTGCTGTCATCGTCTCTGTTGCGACAAGGGCATGATGTCTGAGAGGCTGAGAAGCTGCACTAACTTCACACTGGCCTCTGATGGTAGAGTCAGGATTTAAACAAGGCTCATGCTTTCTCAGAGTCCCTCTCTCAACCAGGACTTCCCAGGGCTGCGACCCTTCTATTCGGTTCTTCATGTTGTAGTGACCCCCAACCATAAAATTATTTTTGTTGCTACTTTAAACTGTAACTTTGCTGCTGTTAAACATCGTAATGTAAATGTCTGTGTTTCCAGGGGTCTTAGGTAGCACTTGTGAAAGGTTGTTCTAGCCCCAAAGGGGTCACGACTCCAGGCTGGGACCCACTGCAGTCTAAACAGTCAGTCCCCTGTGAATAGAAGATTATGTTGATTCTAACTCTGGCTTTCCAGAACTGATTCACCACTAATGGGTAAAGCTACAGACTGGGCTCCTGATTTTATATGAAATATTTCTAAATTTAAAGTGAGTTAATCTAAGGGTATCTATTTTCCATCTTAAAGAATTCAGAATTTATTCTTCAGACAGTAGTAAGCCACAGAAGAGCTTTTAAGCACAACCCTATTGGATTTGGAGACAGCAGAGAAAATAAGATAATATTGTATTTTTTTAGAAGACTATTACAGGAGTGTAGGTAACTGGTGGCAGGATTTGGACACTAAGCAGATGATGATGAGGGTAAAACCTACTTACTGAGTAGAAAACCTGCTCAGAAAACCTGTTCAGAGATACCTAAAAAGTGGGATGAATATATTAATGATATATTGAATATGAACATGGTCGCTGAAGCAGAAGTAAAAGTCAGGGTTGCTCCGATATTTTAGCTTATGAGATTCAGTGACTGTCTGGTGACATGATTATCGTAGATAAGTTACAAAGGTGAGGCAGACCTGAGGTCATGGAGAAATTACACCTTCATTAAGTGTTAGACTTGCAGGTTTGGAAGTGTTTGTGTCACATCAAGGCAGAGATATGGGCAGTGCCCTCAAGATCAAGGGCTGGAGCGGAGGGAGCTACAACGTTGTGTGTGAAGGGGGAGGCATGGAGACCGAGGATTGTTAACAGTGTTGTCTATTCCAGCCGTCTAGCAGGTGGTTGCTGGTGGAGGAGAACCACGAGGAGAAAGTTAGATCATCGAACTTCAAATTACAAGAGAACACAGTGTTTCTGCTGTTGGTGGTGGTGTTTTTTCTTTTCTTCCTTTTTCCCTCTGAGATTGTGTGCTAAATATGGAAGTCCATGTGCAGCTGAGCATTTCTAGTCTTTGCTTATAAAAGGTTCCCTGCGAGTTGGCAGCAGAAGAAACTGTTTAAGGAGATTCAGGTTAAAATTCTCTCTCCTCCCACCCCCACTGGTGTGTGTGTGTGTGTGTGTGTGTGTGTACATTCCAACTGAGCCATATCCTCAGCCTGAGGTTGGAATCTGAAGACCTCTGCTGCTCCCCCGCCCCCACTCTCCACACCAATCTTCTGGAAATCAATGTCTCTTTTTGAAGTTATCATCTGCCAATATTATTGTGTTCTGAAGACATTTTTTGTGTTAATGACAAGCCACACTTGAAGTGTATAAAATATGTTAGAAGGCTTGTCATCATTTTGTAAGAGCCTCAAACCATTTCTCTTCCTTTCTATCTTCTAAAATACTTTTTTTCTACTACCTGTAAGTGGCAAGAATCCTGTCTCACATGTGTTTCTCCTTCTATTATTTCTTTGGAATCAATGTGACCTTGTACAAGATACCTCAAGCTATCTGGGGCTCAAGTTTTCTTATCTTCCAAATACAGAAACTGTACTATATTTTCTCTGAGGTCCCTTTCAACTCCAAAGTTTTGTAATTCCACAATTCAAGCTTTTCACTTAAATGCCATTTAAATGTCATTGGTTAGATCACCAAAAGGCTAATAATTGTATAATCAGGGATAGATCAAATACCATTGCAATAAGAGTTCCTCAAAGACTGAAAAGCATTCCTTCTTATAGGATTGAAATCAGAAGATTTTTTTTAACAAGGTCAAAATTTCTATTTTGGTATGATCTCTAATTAAATTAAATCCTGAGAAATTTAGAGCAGGGATCCAGGAGACCTTCTCTCTCCCCACAACTGGCTTTAAAGGCTCAAAGATAATAGAACTAACAGAACAGTCTTTGGGGAGCATACAGAGCAGTGAATGATTGTCCTTTTAGGGAAGCTGTAACTTGAAGCCACAACTTAACAGGGGTAAAACCTGATAGAGTATCTGCTGTGACAAACAAAACAAAACACAAAACAAAAACCCAAAAAACTTGGTGTTTCACTACAGTGAAAAGGGTGTCATTCTTAAGCAACTAATGGGAACACTGCTTGAGAGACAGACCCCATTGTTGGTGGCATGAGAAGTATATTTTTCAAACAGAAGCAGCCTGTTTCAGTCCCATCTCTTTGATTTTGGCTCACATTTGAGGGCAGAGGAGGCGGCAGGAGCTTGAAGTGGCTAGCCGCATCTCATGCACAGTCAGCAAGGAGGGCTCTCTCACTGCTTGTTCCCAGCTCCCAGTCCTTCGTTTTTACAATCCAAGCCCCCACACCACCAAACGGCCCCATCCGCAGTGAGTGGCTCTTCCCTCCTCAGGGAACTCAGTCAAGATAATCCTTCCCCTGTGTGGCCAGAGGTTCCACTACACGTGCTTTCAGATCTATCCATCACGTTGACAATTGTGATAAGGTATCACATAGGGTCTGAGTGTCAGCAGAGGAGCCAATGATACAGAGTAGCGGGGTCAAGCTGATAGGTGTCTCTGAGGCTGAGGCTACAAAAGCTCATGTCATGAGGCTCTTCCTTTATACGGTTTCAGCTCTTCATTCTCACAAGGCCCCCATTCTGGAACACGTGCTGCCCTTTTCTGCTCTGTGTAGCCTCAGTCTGTGGAGAGAAGATCCCGCTGAGGCCAGGAAAGCCTCCTTTCTTGGCGGTTGTAGAACTCGGGAGTGTGGTGTGCACATGGGGATGTCAGTGCCTGTTGCATGTGCCGCACGGAGGCACCTGCAGCTTCTGCTTCTTTCGCTGGAGAAGGATCCTCAGGTGAGTCCTGTCTCCTGGGCTGGCACTGTGTCCTGCTTCACACTGGTGAGTCATCCCTTTGTGGAACTGTGACAGCCATCAGCAAAACTGAGAACACAGTGTGACAAAAGGACTGTTTTCACAGTTCTCTGTCGACATAATACAAAAGTTCACCACATCAGGCACGTCATCTTAATCACTGAGGTCAAGAGGACTTTTAGATGTGACAAGTAGCTGCTGCTTTAGTTAGTTTTCTTCCTTCTGATTGGCAAGGAGAAGGCATCAAATTCCCAACACAGTGATGATCCCTTCACTCTTTCATTTCTTTTGATTTGTGCTGAAATATATATAAAAGGCAAGGCAGTGCTCACTTTGAAGTTGAAAGTGAGAATGATCATTGGCTCTCAAGTCTGTAAGTGAACTGGCAAGTTCAGTTTGTGTGTGTGTGTGTGTGTAAGTTTATTTGGTGCTTAATCTGTGCACAGTTATGCTCCTCTGGGGACAGAGACTGACACAAGTGAATAATCAAAAGCCACAACTCTGAGTTTATATTCCAGCGGACAAACAGGTGTGAAGTAGTGACCCACCACAGTGTGGCTGGTCCTGCGCAAGGAGCCCAGCAGCCACTCTGACCTGTGGCTACTTCATACAAGCATACAGGAAGACGTCTGCAGACCTGGTGTTATCACCAAGTCTGGGTGATGGGAGGGGGCACGCATGCAGGGTTAGGGACGATGCTCTAGACACAGCCTAGAGTTTACACACAGGCCTAGGAACAACACTGGACTTGGAACATACGCATTCCGGAATCACAAGGCAGAGGAGGAGGTGCTGGATGTAGGAACGATGGTTCAGATGGCTCTCAGCAAAACAAGGGTGAGGTCTCACAAAGAGTTTGGGATTTATTCTAAGTGTGTTGGGCAATCAGTGGAGGGCTTATGGAAAGTATTTGATTAGGTATCTGTGGTTACTGTATGGATAAAGGATTTTTATGAAGCAAAGATATATTTGAGCACTGTAGACTTTGGTAGTAACATGGCTAGCTTGGGTCAATGTACAACATACAATGTCATAATGGGTTGACATATAGAAGTCAGTATCGATTTTTCTAAGGTCCCTACTGTTGCCACAGTGACCAGCAATGTTCCACCTTCAGTCTTTCCAGCTGAGGACCTGAGTGGTTCTGTGATACAGTCACCATTTCCCCTGCTAACCTCTGTTCATCACATTCCACTGGATTCTTGTAGCTAGCCCCTGAGGTTTGTGGGTTCATTTGTTACTACAACACAAGCACAGTTAAACAACATTCAAAAACTTTGATGAAGGCACTGGTACCTAAAGAATACTATCTAAAATAAGGTGATTCCGTTTAAGAAGAGAGAGCGGCAGAGAAGATAAGAGGTCTGGTCCAGAGCCTCAGTGTGCTCTCATATGTATGGTTGACATGAGGAGCACAAGGACTGAGTGCGCTCGTGAAGCTAAGAGGAGTAAAGACCGGGGTCCTTGATGCTGAAGTACTGGGTGTCAGAGCAGAAAGAAGGAGTTTCAAACATCATAATGGCAACTGTTTTCCCCTGACCATTAGTTGAGAGAGTCTGTTGTCATTTTCCTGGAATTAGTCATGACTGGACAGTAAAAATGCTACAGTGACAAAATCAGCGAATCACAGAATCTGAAGATTACATTTCCTGGCTCTAAACGTGGAAAGAGGCAGATGGATTCCACCCGTGGGCAGTGTAGGTTGGATACCCCTGTCTGGAGTGTCTGCTGTGTCCTCAGGACACCGGCAAGGCTTGTATTGCAGTGTAAGTGTCTTCTTTCAGATAGCAACCTCCTCCAGTACTCTCTCCATTGCTTACAGCAATGTTTGCCAGGAAGCAGATTCTGTCTGTATTTGTTCAACAAATGAACAGTGGAGCCTGATCCCAATCAAGGTCAGTTCCCATAGATATGAAGGGTTTTGCCGTTACAATTCTAAAGCGATGCATACTTCTTTTAACATCATGTGACCACAGGAAGGCTAAGGCTCTTGTTCAGATTCCTCACACATCTCAGTTCATCAACAGGTACGCACTGAGAGCCTGCTGTGAATGAAAACTTGTGCAGGGGAAGGCACTCTACCCCTGGGGAACTGATGATGCAGCTAAGGGGAGCAGGCTAATTGTTTCAGAACCATTAGAGAACAGTGTGAAATAGTGTACAGTTAATTGAAAAACACAGAAGATGTGCATTATCGTAGCTAGTGAAAAAAGAAATGGATAAATGTGAAATGAAATTAGGTTAGGACGATTTCTTAGAGGAAGGGGCACTTGGAGGATTTGGGAGGGAAGCATGGAAAAGGCCTGGATTGGAGCACTTCACTGGGAACGAGAGCACAGTTGGGGTAGTCCTCCCAAGACCACAACTAATGGTCCATGTTGGGAAACAGAAAGGAACATGAGCATAAAGTAAGGGAGATCTAGATTCAAAAGGGTCCCCAAAGTTGGTAAGGCCATGTCATGATGCCTGCTTGATTTGACGTGTTTGCTGAGGCTGCACCATGCATCAAGCAGTACCCTAAGATGGGACTTCCATTCTGCTTTAAATATTTTATTTTATGTGTGTATGTGTGTGTGTGAGAGAGAGAAAGGAGCAAAGAGAAAGAGACAGAGAGAAAATGTGGTATATGGACACATGCACATGTAGGTACCTGCAGAGGCCAGAAGAGGGCGTCAGATCTCTTGGATCTGGAGCTAAAGGTGTTTAGGAGTCTCCTGACCTGTGAGCAAGGGTCCTCATAATTGAGCAACAAGCGTTCTTAACCACTGAACCATATCTCCAACCTGGGTTTATATGCTTCTTATGGGATGATAGATAGAAATGTTGAGATGATATAGGATGTAACTGAATTTCAGATGATGGCAAGTTCTATGAAGAAAAGTCAGAACAGGTGAGGAGATGCTCAGAGATGGCACATGCTATTTTCTATAAAGAAAGGTCAAAGAAGGCTTCTCTGAGAGGCTGGTGTTTATGAAGAGACACTTATCAAGTGACAGCATGAAGACAATAGGTTTCTGGGAATCAAAGTGAAATGACAGGTAGGCTCCAGGAGAGGACACATAACAGAGCAAGGTGAGAGTCACTGAGGTAGCCGGCAGCAGGGAAAATCCGATGTCCAGACTCTAAAAGGAAGGTAATAGGAGCACGCGATGCAAGGACTTCTTTTCATTTATGTCCTCTGTGTGTGGATGTTCTTATGTGTTTACCTACGTGTTTGTATGTGAATGTGTCCATGAGTGTCTAGGTGGATGCTTATATTTGTGCAGATGCATGTACACAAGTACATGTGTCTATTTATGTTTGTGAGGTGCATGCTTGTGTCCATGCGTATGTAGAGGGCAGGTACATGTGTTTGTTTGTACAGGTGAAGTTTTCTGTCTTTCTTACCTGTAAAAGAACCTGCTACCCATCAAAATGCTGATGTCCTTGCAGAATAGAAGACAGAAGTTCTACCTCTCTCGTCAAAGTTAGGCCTATGTGTATTGCATGGCTTGGTGCCCAGTAGAAGAGGATTCAGGTTGCCAAGTCTTTGGATAATAACAAGTTCCCGTCTACAGAACACCTGGTCTTTACAACCCAAGTCATTATGAATGTGGTCCAAGTTGTCACTCTGGGGTTTTATTATTTCCACTTTATTCGGAGCGGTTTCTTGTGGCAACGGAGGTTGCCGGTCCATATTCCCTTGGTAAGTGAAGATTACATGTCAGCGCCTCCTGACTTTATGATGGCTCAGTGATGTAGAGAAAGAAGAGAAGAGCCAGCTGACCTTCAGATCTCTTACTTAGTAAATAATATGGGAGGAGAAGCCATCAATCAAAGAAAGGGGCTGGGATGATCATGAGCCCTGGGCTAGAAGGAGGCACTTCCAGAATATTGCCAATAAGTAAAAATCTCCTGAGTGTATCAAATGCGGAGCTTAAGCCTACAGACCTTCTGCGCCGTATCAGTATTGACAAGAATATGGGCTGACCACCCTGTGGACGACATGAAGAATTAAATATTTTGTTTGTTTGCTTTGCTTTGCTTTTAGGATTTTTAGATGCTAAAATAACTAGATGTCAGACCTGGGGAAGTAGAGGCAAAATGGAAGAGCTGTATGACACCTTCTTGATATCCGGTTCCCTCTGCATGAAGCCATCGTCATCTCTTGCCTGGATCACTGACTCCCCAAACACATCTGCTTACCTTCTGCACAGCACGGAGTGGTCTTTTAACATCTAAGTCATATGGTATCACACAGACAGCTGAAACTACCCACTGGCTTACGGGAAAGACCAGGTATGCCCTCTATCTGCCTCTCGCCTGATGGTCCTCCCTACCATCGTCACCACAGTCCAGGTGCTTCAGTGACCGATTCTTTATGTGCAAACGTTTTTAGGAGCATGGTCCTGGCATGCTATCTCATTTCTCCACCGTTCTTGGCTGATGCCTAACTGTACAGAGAGATGCAGTATGTCTCAGTGATTGAGTACGCACACATGGCTGTCCGCGGTCAGATCCAAGGGTCACCCGTTAGCTGCGTGACTTAGCTGACTCTGTTCTCGTGCCTCTGTTGTTAGGTGTAGCCGATAATGGTGTGTGCCACACAGGCACGGTTGTGTAGATTAAATGGTATGTGAGATTGACTTAGTTCAACACCTAATATCTATGACAGGACATATTAAATCCCCCCCTCGCCAATTATCTTCTGTGTCTGGGCCTAAACATCTCTTCTGCGAGGTTGTGCCTGAGCTTGTCTCTTTGCTTTTATTATTTCTGGACTGCATCTTTTTAGACAGAACTCTCTCTTTCCTTTCATGTTACGTGGTCACAAGCACACGTGAGCCTGTTTATTGCTTATTGTTCCTGTTAGATAATACACTCCATGAGGGCTAAGTGCTCAGCCGGCTGAATCACCAGACAGCAAACACCTAATGCAGTTAGTAGGCACAGCCCAGGCACACATCAGATGTACTCGTGCCTGCCGGAGACTGATGGCTGGGGACTAAGCTGGGAAGGCAGAGAGCATTCTGGGAAGGCCTTGGTACCTCCGTGTAGCAGAGCCGGGCCGGAGGCCAGCAGAGTTTTGTTGCAGTACTTTTCAAGACATTATCATTAGGTTGTATTTTAAGATGTTGACATATCAAAATCAAATTACTGGACCAAACTCAAAATGTGCACATCTATGCCAACACTAAATGCTCTTTTTTGGCAGAGAAAAAAAAAATTGTTCAGTTTTGCCACAGGATCTCAGCCAACCTGGAATTGGACCGAATGAATTGTGTAAATGAGACAATCATAGTCTCTTTTTCTCTTTCCCTCCTCCTCTTGCTCTGCTCCCCAAAGTGACTGAGTGTTGGGCTCCACTCTGCTCCCTTGCATATGTGAATTGTAGACCAAGCAGAGACGTCCTGGGTGGCAAGCCTGAGTTACCACACTGGCGTTTCTCATTCCTGTTTTAAATTGGGCTTCTTTATCAGCGTGTCTTCTTTATCTCTTGTTTAATGTCACTATTTGTTTATTTTGTTTAAATGGTATTTTCTCACCCAAGCTTGTTATACAGCATGGGAAACATGGTGTTCAGAAATAACAGTGGCAAACAAGCCCAACAACAACAAAATGAACATTTAAACTCCAGCAGTGCCTTGATGGCAAGGGTACTTTCTTCTGCAGGGCTAGCTAGCTTTGGCTTTCACTAGGGAATGAATCCCAGCAGACCTCAGCCCTCACTCTTCTATTGTTCTATTGTTTCCTCTGCACTTGTTAGAAGGATGGTGACTGGCGCCTCTGCCATCTGTGTATGGGGGTTAGGGGAATTTCTAACCTCCAGCTTATTTCTACCCCTATTGATCTGTTCCTCGCAGATAATGATGCCACCTACTCTCAAGGCTATGTTCCTCCAAATGCTTTCCCTGGTCCTGTATCTGTAAACTCTCTGCTCCTGTGTAACAGTCTTTCTTGCCTATCTTCATGCCTAGGCTATCCTGTAAATGTTTCTCATCTAATGCAGATTTCTTAAGGCCAGGCTTTTCCAAGGACCAGAGCTGCCTATCTCAGGAAGAAACTGGTGTTTTAGCAAATCCTGTTTAAACATAAACCAGAGAGGTTTGGGGCAGCAGTGGAAAGATGAGGTTAGAATGAATCTTTGATCTGCATTTTCTTTCTACCAGATTTATGCATTATTATACAATGTCAGGTAAAATCTGTCATCCTACACCGTGACTTTCCTGAAATCCTGTGGTCAGCAAGATGCCTTAAAGGGTAGTAATTGTCTTCCAGGAGAGAGAAGTAAGGATGTTTAATGCTTATGGTTCTTTCTATCTAGAACTCACTTGGACTTCATTCTTCCAAATTGTTCTTTTCTTTTCAGAAGTCCAAATGTGGGGGACAGTAAAGTGGTTGAATCACAAGCATGAGGATACAAGTTCTGACCCCCAACATTCAAACAAAAAGCTGGGAGTAGCGATGTGCTCCTGGAATGAAGCACCTGGACAGAGAGAGACAGGAAGAGCTGTGGAGCTCAGCACCTAGCTCAGTGCAGCTGTATTAGTGAGCTCCCGGTTCATGGGAGACCCTGTCTTTAAAAGAAACAAGGTGGAGGGTGGTAAAGGAGGTGGTCAACGCTGACCTCTGGCTTTTACATGCTGCTCGCAGACATGCATCCATACACACATGTGCATATACAGGAACACATGCATTCACAAACCCTGCACACGTGTTTGCATGTAAGTATGCACACGTAGAAGAAGAAGCCCCATGCATAGGACATAACTGAGATATAAGCATTTTCTATATTTTTAGATCCAAATACCAGGAGGCCAAAGAGGAGCGACAGAGGGGAGAGCGTGGTCTTAGAAGAGATCCACGTGTTCCTGTGAGCATGATAAATGACTGCTGGGGTAGCATAGAAGATTAGTGAGGATGAGCTTCTTATTAAATTTAAAATGCAGGTTCAAACCAAATCATCAGCCTAAAGAAAAAACACAAGTCATTGCTTCTGTGGGGGCAGGCAGGTACCAAGATGTCCACGAGTGACATATTCTCAAGTCATCTTTGATAGCACATTCAAGAAAGGTTTCAAAGCCAAGCTTTCCAGTCAGAGTGTATGACTGTGGGATGGGGCCTGAAGATGCAACCTCAGTTCTGGGAAGCTTGACACTTGGGGGGTCCTGGCGTGACACTCCAGGAAAGCAGAGATGTTTTTCTCTGGCTTGTTTCTCAAGTTATTTAAATGAGACCCAGTGGCTATTGATCTCTCTCTCTCTCTCTCTCTGTGTGTGTGTGTATGTACTGAGATTACAATAAAATGTTATGGACCCATTTCTTCTTGGTATTTTTTAACCACTCGGGGGGGGGGATAACAAATCATGCGGTCTTAGATTTGGGGAGATACTGTGAGATCTGGATGGTCTAGGACAGAGGCCTAAGCCCAAATGTGAGCTCAGAGCTCATCAGGACAACGATGGTTGCCTTGTTCAAGTACTAATGCTTCGTACTCAGAACCTGTCCCACAGCAAGCTCCTCACCGAAATATTCACATTTCTACCTACAATGGCACTTACATTCTTTTGATTTGTTTGTCCCCCTGTGGCAGATGCTAGCTACTCTATCTCTTTAATCTAATTTGTACTGTGACATCAAGCTTTAATTTTATCATTATTATTATTATTGTTATTTTGCTTGTTTTCAGACACCCACAGTGTGCCAGGCACTGGATAAAATAAGAGAGGTACATTCCCTGCTGTCTCTGGGCTCACATTTTAAAAAGCTAAGACAAGCAAAATATCCAGTAATTGGCAATAGGTAGTCTTTATCCCCCTCCCCCTTTTCAGCCCCGCCCCCCTTCATTCTCTCCTTTTGAAGCAACCTCATCTCTCTGAACAAGCTTAAGAAGTTCTCTGGATCAAAGCTGTCAGAAACCAGGAGGGTTTGGAACATGTGTCAGAGTAGGCAAAGGACCTGCAGCGCTCAAGCTCTGTCGTCGCCTGCCTGAGAGCTGTCCTGGCTGCATTCCTGCCTGCCTCCCTGGGCGGGCTAGACTCTCCAGCCCCCAGCTGCCTCTGACACCCCTACCTGTGAGGCGCTCCCAGGCCACACCTCCTGCACCCTCGCTCTGGGACCAAGGATCCTATAAACCAAGACTATGCCTTAGCACCCCGATGGTTGGGGGAGGCGGGGAGGCATTCCCAGCTTGCCTCCTCTACACCCCTGATGGGATCTTTGTCTCTTTGTTGTCACCTGAGGAACTCTGAGGCTTGGGGAAGCTTGCAGGATGGCGTAGTGAGTGCCTGCAGGCAAGTGTGCCAAGAGCACCCCACCCCTGAGCTCTGTTTAACCCACCTTTTCTTGGCCTTCCCCTTGGGCCTACCCCAAAGCTAAGAGTAGTTCCCTGCAGCCCTCAGCCGGACAGGCACCAGGTGCTCAGCCTAGCTGGGGAATCTCGCTCTTCTAGCCAGCACCTGCGCTCCGGAAGCTTTAGAGTTGGGAAAACAGTTGCATTGAGGGGTGCGGAGGAGCCTAGTGGGTTGAGGCCAGTAGCACCCAGAGGAGCGGGTTGATGAGCCCTGGGGTCTGAAAGGTGCACTAACCCAGAGAACGGGAGGAGGGCCTGGAGAGGAGATGAGAGAGGAGGGGAGAGGACGAGGGAGGGGCCCCGGAGCAGCTGCGGCGGGAGGGTAGGCGCAAGGTGGCTCCCCGCGGCCCGGCGCCCCGCGGCTCCCGGGGACGCGCCAGGCAGCCAATGGATGCGCAGAGGTGTACAGCAGATGGCGTCCGACTGCGCCGTTCCTTCCTCCTCCTTCTCGTCCTCCTCTTCCTCCTGCCTCAGTGCTGAGCAGCCAGAGTCGCCGCCGGGTTGCCAGACGCTGGAATGGGTGGTCTCCCAACACACTCCACCATCTTCACTGGGGAAGCTCGGGGCTCGGCGGCTCCCAGAGGCTGCGGCTGCGGCTCGGGCGAGGCTGGTGAGTGCGACCGCGCAGAGCCCCGAGCCCGCAGGGCTGGCGCCGCGGGTCCCTCGGCTGGCTGGCCGGGGTGGAGGAGGCAGCTGCCCCGAGCCGGGCGCCTCCCGCGCGGACTTTCCCGGCCAGGCAGCCTCCCTCGTCCCCGCTCCCAGCCAGTCGCGGGAACTTGGAGCCGGAGCCTTCGGCTCTGGGCTGCAGGAAGGGTGGGCTACCGGGTGCTTGGACCCGCTGAGCCGGCGGGCAGGCAGGGACACCCGTGAGACTGGGACCAGGTCTCAGGCAACCCGACCTATAAAGCGTGGGGCTCCAGCCCGCTTTGTGGGGACCTGTGACCGGAGCCCGAGGTTCCCCATCCTGTGCGGGGAACCTCGGAGCTTCCCGGTCCCAGCGCGGGCAGTTCTGTGGGGTTTTCAAACTGGTCGACCGAAGGGTGCCCCTTTGGGCAGCTCGGACTGCGAAATCCGCGCGTGGGTGCCCATGGACCCGAGAGGATACCTGAGCAAGCCAAGAAGTTTCGCGGCGTCCTCGGATTTATCCCTGCAGTGACAGAAGGCCACAGCAACAGTTTACATGCCCACCGTCTCCGAGGGGGCAAGGGGCCCCCTGAGGGAGAGGGGCGTCCACAGGTCGGACATGGTGCCACGTTGCTTTCTGAGAGGAAAATCGGGTCCAGCATGTGGGAGCGGGAGGCAAGGGGAGGAGAAGCATGCTCTCTGCTCTCCCCCGCCAGCCTTGCGTCTTGCATGTTCTGTCCACTATTAAAGTTACCTGAACAGGGAAATGAAACCCCGCTCTCTGGCGTCCCCATACATTGAGTCTTGAAGTTGGAAAGCTTGGAGTGTGTGTGTGTGTGTGTGTGTGTGTGTGTGTGTGTGTGTGTGGTCGGGTGAAGGCAGTAAGCATTCCCTGGCTCCTCTATTTCTTTCACTTACACACACACACACCCACACACACACACACACACACACACACACACACACACACACACACTCTAATAGAGACAGGCGTGCGATCTAATGGTACCTTTTTCTTTTGAAATCTTTAAAGAGCAAGCGTCCTTTCAGAGCCTTGTGATTCAGTTCTGTCCAGTGAGTAGGTGCAATGATATTAGGACTGTGGCATTCTCCAGAGAGCTGCAGGGTTCCTGGTGCTCTCTTCAGTGCTGGGGTGGTCTGCTGGCAGTTGGCTACTTCCCTCGTTCAAGCCTGTTTATGCTCTTGTATGTGGCGATCTGGCAGAAGGCGCCCACCTGGTGTTTTCTCAACACATCTGTGAGAGTTCATTATTATCAGAGGGGTAAGCCATGCAGGTAGGGCTCTCACCATCGTGTGTGTGTGTGTGTGTGTGTGTGTGTTGTGTGCACCTGAAGTTTCTTTTTGCCAGACTATCTTTGTGTGTTAGAGAGATCTTATCCCTTCTGGAATTTCAGAAAGCAATCTGGGTTTCTGGGTAGCTGAGAGGAGATGGTCTACAGGGACAACCCCCACAGTCTCCTCACTCTTGATAACACTCAGTTAAGGCTTTCTGCGAGCCACTTAAGGACACCACTAGCCAAATCAAAAGTCCTGTTCAGTGGTGAGTGCGGGCTCTGGTCTTTGCGGGTAAAGGTTATAGAAGTTCCTGTCTGGAGGCTTTCCTTTGATGCTCTCCTGTCTTCAAACCTCAGTGCCATTACTCACAGGAGCCTTCTTTGAAAACTTCATGTGACGGGTTCCCTGTTATCTGGGGAAGGTGTGTGTGTGTGTGTGTGTGTGTGTGTGTGTGTGTATGTGTGTGTGTGTGTGTATGAACAGCAGGAGTCCTCCAGCCTGGCTTCTAAGTTCCCTGTTATTTTGTACTTTGCACCCCCCTTCTGGAAGCTGAGGAGTGAGCACTCCTTTTCATGAAAACTTAAGTGAAAAAGAATTCCAATGATTTTTCTGGTCTGTGGCAACTTACAGCTATGCATCTAAAGAACTGTGGGGACAGTGTTGTCTTAGAGGGTGTGGAGAAGGCTTGCGTGCTCTCTCAGACAGGCCCAGAAGCAGTACCGGCTGACCTTTCAGGGTTCTGAAGACTCCCAAGGGCTTGGAGATGTGATTTCCACAAGAGTGCCGCCTGCTGATGGTGGACCTCATAGGTCTGTTGTGAGGTTTGAAACACAATGCGTTCATTCAATACTTACATCAGTATTTAAACTGATACTTAAAAAATATCTTTGCAATATTTCTTAATCTTTCTTTATTGTATTTTTTTAAATCCAAGTTGTTGCTTGTTAAAAACTTGAAAGGCAAGACAGAAAATAATCACTGATCACAAAACCATGTGAACACAGACTGCCGTTTTGAGGGCTGGCATTAATAAGTTGGTGACTACATGTGCAATTCTGTTCTCTGCTGAGCTTGTCTTTCCAGAGAAAAAGGCGTTGGAAGAAAATGGTACAACTAAGATGTTCTTCTTTAGAAAGGCACTTGAGAACTTTTTCTGCTTGCTGTGAATCTTATTTCTGAAATAATATTTTTTATTATATCTTCAAAAATGAAGTTTGTCTTTAAGTCATTGGCCAAAGAGACAGGATGAAAAGCTAGGATGGAAGTTAATGGAAGAGGAGTGTCTGAACAATTTTCAGTCTGTCACCCATTTTAATTCTACCTCAGAAGCTGAAGCTAGAGTAATACAATTCTTTTATAGGAAAAAAACCTTGTTCAAGCTGTAATTTTGATGTTTTGTACACCGTCGTAAAGATTAGGCATTAACGTGATGACGTTGATTGAGAAGCTTGAATAGAATAATGGAGAATAGCTGACTGGTCCTATTCAGTTAACAGTCAAAATGACAAATGATACGATATATTAAGTGAATGATTTAGATAAACAGATTAAAGAATTCTAAGTAGTGTCAACTCTACCAGGTGGTGGGGAAAGGAGGAAGAGCTCTACCAGCAACCACACTTCAGACGCTGTCCACAGACGACAACAGAAGGTTGGCGAGCTGTCCAGAGCCACTGCCACGGGCAGCACACGTTTCTAGAGTTCTGAGTACGAGTTTAACATACATTGTGCATTCTTTATGTTTCCACAAGGAGATATTTCTCAGTAAATAACTTTAAAAGACACTCAGCCACAATCACTGTAGCTTCCGGCAGCTTTCTAGCTACATACCATGAGTCCTTAATTTAGAGTTGTTAGCAGGATTAATATCTAAGTGATAATTAACACATCAAACCTGTGAAAGTGGGAGGACTTTTGGTCTGATTTAATTCTACAAGTTTACAACTGTGAGTCTGAGTGGAATCTCTGGGTTAGCACGAGTCAACTCACCGGCACCCTTGCTCCAAGTTAAATGTTTTTATCTTTACGTTTTCTCCTTCAAAACTTCTTCATTAATTGCAATTATCTCGTTGATTTTTGTGTAGGAAAGCATGGCTGTCAATATGAGCAGTTGTTCCCAATAATCCACTGGCGATTACTCTCTATTTTATTTCTTATTCTTTGACACTTTCACATCTGTATACACTGAGTTAACACCTATTGCTCTTGCTGATCCTCCTCGCTCTCCTGCTAAAATCTTCCTTCCTTCTCGCAAAGCCACTCGACTTTGATGTGTTTGTTGTTGATCCACTTTATTTAGTTGGGGTTGCATTCCTGAGCCTGAGTCCAGAATTATTTACTGAGAGAGTTTATCAGTGGCTATACCACCACAGAAAGTGACAGCCCCTCTTGCCACACCCATTAACCGCCCGTAGTCTGTCAGTGATGAGTTGGACATTATGAGCCCCTGCCTATCCAGGATAATGACGGCTACAATCTTCTATGTGTGTGTGCTTGCTGGTGGCCACAGCTGCCCTGAGTTCTGAGTGCAATGGCCGTTCCCTCTCCAGTGACACTTTCAGAGTTCCTCCTCAGCCCGCAAGCCTTACATTTTTAGGCTTTCTCCTCAGATATTCCTTGAGCCTTGGAAGGGTGACGTAAATGTCCTGTTTCCAGCTGGTGGTAGCTACTAGATCAAGTATTCCATCTCTAGTGGGAAGCAGGGGATTGGTGAAATTCAGTTATTTTTTTATTGTTTGGTGAAAGTTTAGAACACTAGAGGTGCTGTGGAATAGATTCCACTGTCGGTAAAAGCTTGTGGTTACTGCAAAGGGTGGAGAGTTGAACTCACACTCAGCTTGTCATGTGAACAGTTGAGTCTTGTGGCTGGTGCTTGTAGGAATCGGAGCCTTTCAGCATGTGACTGTACTACAGAGCTGGCTAACATTCAGTGCATTTCAGAGCATCTCAGGAACCATACTAGCTTTTGGCTATTCAGTGTTTGCGATTAAAGAATTCTAAAACAAGAACTCCTTGCTGTGATGGGAGCATCTTTTTTCTTTTTTTTTTTTAAGTAAAGAAAAGTTTCTCATGAAGGAGAGTCAAACTCCTGACCTAGAGGAGGGAATCCACTGAGTATGGCCGTGTTTCTTGTAGCCAACAAAAGTCCATCAGCACCAAAGGAGAAGGAATTTGCAGCAAGGACTACAATGCTTGCTTTTGATTTTGCCTCTCTAGGCATATTTTAATTGTGAGCCCTTTGTAATTAAATATGCAGCAGCTAAAAACAGAATCCCAAAGTAACTAATATACAACTGATTTCTCAACGCCTTGACTGTGGAAACAGCTCTTTGCTATGTTCCACTTGCCTGCATGAGGGCTGGCTGCGGATTGCTGTCCTGGCATGATGTTTCTGAACAGCCCATTACTTTTGGAAGAATCACAACATTGAGAAGAACTCTAAACTTCGTGGCAATCAGGCACGGTCGCCTTGTCGTGGTCTGCAGCTTTGTAGTAATGCGTGTTTTAGTTCTGGGCTCTCTGAGATGGGATTTTTAAAGCATACCATGCAGTAGGCATAAGGGAAGTGTTTTAATTATAGCAAGACTGAAGCTGGTGGTAATGTCTTTCTGAGTTTGCTTCTGGGCGCTTCACTATTGATTTTAAGCTTTTGTGCTTATGTGAGACATTTTTGGGGAGTGATTTGGCCATTGTGATTGATATGGTCCCACAGGATATAAAAATATCAAAGTATGTCTGCATTCTTAGGTGTTTGGTAGGCGGCCCCCCCTAACTTTCCTTAGCAGGTCGTGATTCAGCTACTAGGAACATCACCTCTTGGGGATGTTGCGTCTTTCAGCTGGTGCGTACCTGAGTGCTAGCAGTTGTAATATTGTAACATTATCTCTGACGTCTTTAGTCACAACAAGAATAAGTGCAGCTATTGGCACCATATGTAGTTGAATTTAAAAATCTGTTGGCATTTATATTGTAGTGTTTTGCCTATAACATATATGTCTATTTAAACACGTGAGTGCTGATTATCTCAAGGTATCAAAACCCCTTTCAGCTGAGTTATCAATTCATATAAAACCACTGCACTTTCAGCTTGAGTTGGTTCTCTAAAGAAACATAAGAATGCTTAAGCACAGAGCACGCACGAAACAAGAATACTTGTTGCAGGGGCAGAGCTAAATTTCTAATCCAGCACATCCACTGAAGGGCTAGATTATCTCCCCACAGCTGTTCGGACCCTTCATCAAAATTACATGGACAGGAGGAATTTGATAGTATTGTTTTTTTCAGGGAAAAAAAGGAGTTATTTTTTCCCTGCCTCCTACATTTATAGTCTTTAGAGTTAAATGAGTTTACCTCATGCCAACTTCCATTCATTTTGAAACTTTGTTTTATACAAATTATCACATTGCTTAAACTTTAATGTCTCCTGCCCAGCCACGGAGAGGTGAGGTGCTTATGCTCTCAAAGATTCTGTGAGGAAAAATCTTCAATATTTTCTTTGAGATTTCTTTGTATGTTTTTAACATTGATTTATCTAGCAATGTGTGTGAGAGAAAGAAGGAGACAGAGAGAGATAGAGAGAAGAAGACAAAGAGAGAGGGAGAGAGAGAGAGATCTTGCATAAGCATATGCCCACATATGTGTGGAGGTCAGAGAGAACAACTTGTATCAGTCAGTTTTCTCTCTTCTCCATGTAAATTCTGGGGCTTGAACCCAGGCTTTCACGATTGGGGGCAGACACCTTTCTTTGCTAAGCCGCTTTGCCGGTCCTCTTCTGGATTTCTTGTGACTAAACAGGCATTATTAGATGGTCTCTGAAA
The DNA here is from genome assembly GCF_030254825.1 of Meriones unguiculatus. NCBI lineage: Eukaryota > Metazoa > Chordata > Mammalia > Rodentia > Muridae > Meriones > Meriones unguiculatus. The sequence continues at coordinate 75,239,194 of NC_083365.1, forward strand.
AGCCAAGAGGCTACTTCTATAGAAATTTAACGTTCTAGATCCTATGTCACTTTGCACTCGTGCAGTTGTTAACTTCCCGTCACCTGCCCTTTTCTCTTAAACCTGTCTCTTTCAAGACACCCACAAGACTCACACCTACCCAACAAGTCTGCACTTTTTCTCTCCACCTCCTCTCTCAGCAGTAATCCAAATTCTACTTGTGAGTTAAAACCAAGTTTTAATTATGTTTTCACTGAGATTTCTCTGATTAGGGTAGTTCATAAAGTCTTTTTTTTCCCCCAAACAACTCAGGGGGTAAAATCTAATTTTATTGTTTGATTGAATCTGTTTCCTCATTAGCAGCTATTGGTAGAGTTCTGATGGCAAAGGCCTTGAATGAGAAAGGACAGCCATCCCTACTGAGAATTCTGGGAAGTGCTGCAGAGGAGAAAGAGACAGGGGCCTAGGTGACAACAGACATTTGAGGACATATTGGGAGAGGCCTCACGGTACAAAGATGGACAAGGGCAGTGGCTGCCAATTATCAGTGATCTTTTACGTGCTTCTCATCAGGCTGAGTGAAGGCTGTGTCTAATTCCGTTAACTGCTATTTTAAAGCAGGAAACATTCTCAGTATCATTTTTCATATTACGGTGTTGGGACTGAGGGGACCTTGGCACTTTTTTTTTTTATGACCTTTCCTAGCAAGATATGAAACAAGCAAGCAAGCAAACAAACAAATAAAGAAAAACAATATCAACAAAACAATCCCTTCAAAACCAAACCAAACCAAACCAAACCAAACCAAACCAAACCAAACCAAACCAATTCTGCTCAAATCTACTTTAGTGGACCAGTTTGTTTATCAGGGTTACTTCCAAGAGAATGCATGTCTTAAAGATAGCTGCATCCCTGAAAGGTCTGCACAGTTATGGGTTATGACACACACAAGCTGTACTCCTCAAATGACCTTTGGCAGCTTGGCAGGTACTCTCCTCTCCCCAGCAGCCGTTACATATGTAGCCTTAGAAAGGGGCCTTGTAAATTTTAGGAGCTTCCGGAGACTTGTGAGTTTTGTTGACTTTCTGAGTCTTGTAAATTTTTGTTCCATCCTGAATCTTAAAGAACCAGGGGAGTGGGGTAGCTGTGGGGTGAGGGGTAAGGGGTGAAGGAGTGTGCGTTTGGGGCTGAGGGGTGGTTTCAGTTGATAAGCGATGGCTAAGCCAAAGGCACCTTGTCTAAGGCCAAAGAAGTTGCAAAACCCAGGGAGTGAAGATGCTGCATTTTAGTTGGCTTCCCAAGGAACTTATACCAGCTTCAGGCCTGAACAATTCCCACCACATTCATGTTCCTTTTCGTTAGTCAACACAGAACTGTTTGACCAGCTGTGTGGGACCATAGCTTTGAAATTAGCACAGAGAAGAAAAGACGGTGGAAGGTCCTCAGATGGGAACAGGAGTGGATGGTGGTGGCCGTGGTCATGCCTGGGATTGGGTTGAGAGAGCTGGGCAGGTGATGTCCCTCTTCATTGTACCCGCTGGAGGTGTCCTTCCTAGGAGATGACTTCACTGAGAGAATGGAGCTGTTCCCGAGTGAAGCGTATGTGAGAAATCAGAGTGTGGTTTTCATCTTTAAAATATTTTATTTTTATTATTTATTTGTGTGGCTGGGTGGACATCTGCCTGCACATGCCTGCAGATCTCCACAGAGGTCACGGGAGGCATGAGCTGCCCTGGAGCTTGAGTTAGGGTCCACTGTGATCCACTTTATGGAAGGGCCAGGAATTGAACCTGGATCTTCTGTAAGAGTGGCAAGCACCCTTTAACTCTCTCTACAGGCCCCAAATCATGTTTTTAACTATCTTTTTATTATGCTTGCAAGATGGCTCCATAGGTTAAAGTGCTTTCTGGAAAACCCCGGCAACCCGACTTTGATTCCCAGAACCCACAATTAACAGCAGGAATTGATTTGTAAAAGTCGTCCTCTGACCTCCGCACACATGTGTAGCACATGTGTATCTACACCAACGCACGCACACACACACACACACACACACACACACACACATGCATACAAATAATAACAAAAATAAAAATGATTAAAACATTTAAAAAGAACTTTTTATTGGAAAGCTCTTACTGGGTCAGCAGGAGATATTTTGGCATGGAGTTCTGTGGGATTGTATAATAAACCCATGTCCCATACTGATGTCTCTTAACATTTTGCACAGAAATATAGCAATTGGAATATGACCAGTTTCCCTCTTTGCTTCTGACAGAATCATATATAAAGAAGTGCAAAGAGTTGGAGTTGCAAAGAGATTTTTTTATTTTTTTTAACTCATTCCAGGAGTGAATATTTTCATATTCAGAGCTGTCTGCAAATGTGATAGGTTGTCTCAGAAATGTGAGCTCCCATCTTTGCAGATGCTCAAGTGAAGGATAAACAGCTATATTACAGAGGATTATGCAGAGAGGGCACATGGACTGACGGCTTCCTGTCCACACCACCTTCCAGATGCTGCCATACATGTATTAGTTTATGGAACTGCCTTTAAAAACTTCCGAGGGGGGCTGGCAAGATGCTCCATTGCTGAAGTTCATGTCACAGAGCATGAAAAACTGAGTTCAATTCCCCAGAATCCAGAACAGCTGAGCGTGGTGATATGTGCTGCTTTCAGTTCCTGGCCCTTACGATAGACTCTAACTCCAGCTCCAGGGTGCGCATGCCTCTCTTTGGCCTCTGCGGAGACCTGTATGCCTGTGTAGGCAGACATTCGCACATCCACCCAAACAAATAATGAAATATATTTTAAAATGAAAAGCACACTGTGATTTCTCACATATGCTTAACTCAGGAAGAGCCCCCATTTCCACCAGCACGTAGACACAGGAGGATCGCTGGTGTTGAGTCAGAGAGTTCTAGGCCACTGAGAGACCCTGCCTCAGAGAGAGAGAGAGAGAGAGAGAGAGAGAGAGAGAGAGAAGGCTAAGCACTAGGATTAAACATCTTCATCACCACATCCAGATCTTACTGTTAGAATTTATTATTATGACTGTTGCTGTTGTTGTTTTGTAATAGTAACTAAACTGAGCTAGTCGGGATCTCCCCTCACAGTGTGGCTCTGGAACAGCGCTCTCAACAGCAATAGACGGTGACACGAGTACAAAGCACATGCTCACACTTATGTGTCCTAGTAGTCGTATTTGAAAAGAAAGAAAAATGAAATTAATTTTAATATTAGTAAAATATGCTATTAGACCTGCATATCTATGCATTTCATTTCAAAATGTGTAGATTATAGAAAAGTCATTCATGAAATGCTATAGACCTTTGATGTAATATGTCTCAAAATCCCATCTGTATTTTAAAACTGTATTCAACGAGCACCAGGTGCTTGTAGTTTTGTATGGTGGGCACCATGTTGTGTGTGCCTAGAACCCACACTCACAATAATTTCAGTCCTCCAGTTGCTTTTGACGGCCACGTTGGCTTCTCAGTCACATGTCCCAGTCTCTACAGAGGTTTATCAAGCTAACCTTTGGATACTGGTGTGAATGGTGCTGTGGGGAGACTCGGGAACCACACAGCTCGCCGAGTCAGCAAAGGGTCTGGGCAGCTACATGCATGCACCCGTACGCACACACAAGCCCTGTCTCTCAGAGGCAGTTAGTGCAGCTATCTGTAGGACTTCTGTGTCTCTCGACCGTGAAAGGCTAACCCGCGCGCACCTTCCACTGGTGGAGATGAAATGTATGTGCCTGCCTTCCCCTTGGCAGGTGTGCGTGCAAATTGTAATCGCCAGATCACTCTTTCTCCTGTCTCCCAGCTCACAAACCCCCATGTCTTTTGTCCTTTTCATTGTCCATTTCCGTGGGTTTGCTAGAGTCTAGCTGTGGCCCACCACACGGGGCATTTGTCCGTTTGCAGGGAGTGTGTGGAAATAAATGACAAACTTTAAGCTGAGGCTACCTGAATGCCCAGTATATACCTGACGTGCTTTGCTTGGTCCTCTTCCCCACATCCTCGTTGTGATGACTGCAGCCAGAAGTGACACGCGACCCACCAGAGTGATATTTCTGGACAAATTCTAGTAATTGTTTGGTAGGATTGATTCATTTCCTGACAGGTTGCATTTTTCTCAGAGAGCTGAAGGGCTTTTCTGAAGTTGAATTTCTGACAGGAGCCGGCCCTCTGGGCTGTGACATCATTCGGTTGAAAAATCAGAGTATGGCTGTCCTCCCATTGTGAGGAACACATGGATTCTTGTGTTTGTCACTGCAACATCTCTGAGCTGAACATGCTAGCGTGAAACTTCAATAATCTCAAGTCCAGTTTTTTTGTTTTTGTTTTTTTGGTAGAGACACACTGCACAGGGATCTTAAACAGAATTTAGCTGCTCAGGGAGATATTGAGAGTTGAGAACTTTATAGTAAACTTCCTCGTGCAGATACATTCTAAGATATGTCATCTGACGGCATGCACATGCTTATCAGCTGCTGCGTGTGGACCATGGAGGCGGAAGACTTGAAGCATAATGCCTGTGCACATGATGCATTTCCCAGTAAAACTCTTATTTTAGCCACTTCTTGGAAAGAAAAACTAAGTAATTTGCACACAGCGATACGAGCTGGTGTGAAGTGTAAGGTGTGTTTGTAAGCTATATGAATAAAGTCAAAGGCAATTTGATGAATCCCTGCTGTGCCCATCGCATGGAATAGATAAAATCAAGTATAGAGTACCAATTTCAATGTAGAAATTTCATAGAGAGGAGATGTGTTCATCTTCCTTCCTTGGCAAATTGAATCACCTTCTCATATACCTGTCACCTCTGCTTGTTTGCATGCTCATTCCCCGTGGAGAGCAATGCTCAAACATCACGTGTTGGGCTGGAGAGATGGCTCAGTGGTTAAGAGTTGCTCTTTCAGAGGATCCAGCACCCCTGTCAGGTTGGTCACAACCACTCTAGCTCCTAAAACTCTGACACGTTCTTTTGGCCACTGTGGGCAGCTAATTGTCCGAATTGGTCATCTCTGTTGATGCCATTTATTGACTTCTAATTAATCAACTAGACCAGAGTAAAACTGTAATCTTCTAAAAGAAAGAAATCGTTTTCAGCACAGGGGGAGAGGGAGCGGTTCACACACAGGAAAACTCGGTTATGGCCACATTCAGAATTTTATTGGAAAAAGTGTATTGAGAGTGAGGAACCTATTCATCAAGTCGTACTTTGTAGTGCTAAACTGTGAGCAATGGCTGAAGCTACATTCAGATCTGTCTAAGGTACTGACTAAGGTGCATCACAGTTGCGAACCACTCCACAAGTATGTGTGTAGATTTGGGTTTGCTCTCCGGCATCATCTCTGAAGTGTGAGTGCATGTGTGTGCACAGGCACATACGCATCACACATACACACTGTGCGTGTTTCTATATGCCCATGTGAGGATGGCAGTATCTACCGAAAAATACAGAGCTAAATAATTCCTGGCTTATTGGTTAGTATCTATGAGCAAAAGGAATCAGTGAGAAGATTGTGGGGACAGTGTCAGCCGAGAATCTGACTGTGGGCAGCGCCATCGGCACGGAGCTCAACTTGAGTGGACTGGCTTTGCGAGCCCAGTGTGAGTGCTCCGTGCGGGTACTATTTACCCAGCTGCTGTGTGCAGTGATACGCCAGTTTCCCCGGGACAGGGAGTTTTCATGGAGTTGTGTATAAATATGGGGGGGAGTGCTTCAGAGAAAAAGGTGCAGGTATGGGGGTTTATCAGTGAAGAGAGCCTGTACTCAGAGAGATAGTTAGGAAGTTATTTGTTTCTGTCGCAGTTTTGCAACTGTTTGATCCTGACTACACACACTATTCTTTAATGCTGATTGCTGCTACCCTGCTTCCCTCTGAAATCACATTGCATGTAACACTTTCAAATTAATGGCATGCAAAACATGTTTAGGGCTTGTTTGAAACGCCACCCCTGCTGCATGCTGGCCACGCCGGCTTGTCCTTGTTTACTGTTCTGTGAAAAGCAGCACGGCATTCTCAAACTCCGTGGTTTCCAAGCTTGTGAAGTTCATAGTCTAAATTCAGTGAGACCCAAATCCTTCTAATCTAAGATAAACAGTTTTGTCTTGGTGTTTGCCATTGTGTTGAAGGGACAGAATTATCCATTGATTTGGCAAGCGCGCATGTTTGGTAAATTACAACAAGATGAAAGCACCTGGAACAGTGAGGTAGTCATTCAGGCCCAACAACAGAGAGTGGGAGTTCTCAAAATAGCATGAAGTCATTTATGCCGTGACGCCTTTTAGACATACAAATAGGAGGAGAGGATATCGGAGGGGTACAGAGGCATAGGTAAACACACACACACACACACACACACACACACACACACACACACACACACCTGGATGACAGGAAGGCAAAGAGAGGCTGAGCAATGAAAGGCAAATACCATGTCCAGCTTTGGTATCAGATGTGTTTACAAATAGTCTTTGGTTTAAACAAATGGAAGGATTGGAAGGAGTAGAGAGAAGGAAAGCCTTCTGCTTCTGTGACATAAGCACCAGGGATGGAGGGGTCTCTGCAGCCTCATTAGAGTGTGTTATATGCAGTTAGGAGAAGCTTTGTGGATAACAATGTGTTTGGCACTTTCCTGTTCCTGTGATAGGATACCCTGACCCGCCTGTACCACCCCCCCACAAAAAAGCAAGTAGGGGAGACTGGTTTACCTTGGATTACAGTTCTAGAGGTGGGGGGATACCATCATGGTGGGGAATGCAGAAAGGCATGACAACAGTAGCATAAGGCTGGCCCTGCAGTCAGGAAGCATAGTGATTCCACACCTTCTGATCACAGGAAGCAAAAGTGGAGAGAAAGCGGAAGCAGGAAGTGGGGCAAAGCTATACAAACTCAAAGCTTGCCCCCAGTGGCATACCTCCTCCAGAAAGGCTGCACCTCCTCCAAGTTCCATACGCTCCCCAAACAGCAGGGAAACCTGTTCAGGTACATGTGCCTGTGGGGGACATTCTCATTCAAACTACACTCAAGAGCCACAGCAAATGGTGGGAAATGGAAGCCTGGGCAACAGTAAATGTGAAGTGTTTTTCATTCATGGAACAGGCAAGCTATAGTCTTCCATGTATAAACAGGAGCTCTCCTCCTGAATGCCTTTCCAGTTACAGTTTCCTGCCTTGCATTCTTTTCAGATTCTAGCTCTGCAACTAGTATGTTGGTCTCTCCATCTTAGACTTAGGCTTGGAGTTACCTGGGCTGGTCTGGATTACAGCTGAAATACAGCTTGTCACACAAAGCTACAGACTCATTCCTAGTTGTCAAGTTCAGTGGTTGTTTTCCAGTCAGTTTTTATGATGAAGAAGAATATGGGCAATTGAAGGCTCTGGAGAGGTGACTCAGAGATTGAAGTTCCAGCCAGACAAGCGGGAGGACCTGAGTTTCATCCCTCGAAACCACAATTAAGTGGACTGTGGTTGTACACAGCTGCAGACCCAGTGCTGAAGAGGTGGAGATGAGATGGTCCCGGGCCTCACTGGGCAGCTGCTCTATTGATCTGCTGATCTCCATGTTAGTGTGGGATCCTGTTTCACAAATTATGGTGAAGAGGAATCAAGAACGATAATCACATGTACACACACACGGATCTCACTACACTAGAGAAGCCAAGTATGCACTGGCAAAGTCCTTATCATCCTGCCGTTTTGAGTCTCAATTCTAAAGTTGCCAACATAAGCACTGAAGAGTCAGACAAAAAAAATAAAAAGCGTAATCTTGCAAAGTGGAAGAGAAAGAAGTGCAGCATTCTTTGCCGAGAGAGAAGAGAGAAAGAAAAAAATGGAAAAGAATTGCTGCAAACTCAGGTTGAAGGTGGCATATTTGCCTTTTCCAATTAAGCAGGCTGTGAGTGCATCAAAGGCAGCTTGACTCTGATTTATGGATGAGATAGCAACGTTTTAGGGCACACAGCCTAGTATCTATATGGAGGTAGTGAGTGCTGCAAGAGGGTGGATGTGTTTCCCCTCCAAGAGGACTTTGCCGCCAGGAACTCAAAGGGAGCAGGCCCACAGGAGTGTCAGGATGAGCGGGCTCCTCACACAGGCCCTCGGAGCCTCCAGTGCTTGTTGATCCTGCTCGTTGAGAGAGTGAAGGGCGCGCTTGTAGAATACTCTGGCCAACAGCACTGCCACCAAAATCCTCCCCCAGGAACACTGACATCCACTTGAATGGTTCTCTACTCATTTGGTGGTCTTATTGCCACGGGCTGGGTCCACCTGCTTTCTTTACCCTGCTCTTCTGCTCAAAATTCACCACTAGCTTCTTGCTATTCAAACTGTCCCTCTAAGCCTGGAGCTCTGCAATCTTCTTGGTCTTCTGTGTCTTCCCTTGTTTTCCTCCTGCAGACCTGGAGCAGCCTCATTTGGCACAGGAGCGTTCACTGTGTGTTTCTCTTTCCTGTGGCTCAGGACAGCACTGGCTTCTCGGTTACCTGCCTCTGTGCCTCCTTCCCCACCCTAGATGAGGAAGCACAGTGCCCATACCACGTAGTACTCCAGACAAACAGGCTGACTCTGCCATCCTAGCCAGGCCATTCTAATCCATTTGCATTCTGCACAGGAATTTACACCTAAGACAAGACAAGCTGGGGATTTATAGTTACGTGATGAATGTTTTGATGTGCCTATAATATGTTTTAAAAGAATCTCTATTAACTAGTAATTGCTGCTGGGGTTTTTCAATAAAATTTTAGATACACGTTTCACATACTGGGTTTATTCCAGGTTTAATCTGCTCCCTTTTTCCCCTCCCTCCTTTTCCCTCCCCCTCCCTCTACTCTCCTCCATTGTCCTCTCCTCTCTTATGTATTCCTCACCTCCTTTGCCCCTTTTCCTTCCTTCCTTCCTTCCTTCCTTCCTTCCTTCCTTCCTTCCTTCCTTCCTTCCTTCCTTCCTTCCTTCCTTCCTTCCTTCCTTCCTGTGTAGCCCAGACTGGCCTGGAACTCATGACCCTCCTGTCTTGCTCTCCCAGGGCTGAGCTTGCAGGCATGCCCCTCCATGTTTTGTTCCACATGTACTTCTCTGTCACTCTCTTCCTTTAGCCAGAAACTGTCAATTTAAGGAAATTAAAGAGCTAGGAGAGTTTGAAGTAGAGAAATGTTAAATCAGTTTTTGAAAGGAGAAAAGACACAGTAAAGCCACTGTAAGAGCTGGAGCTGGTGATTGTTGAGAACCTTCCCAGAGCCCTGAAGCCAGCTTTAAGGCAAGGGAGGACTCTGAGCGCCCAGATGCTCTGCCAGGAGATTTATCTGGTGAAAAAGAACACATCAGCTCATTTTTAAAAAGAAACTCAGGACATCAAAACCATCCCCAAAGTACCCTTCAAATCCAACAAGTCAAGCAAAACCACAGTTAATGACACACTTGTTTTCATCAGAGCTGGCATTAAGTAAAATTTATACCACATTCAAGTTTACATTTATAGTTTCATTGTGTGCTACATGCACACTTGAGGACGCTGAATTCCCACCGTGTGATTTCTACATTATTATTATTTCTTTTTGGGGACACTTATATTTCATTAAGTAGGTATCAAAGTTTCCTGGAGATCTATTTGTTTCATGGTGTGTTACTGACTGTGTGTGTCATGTGTATTTTTCTTAACGACAAGTCCTCAATCAGAAAACCAAGTCCTAATCATAATTTGAAATACTTTTCCTTGGGAAAACATTCAGTTTATCACATTCATTCATTTGTTTACGGGAGGAACGCACAGATGCTGCACACGCATGTGCAGCTCAGAGAACAATTTGCAACAGTGAGTTTTCCACGTTTGCCATGTGGGTCCTGAGGGTCAGTCATGCTATCAGCTATGACAGCGAGGGCGTCACCTGCTGAGCCACCTCAGAGGTCCTCATCACCCAATATATGACCCAGTTTTTAGAGCATAAAAACCGTGTCTTTATTGATGAATGGCATCAAGAGAAATCCTGTTCTGGTGTAAATGTTCCGGTTTTGCTGCAGTTCATAAGCCTTGCACTGTATTTGGACACTGGTAGCCTCTAGGAGCTAATCTAAGCATTTCCTAAATGAAGTGCACTAGAGTGAAAACAGAGAGACTCCACTGAATATAGGCTAACCTCTCTCTGATAACTTAGAGGACTTGGAGGAAGTTGGATCATTCCCAGAAACATGAAGAAAATCAATTACTATTGAATAAGACTATAAAATATGTTTATTTAAGTTTTCTGGGATTGTAGTCATATAATAGATGGCATTTTACTTTACCAGGAACAGAAAAGTAGACCCGTTCAGTCAACCAGAGATTTATATAAGGAGGCAAACAGACTAGTGTTTGATGTGATGAGACTGACCCTATGGAGCTGATGTCAAGTTTGCTAATAAGGGTGTATGTTTAGAATACGGGAGAAACTATAGGGAGAAAAGGAGCCTGGTCTGAATCTGGGCAACAGGGGTGGATTAGTAAAATGTATGAACTATCTACCATGAGTTTGGTGTGTGTGTGTGTGTGTGTGTGTGTGTGTGTGTGTGTGTGTCTGCCTGTCTGTCTCCCTGACTTAGTCTGCTTTGTTTTGTTGGGACAGAACACCTGGGATCGGGAATTTATAAGACATACCATTGTATTTCAAAAAGTTATAGAAGTTTGCAGGTGGGGCACCTCTTTGCCATGCTCTCAACAGTAGAAAGTCTGTGTCTTATGTGACAAAAGAGAAAACCTGTTCCCATGAATGTTTCCAATGTGGATATTAACAAGGTCACAACCTGAACACATTCCTTTGGGTTCTATTTCCCAACATTTCTGCTTGAGGATTAAGTTTCAAACACATGATTATTTTTGGAAGGAGCAAAACCCTTCAAAGCAGCATAGTAGTTCCTGTCCATTTAGGTTATTATAACAAAATCCCTCTTCTATGTGGATCTTTGCCTGGGATGTGTATATAAATACAGGCAGAAGGAAGAAGAGAACAAAGAAAGTAAAAGGGGCTGATTGTGGTGGTGCGTGCTCTTAACCCCAGTGCTCAGAAGCAGAGCCACAGGAACCTCAAGTTCAGTACCAGCCTGGCCTACAGAGCAAGTTCCAGGGCAGCCAGCACCTGTCTCAATGAGCAAGCAAAAATAGCAGCCTCATGAAATGCATGGGTGTTAAAAGCAACAGCTAAGAATTACTAAGAGTCTGGGTTTTTAGTTTGTAGAGTGCTTACCTAGCATGCATGAAGCCCTGGGCTTGATCCTAGCACTGGATAAACCAGTCATATTGGTGTTTGCCTATACTTCCAGCACTTGGGAGGTGGAGGCAGAACGATCAGGAGTTTAAGGTCATCTTCAGCTATACATTGAGTTCAAGATTATCCTTATGAGACCTTATAATATGTCAGAAAATTAAGCCAATTAAGAAATAAAAATCAATGTATTCTTTCTTGTGAAGTGACTTAAATATGTTTGTGTCATAGTATTAATAGCTTAAACGTTATAAGTACATAAAAAAAAAGTATTCACAGTGAACACAGACAGGCTTTTTTCTTGCCAGCATTCCCTAAACAATACAGCATAACAACTGAGCATTTTGCCTTTCCATTGCTATCCTAGTTAGCTTACCTGTCAACTTGACCCAGCCTAGAGTAATCTGAGAGCAAAGCCTTAATTGAGGGATTGCCTAAATTGGATTGACAAGTAGACATGCCTATGAGGAATGTCATGATTGAAAATGGACACCTCAGGGTCCAGCCCACTATGGATGGTTCTATGCCTAGGCAGGTGGGCTAGCTAAATTGTGTAAGAAAGCTGGCTAAACATGATCCTGTGTGGGCCGGCAAGCAGGATTCCTCCTTAAAATTCTGATTCAAGTTTCTGCTTGAATAGTTGCCCTGACTTCCCTCAGTGATGGACTGTGACCTGGAATAAAAGCCAAAAGAACCTCTCCTTCCCCTAAACTACTTTTGCTTAAGGTGTTATGTCACAGCAAGAGAAAGGAAGCTACATTGATTTCCTTATGTATTACACGTCATCTAGAGACAGTTTGAATGTAGACAACATGTGTGGGTTATACTCAAGCACTGTGTCATTTTACGTGAGGTAATTGAGTTGTGTTAGGCCTGGGTAGATTAGTCTCCACAGGTACAGATGGACGACTGGACTTAGCTGACTCATCGCTTCCCTTGGTGCCCTGTTACATGTCCAGCTCTCTCCTGATGGTCCTCTTTGTCTTCTGTCTAATTCTGGTGCTTGACAGGCTGCACGTGTGGCCCCTGCCTCTCTTCTCTTCTGTGAAAACAACCACTACACTTTCATTCAAAGGATAGTCCGTTTTGCTTTTTTATTTATTGCTTATTGATGCCCAAACTCATTAATGAAAATTCTCAAGGGTTATGGTAAAAGTGGGTAGGGCCATAAATCAAAACAGAAATAATAATAAATTCATCATGAACTAGCAAAATAAAGTGTAAAAATCCAACACAAGGTGCTGTGGGCATAGCTCAGCTGTTAGAATGCTTGTCTAGAATGTGTGAAGCCCTGGGTCATACCCAAAGCTCTGTATAAATTAAAGGTGTAGTGGTGTCCATCTTTAATTTCAGCAGTGGAGGCAGAAAACTTGAAGATTATCCTGGGTTACAAAAGAAATTTGAGGACAGCCTGTTTGAAAACAAAGCTAATATAAATTATACAGTGTGTGGTTGTAATGGTTAAAAGGCAGCTAAGCGTGCCAGTAAATGTAGTTTTCTACTCAGTGAAGCTTACTCAGAGAACTGTGTTTCAGAAAAGTAGCTGCTACAAAGGGGTGGAAGGGCATTATTTGTGGCAAACCTGTGGACTTTGTGATGCCTGATCGGTGTGGCTCAAGGGGAACTAGGAATGCCCCCACTGCTCCCTGGCTCTGTTCTGTGGAGCTCTTGTCCATGCAGCATTCCTCAGCGATAAGCCACTCCAAAGCCAGCACAGAAGAGTGCTTTATCAACTTGTCCCACCATGTGTATATTTCACGTTTGCAAACAAGTGTAATGGCAGGGCTGGCTGTGCACGGCTGTCGGTGTAGCTGGCTTCTGTGGCCTTCTGTGTGCAGATGTCTCGTCAGTTCCATAGATGCTGTGGGCAGAATGGCTTCTTTATCATTCATCTGTGTAGTCTCAACATCTGTTGCTTTGTCCCATTAGTGCTAGGCATTTTAATGAAGATCATGGGTCTTCTGTCTGTCCACTTTTCTTGTATTCTTGCAGGCTCTTCCCATTATCTGCCTTGTGAGTGAGAGGCAGATTTTGGTAGCTGAAGAAAACCTTGGGGTTGTCTCCTTAGGGATGATCTGCATGGAGCCCTATATCCAGACAAAGTGTGCTGGGGAGACTACTCACTTGTTTAATGGAGGGCTTTAAGGAGGACAGGCTTTAAGACAACTCCTTTGAAGGCTGTTTTTGAGAGAGTCAAACCGAGGATGGTGCAGGAATTTAGAGGTAATCTACTGAAGGTATCTGCTGCCCTACTAAGGGCAGAAAGACTTATGTAGGTGTCAGCAGTCCTGGGGGTCGGGAATGGAGGTAGCAAGAGGCACTTGGAACCATAAGGAAGTCAGGGTTGAAAATGCTGGAGAGAGACATGGAGAGACAGATAAAGAGAGGCAAAGACCCATACAGAGAAAGAGACACAGGAACACCGAGAGACAGGAGAGACAGAGACCCATAGAGAGACAGAGAGGCGGAAAGAGACCAACAGAGACAGACACAGACAGAGAGGCGGAAAGAGAGAAGAGAGAGGGGGAGAGAGAGGAGTTTCTTCTAGCAGAATTTCCCACTGTAAGAACCTAAGTGGATACAGATGGAAGGAGATCATGAGGAGAAGAGGTTTCTGGAATTTGCCTTTACCCCCCAGAGAAAAGAGCAGGGGGTGAGGCTGAGGTCAAGGTCGGAGCTCTTGTGCAAGTTATTTAGTCCTTGTGCCCCTATCACTGTCTCTTAACAAATCAGGCAATGAATGCTTTCCATGCTGCTTGTAGGTCTCTGTGAATGGCCTCTCTATCAGCCTCCTATGGTGCCCGGTATCTAGAACTTTAACTAGGGTTTCCTCACGAGAACTCATTGAGCGTGGATTATTTATGGTGAAAGTGTAAAATGTAGGCCATACGGACCTAGAAAAGTGGAGGGCTGCTGTGCCTGTAACGGTTGGCACAGGGGAGCCTCTTGCCAGCACCACTTACCAGTGCAGCGTGGCACTCCAAGCCTTTACTCTCTGCTGCTTCCCTTGCACTTTGCAGGAAATAATGTCATTCAGAAATCACACTTCCAGTTGCATGCTAAACTTCTCTTCAGGGCAAAACCAAAGGAATCAAATGGACGTTTTAGAAATAACAGTTTTTAGCCCAGATTCCCCGTGAGACGAATAACCGTGCTCCTATTTGGCTGCCTTTTTATTCCCTCCATCCCTGTGCTAGCACCATAGTTCCTATATTGCTGAAATGGCTGACACAGTTTATTTTTTTAATATGAGATATTAAAGGTCTTAGGTCATTGAAAAGACAATATTTATTTCTTAGGCTCCTGTGTTGGTTGGTACTATGTCAACTTGAGAAAACTTAAACATAACTGGGAAGTGGGAATCTTAATTGAGAAAATGCCTCTGTGAGGATGGCCTGGGGGTGACTCTGTGGGGGCACTGTCTTGATTAGTGATCAGGGTGAGAGAGCTCAGTCTACTATGTATGGTGCCATCCCTAGCAGGCAGGCAGCCTGGATTGTATAAGAAAGACAGAGCAAGCAGTGGCCTCCGCTTCAGTTCCTGCCTCCGTGGTTCCTGCCTTGAGTTTCTGCGCTTACTTTCCTCAGTGGTGGCGTGTGGCCTGAGAGCTGAAACACAGCTCTCCTCCCAAGTTGCTTTTTGTCACAGCGATAGAACACCTGTTTAATACAGGTTCATTCTTTGATTTTGTGTTTTGTAAAAATATGTGAAAAGGAAGAAAGTCAAGAATAAAAATAACCTCTAAGCGCTTGAGCAATTGATTCTTTCAAAGAGGAAATATTATGCTAATACAAATTTCAAAATAATTTAATAAACACACCTTATTAATTTAATACATGTTTACACTCAATATACCATATTTAGTAAAAAACATCTTATATATTGTCTTTTCTACCTTGTAGTACTTAGCTTTTGTCGTGGCAGACACTAAATGCAAGATGCTTTCTAGACTTAGTGTGTAAAGTTGTCATCATGATGAAATAGTGGTTAATGTTCTCCATTGGTAGTGCCATGAAGTCCAATTTACAGAAAGTTACAGTCACATCCACCGGCTCTGAACAGGCATAAAATATGGCGGATGCAGTGTTTTTAAGTTATACATAAATGCATTTCTTTTTATTTCTTTTCACTTGTGTTCAAATCTTGGTTTTCACAATCTCCATCCAGTGCAAATGCAACAGATGTGATCTCTATTAGTGGAAGGTTAACGTCATCATGCCTCATTGTTTATCATTTGATTCCAGATTTTCTGGGGTTGGGAAGATGGCTTAGTGGGTAAAGTGCTACCTGCACAAGGGTGATGAACCACGTTCAATCCCTAGCACCCATGTAAAAAGCCAGGTGTGGTGCACTTGTCTGTAATCCCAGCAGTGGGCTAGCAGGGATAGGAGGATCCTGGGGACTTGCTGGTCTAGACAGGCTGTGAACCAGCAGGTTCAGTGAAAGTCTTCATTTGAAAAGATGAGGTGAGGAGCACACACACACACACACACACACACACACACACACACACACCGTTAAATCTATATGTGAAGATCCAGACATTTTTCCTATCTCTTTTCTCAGGATGAAACCTGATGTGGGTCTGGCCGTCAGTGCTCTGCCATGTTTCAAGATGGAAGCCCCTAAGATGTGTTTGAAGACTTAGGGCATTGTCAGCTCTTAACTCTGGCCTTAGCAGAACATTGTAGTTCACACCTGTGGTGGCTTTATTAGGACCATCATGCTCACTAAGGAAGGCTTTTTAAATATGCTGTTTGTCCTGTCACATAATGGCCACGTCCCTGCTCCTCCTGCTGTACAGAAAGCTTCATGAGGCAAGCCTCTGCTGCCAGCCTGTCCTGACTTTCGCTCTGGCTGCAAGGGCACAGTGATGTGTAGGGTGGAGTGAGGACGCTTACCATGATCGAAGTCCCCAGAAGAATTAATGAGGCTCCAGGAGGTCTGATTGTTCCCTGCCTTTCTTGCTTAGAAACCCATACTGTCCTAACTGATTTCTCTCTGGAGGTCTGTGTTCTTTTCAAGTACATGTAATAGGCAGTTTGCAAACTGAATAACCAAAGTGGAGATTCTGTTCTCAGATTCTCCTGGATGTCCCCTTGAGAGCCAATCAGTTCAGCAGAGGACCTTGGGGTTGGGGATAAAGATCTCAAGATCTAAGTCAAGAAATTAAATAAAACTGGAGTGACAGCATCTCAGTGAGTTTCCAATGTGTTTCATAAACTTTATTGTGTAGATCCTAGGAGCCCGCTTTCTTACCCCTCAAAGAGGAATTGCAATGTCCCGCTTGTGTAGCTTTTATTAAGTTTCAATATGATAGATTTGCCCAGTGACCAGCCAGAAAGCATAGTGCTCTTTCTCCTCCATGCGTTCCTGCCTCTCACAGCTTAGAAGGAACACACACACACACACACACACACACACACACACACACACACACACGCGTAGATACAGTGGACCTAATGAAATCAGAAAACCAACTCAAGGCCGTAATGCCAAGTATTAAACACTATCACACCGAGGCAAAGCCATTAAAGAACATCTTGGGTTATTACTGAAGCCCCATATATGCACTATAGAAACATAGACAGTGCTGACCAGCAGAAATGAAAATGCACACACATGTGCTTCAGCGCGCAGAAGTTACTAGTGTTAACCTTACTGCACATCTAGGTCGATCTGTTTCCTTTTTTATTATTTTAAGATTTTCATTTTGCTCTTACTATGTGCATGTCTTAGTTTGGGTTCTTTTGCTGTAGAGAGCCACCATGACTGAGGCAGCTCTTATAAAGGAGAACATTTAGTTCGAGCCTGCTTACAGTTTCAGAAGTTTGGCCCGTTATCGCCATGGCGGGAGCATGGACGCGTGCAGGCCGATGTGGTGCTGGAGCAGCTGACTTCTACCCACAGGCAGCAGAAGGGGCCTGGTTCCACACTGGGGAGCGCTTGAGCATATGTGTGACCTCAAAGGTGGTGTACAGAGTGACATGCTTCCTCCAACGTGGCCGCACCTCCTAAGAGTGCCTAACTTCTTCATACCACCACAGTGGACATGTTTGTGTGTTGGGGGTTGTGCAAATGTGTGCAGGTGCTAAGACGTTTAGAAGAGAACGTCAGATTCCCTGGAGCTGGAGTTAACGGGTGGCCGTGAGCTGCCATGTGGGTCCTCTGCTAGAGCAGCTGTCTCTCTAGCCCCTTATATCTCCCCCAGCACCCCCTCATCTCTAGACAAACGTGCTCATATAGTTTTCAAACTATGTAAGCCATTTTGTACCAAAGAATATGTAAAAATGTCTAGTTGCTCCCCACATATCTCTCGCTGCCATTTTTTGCGAGCTTCCAGAATAGGAGCACATGTTACTTTCATTTCTTGTGCTACTTATTTACTTTGGCTAAGAGTGGCTTTTTAAAAAAATGCTGTTGGTTTGTTGGGTGGTCCTGTCCAGCTGTCCTGCCTGGATTCTTCTTATTGATTCTTTGAGTTATTGTGTTTCCTTCCTTCCCCCACTGTGGTTCACTATAATCCTTGTGTATGCATGTATGTGTTCCTGTGTTTACATGTGCACATATGGGGTGCATTTGTACATATGTCTATTGTGTTTTCATATGTGTGTATGTATATAACTTGTGTGTGTGTGAGTGTATATATGTGTGGATGCAGTTGTACATGTGTGTGCATCTCTGGTCATACATATGTGTGAACATGTGTGTGGCTGCACTTGCATATGTGTGTTTTCATATGTGTGCATGTATACATGTCTATGGGGTACATTTTTACATGTGTGTGCATGTAGCTGAGGGTCAGAGGACAACTTCAGGTAGTCTTCCTCAGGTATCATTGGACATATCTTTTTTCTCTATTGTTATTACAATATTTATTGTTATTACAATAGTTATTATTATCATTACTATTAATTATTTATTACAATTTATTCACTTGGTGTCCCAGCAGAAGCCCCCTTCCTTATTCCCTCCCAACCCCACTCTCCCATGCCCCTCCCCTAGTCCACTGACCTCCCCTACTATCTGGCCCTAGCCTATCAGGTCTCATCAGGACTGTCTGCATCCTTTCTCTGTGGCCTAGTAAGGTCACCCCTCCAGTGGGAAGTGATCAAAGAGTAGGCAACCAAGTTCATGCCAGTAGCCCCTGCTCCTTTAGAGGGAATCCCCATGGAGACTGCGCTGCCCATGGGCTACATCTGAGCAGGGGATCTAGGTTCTCTCCATGCATGATTCTTGGTTGATTGATCAGGGTCTGCAGGACCTTCTGGACCCAGATTTTCTGGCTGTGTTTTTCTCCTTGTGGTTAGTTCTTTGAGACATAAAATGTGTTTTGATCATATTAATTCTCTCATTTGGTTCTTCCCAGATGCAGCCTCCCTTCCCTTCCTACCTAACTGTGTTTATTGATATGGTTCTTTCACTTTTACCTGAAACTCACCAAACAAGAGGGGCTGGCCAAGGATCCCAGGGGCCCCACCTGACTCTACCTCCCCAAGGATTAAAACACGTCTTATCATGCCTGGCTTTTAACATAGCTTTCGAGACTCAAACTCAGGTTCTTGTGGTTGTCCAGAAGAATTTTCCTGATGGAGATGATGACTCAGAGTGACACACAAACTTACTTGTGTTAAGTTAAATTTGATGACTGGATTAGTGTGAACACTGGTTATTTACATTAAAAACTCATAATGTCACATTCATTAAAAACCTGTTACCGATGATTACCTGCTGGTTTTAGCCCCCATTAAAATGAATAAAACTTGTCAAAATTGAAAAAAAATTGGTTAAGTTCATAGCAGGGCAGGTTTAGGCATGGTACATTGTAAAAGAGGGCTGCCTCGGCTGTCTGTTTATGTAAGAAGGTGTCCAGATTTTAGAAGGGTTGTCTCTGGTCAGAGCCACAAAGAATTGCCAGAAATATCAAAAACTGAGCCTAAGATTATAAAGAAACTATAGAGTAATTTTTTTTGTTTTGTTTTGTTTTTATGATTTTTTTAAAAATTGAAAATAGATAGATTATGTTATGACCATATTTCCCCCACCTCCTCTCTTCCCCAGATCCTTCCCTCTCTGTTTCCCTTCTGAAAGAGCAGGCATTCAAGAGACAACAATCAAACATGACAAAAGAAGTTATGGTAAGACTAGACCAAATCCTTATGTTGAGGCTGGACAGGACCAACCTAGGAAGAGGAAGAGTCCCAGCCGTGCCCCCAACTCGTACTGTTAGGAGCTCCACAAACACCAAGTTAACAACCGTACTGTGTATGCAGAGGACCCTGCAGACCCACGCATACCAGCACTTGGTGCTCTAGTCTCCATGAGCCCATATGCGTCCTGCCTAGTTGACTCAGTGAACCGTGTTCTCCTGGTGCCCTTAGTCCTCTCTAACTCCCACAGTCTTTTCACCCCCTCTTCCATGGGCCTTACCAGCCTCCAAGGGGAGGAACCTGATAGGGATCTTCAGTCTGGACTCTCTCTCCGCATAATGTTTTGTTGTGGGTCTCTGCATCTGCTCCCATCAGTTGCTGATAACTACTGGACCAGACACCAATCTGTGAGTGTAGCAGCATATAACTAGGAATAATTTTTTTTTTTTTTTTGTCCAGGCCTTTTTTTTTTTACCCTAAGTCTCTGTGTCATCCAGTCTTCCTGGCAATTCAGGGTGTGTAGGCTCCTTCTCATGCATGGCATGGGCCTCAGGTTAAATCAGACGCGGGTTGGCTACTCCCACAAGTTCTGTGCCACCATTGCTTCTACAGATCTTGCAGGTAGGACCAATTGTAGGTTGACAGTTTTGGCTGGGTTGGTGTCCCGGTCTTTCCATAGCCTGTAGAGGCCCTTCTCGCATCAAAGAGACTAGAATGTGGAGGTGATTTTAACACAAGCTACATTGAAAGTTTATATGTAGAATGGCGACTGGGGGTAACATTTGGAAATAAAGAATTTAATAACCCTCTGTTATTAAAAATACGTCCCCCCAAGAGAAATCCAAGAAGCTTTAAAAACCCTGTAGGGTAAATTTTTCTTCAAGGAATATCTTGAGTTAGAGTATTTTCCTCTTTACCTCTCTCTATATATATTTATAGTCTCTTTTTTCAGCTTTCTAGGTGCAACCTATTTTTGTTGTTGTTTTCTAGGAGTAAATTACCCTGTGATTTGGAACAATGAGATCTGTTTCTGGGGTTGCTGGTGGGACTGTTTGTATGGTCCTGGATTCTTTAGTACTTTCAATTTCCATCTTTGTTTGGAAGAAGTGGCTTTGTAAAACATGCTCAGTGTCCTTCTGTCTTCCTATATGACTAGATTCCAAGTTCCCTGGAGATTAATCCAAAGTGTTCCTTGACAAGTATAAAGACTTGTGACTTTATGGTATGCTTGATAGATTGTTACTGTATTTCTTCCTTATCTTTGTATTATCAGAAATGCCTTGTCCCTTGTCTAGGCCCCGCTCATATATAATGTAACCATGAGACTTGTTTTGGACAATGAAATAGAGGAGGTAATTACAGGTGATTCTTCCAAGCAGAAAATTTAAGAGCTGTGTGGGGACACAGCCATTGTATTCTCATGTCCCCAAAGTGATGGAGATGTATCCAGCATTTTGACAGTGTGGCATGATATTGTCATCTACAAAATCCATACTGAAGAGCTGCCTGGGAGAGCTACGAAACTGTGAACCTATTTCCCGATGTCTTAAGTACATTTGCAGTTCTGAGCTGGCACCCCTCGGGCCACGGGCTGGACACAGGTATTGGAGGCTAACCTTTCACCCTGGCTCTCCTGTCTGTGATGAACATTTGTAATGTATAAGCAATGAGCATGATGGTTGAAAGCCACTATGCTTTTGGTTTGTGTGAAGGCTGACAAGAGGGTACAGCTGAGAAATTTAAGCTGATGACTAGTTTAGCATCATTAACTTGAAGGGACCTGAGTTTGTGTTTCAGCTCTGGGAATATTCAGTGGCCAGAAAAGAGCAGGCATGGACAGAACATGTGAGCAGCTATGCCATGCCTGAACATCTCCACAAAGGCCCGATTAAACACACCACAGAGACCCTCACACATCCATCTTTGCAACAGTACTATACATACTACACATATGTATCTGCTAAATACAATAAGTTATGGAACTAATGTAAATGTCCCTCGACAGAAGAATGAATAAGGAAAATATGGCATATAGACACAATGGTATCTTTTTCAGACACAAAAAAGAACAAAGTCCTTAAGCCCAAATAAAGCTCTTTGCTCTTGGATTTAAAAAAAAAAATTTAAAAAAAGAAAGGAAAAAAAAAAGAAAAGAACAAAGTCACATTGCTTGGAGAAAACTGCACACAACTGGAGATGATTACACTAATAGAATTAAAGCAGCCTCAGAAAGACAAACATATTTTTTTTTTTTTTTACTCATTTGTGGGCCCTGGTATCATAGACACACGGTATCATATCTGCACTGATGACATGAAAGTAGATGTGTAAATGTCTGGAGAAAATAGGGGACCAATGGGAAAGGAAAAGGAGAAGCAGGAGTGGGGTGGGGTATTTGTGGGAACACATCCCAAGCACATAGATATTTTCAATAAAATGGTGCATGGGCTAGCCAGCTAGCTGGGTGTGTAAAGGCGTTTGTCCCCAAGCTTGATGAGCCCAGCTTCATTCCTGGGACCGACGTCATGGAAGGAGAGAGCCAACTCCTGAATGCACTAAACACGGTCTACATCAATACAAATGTGGTGTTCCCACTGGAGGAAGCGCCAACCTAACAGGGGGAGCTGCAGTTGCGGGTGCTCCCCAGCAGGGTAGACCTGTGCTGAGTAGCCGGAATCTACAGGGATGTTAATAGTAGCTGTCTGACAGAACAATTAGCTGAAAGTGAGCTGGGACTTTCTAATTATTTTTCTTTTGGGTATGCAATTTGAGATAGTTATTCAAATTACAATGTCACAGTGTGAAATAACACAATCTGCTCCTTTTATAGTCACACAAATTAATTTTTAAATGAAATATGAATGTCAGATGATATATGTCTCACTTAGCTTAGGAAAAATATCCCATGTATTTGATATACATATATTGTTTTCTCCTTAGGAAAGAGCATGCTTAGAATAAAGTGTCTGAGCTATCAGTTAGAGAGGAAGCCATTCTCTCCTCAATTCAAATTAATTTCTCAGAAGTGAGGCTGGATAAATACTCCTGCTGAAGTGTGTGCCTTAATTACAAACTTCAGGCCTCTTGAGTTTCATGACTTAGAGTCAGCATCTGAACCCACACAGCATACCCTGAGTTACCCATTTTACCAACTCAACTGAGACAGAGTTTCTCTGTGTAGCCCTGGCTGTCCTGGAACTTAATCTTAGGCCAGGCTGGTCTCGAACTTGAGAGATCCACCTGCCTCTGCCTCCCTGAGCGCTGGTATTAAAGGCGAGCACGAACACACCTGGCTACAGATCATTCTTTCACACAGGGAGACTCTCTGAAAGTACGAATTAGAAACAAATCCAGTCTCACCTCACCCAGAGGAATGAAACTGGTCTTTAAAACAGTGCTATTTCCCGTGATCCTTTTTGCTGTGTTGGAAATTTCCAGAGGTAAGTCTTTTTTTTTTTTTCTTCCTGTTGTTCAGGCAATCAAGAAATGCAGCTGAGGGTCTATAACTCATAATTGAAATTTAGCTTTAGATTAACTTCATTAGCATGTGGTTGATTAGGAAGTATGTGTTTATTAAATGAAATGACCTCTGGATTTGCATATTCAGTACAAAATTAGGTTCTTGGAGGTGTAACGATATTTAAAACCACTTTTTAAAGGGGTATTATTGCCAGGATTGAATAATTAAAATTACAACCACTTGGATTTTAAAGTTTTTAAATTTGCTTCCAGGTCATTTCCTTTTACACTTTAGTTTTCAGCAAAAGGCAACCCTCCCCAATGTTCTTAATTGAAATAGAATTATATCACTTTTTCCCCCAGCACTTTCCAAAGCCCCACCATTCAAAAGTTGGTAGCCTCTTTTTCTTTGAAGATTATTGTTATATACAAATATCTAGGTATATGTGTGCATGACTATATAAGTAAACACAGCCCACTGAATCCATTTTTGTTGTTCATGTGTTTATCTTTTATTTTAACACACTCAAAGGTGAATTTACAATTTATTTCTTATAATGCTGAGAAGACCTTCTCATCTTGCTTGTCATTTCAGACCAATTCACCAGGTATCTACTGTGTAGTGGTCAAATGCTGATTTGCTGGCATAAAGGTACAAACATTCATTCTCTGTCACCAAGAGGTTTGTAAACTACCCAAGGTGTCAGATAGAAAATAGAGAAAGGGTAACTTGGCTTATACATAATAAGAGTTCCATAGTTGCCAACACACACACACACACACACACACACACACACACACACACACACTAAAAAAAAAAGGCGTTTTATTCTAGAAGCAAATATGAATAATCATGACCTAGGAACATAGTTTCCGGTTACTCCCAATACCCTACTCTAACAATGCTCTATGGCTCTTTTATAGTAACAGGAAAAGGAAAGTGGTAAGTTAAGACACTGTCAAATATGTTAGTGGGAACATTAGGTGGGCGGGTTACAGTAAAGGAGGACACCCCCACTATCGGCCTCAGATGCCGTCTGATGGCTTTCTTAGTGATGGAAGCTAGGGGGTTAGTGTGTACATTCTACAAAGGATTTTACCCAACAGTCACAAGGATGTCAGGTTAGACGTAGGGGTGGATGATGAATGGCTGGTAGGGAGCCAAGGATAGACTCCGATAATTTATTTTTGGACCTGCAACATTCCACCTGCCCTCATTCACAGTTCTAATCAGTAGACCGTCCTTGTAAAGTATTTACAGAGTACTGGGAAGGAAAAGTGTGAGAGTCATTAACTCTACCTTGACAAACTAAGAATGTGCATGTAAAATGATGCATATGAAATGGATTTTATTTCCAAGATTGGTTTTTGTGTCTAAACCCACTAAAGTTCTGATAGACACTATGGCAATGTCTAGTGGACAGGTTAAAGATGAGGAATGTGACTGGCTTTTCCTTGTTCCGGAAACAAGGATTCTTGGGTTTTAAGTGGTAGCAACTATGGGCCCTCTGCAGAGATATCTCATATTCTTTTAATCCTCAGACTTATGAGTGATTTTTAAAATAAATTTATTTATTTATTTATTACAGTTTACTCACTTTGTATCCCAGCTGTAGCCCCCTCCCTCCTCTCCTCACAATCCCACCTTCCCTCCCTCATCTCCTCTCATGCCCCTTCCCCAGTCCACTGATAGGGAGGTCTTTCTCCCCTTCCATCTGACCCTAGCCTGTCAGGTCTCATCTGGACAGCCTGCATTGTCTTCCTCTGTGGCCTGGTAAGGATACTCCCCTATCAGGGGGAGGTGATCAAAGAGCCAGCCACTGAGTTCATGTCAGAGACAGTCCCTGTTCCCATTACTAGGAAACCCACTTGGACACTGAGCTGCCGTGGGCTACATCTGTGTAGGGGTTCTAGGTTATCTCCATGAGTGGTCTTTGATTGGAGTATCAGTCTTTGCAAAGACCCCTGTACCCAGATTTTTTGGTTGTTGCTCTTCTTGTGGAGCTCCAGTCCCCTCCAGGTCTTTCTCTCCCCACCCTTCTTTTATAAGATTCCCTGTACTCTGCCCAAATTTTGGTTATGAGTATCAGCATCTGCTTTGATACCCTACTGGGTAGAGTCTTTCAGAGACCCTCTGTGGTAGGCTCCTGTCCAGTTCCCTGTTTTCTGCCTCTTCCAATGTTCATCCCATTTGCCTTTCTGAGTGATCTTAACATCTTGTGGAAGGTGCTTTGTGTTTGGGGTCTCGAGTTCACCTTTAGGTCTAACTCTCTGTGGCGTCTTTCCCCTAGCATGAGTTACATATTCAATTTGCTGAGGGTTTCATGGAGGATTTTGATAAATTATAGTTTCCTACAAATAATAAACCCCACTGATTGAATGGAGGAATGAATAGAGAATGTACAAAAAAGTAGAGGAAATAAGCCTTTTTATTTAATATCTCAAATATATTAAAATACTATCTCACCACAGTTATTGAGCTAGGTACTGTTAAAAAGATTCAGGCTTCAAATCTGAAACAAATTATATTTTTTTCATAGAAGTTAAAGTAAAACCCTGCCCTTTTTATGGAGCTTTTATCAATAATTTAAGTCATAGTGCTTTCCACTTTTATTACAAATATCTATAACATGTGTACTTTCTGTATGTGATAGAACTTTCTATTACATATGGCCTCTATTTTTGTTTCCTATTGTCTATGTTAAAACATTTTCTCCCTGCACAGATGAAAGTCCTTACAGATTTCAAGGACTGTAATTTGCTCTCATTTCCACCATGATAGTTAGCATATTGGTAGCAGTAAAAATATTACTTTGGGCTTCTAGGTTCCCTCATTACAATATATCTATTGAAGCCCAAATCTACCCCTGTGCATTTCAAAAAGAGAACAAGGTGTGTGTGGGGGAACAAAGAGAACAAAACCCTGTCACAAAAAGAGACCCAGGACAATGCTCACTCCAGGTTACCTCTAAGCAGCAGTGTGCTCCAGCCCTCTGGGGAGACTTAGGAGAAGGCAGAGGAGAAAGGGGAGGTGATGGGACACCGGGGAAATTCCCATGGACACGTAGTGCACACTGAGGGGGTTAATACTGAGCATCAGCTCTGTTGGATCCGGAATCACCAGGCAGACAAGTCGCTGGCCAGGTTTGTGAGGACTGAAGACGCAGCCTGACAGTCTGGCCCTGCATAAAAAGGAGAAGTGAGGTGAGCACGCGCATTCATCCTGCTTCTTGACTGTGGGTGCCGTGTGACCAGCTGCCTCACACCCCTGTTGCCATGGTTTCTCAAATGTGAGCCAAACAACCCCTTCCTTAAGTTGTTCTCCTCACATACTTTATTACAGCAGGAAGAGAGGTAAGGAATGTGCCTGTGTTGGTGTTTTAAGGGGGTCTCAACAGTGCATCTGTTGGCTGGCACGCATCTGCTGGAGTAGAAGTGGCCAGGTTCTGTGTGGGCTCTGATCTGGCTATCTTGGGTAGGATTGCATCTGTTTGGGGAACGGGTGGCATGATGTGACAAACAATTGGGAACTTGGTGATAATGGAAAAGAAATAACAAAGGGGGTGAGGCAGGAAACCTAAATGCCAAGAGAAAACAAAGACAGATGATTTAACAACTCCTAAAACTGCCACCCCCTCTAAAGCCAAAGCAGAGCTGAGTGTACATGTTTATGGCCATCAAGAGCAGCCTCTGGACAGGGAACCTGTAAGATGATGACTAAGCAGCCGTCTTTGCAATCCACTTTGACTTTACATCAAAACAGCAGGCTTTTAACTATAGAAACCTTATTGAGATAAAATCTTCACAGTATACAATATATTTATATGAACTATAAAACAGGGCTGGGAAGACAGCGCAGTGGATAAAGTGATTGCCTTGCAAGCATGGAGACTGGAGTTTAGACCTCCAGAACCCCACATAGATGCCTGATGGGTGTGGTGGCTCTTGTAATCCTGGCACTTCGAAGGCAGGAAAGGATGGAGATTCTGAGGCTGGAGAGCCATATTGCTGAGCTCCAGGTTCAAGTGAGAAATCACGTCTTAGTCTATAAACCGAGAATGGTCTAACAATGTTCTTGCCAGCAGCCTTGGATCTCTACAGGCATGTAGTCCCTCATGTGGAAGCAAGCATGTACACATGTACACATACCAAACACAGAGACACATTCAACAAGCCCTGTACAAGTCAATCATTTTAGGATAGTCACAAAATTGCTATCAGCACAATAAGCTTTATTATTATTTCATTATCTTAAGAAGAAGCTTCAGGTACCTCCTGGGCCCCAACACCTTCTTCAGTCTTAGGCAACCTCTGACCCACTAGATTTATTTATCCGCCTTGGACATGCAACATAAATGCAGTTGTGCAGTTTGTAATCTTTTGCTGCTAGTTTTGTTGTTCTTTTACATTATGTTTTCAGGGTTCATTTATTTATATTTGTCAGTATACACTCATGGTCATTTGTTTTTACAGACAAATAATACTTCATTGCATGAACGTACCACATTCATCCATTGGCCAATACTTGTGTGTCTGCCTTTTCCTGTTCTGAACACTGCCAGTGCATTTGCTTACAGATCCATTTGTGGCCTGTTTTCATCGCCTTATATGTACGTAAACAGAATTACCATATCATAAGTGCTTGTGTTTAACTGTTTGAAGAACTGTCAGTTGGCTTCCAAAGCACCATTTTACTTTCCTGCTGCAAATAAAGAAGAGTTTCAATGTCTCTGTCTCCTTGCCAACCTTTGTTATTATCTGCATTTCTGACACTAGGGGGAATGAAGTTGTAACTCACGGTACATTTCATTTGTATTTTCTTGATCATGAATGACATTGAACTCTTTTTTATGTCACAATGTTGAATTAGAACACTCCTACTACCTCTCAAAAGGTATTATGTGGAAATAACCAAATATATATTACTAAGTTAAAAATTTAAAAACTGCAATTTGTTGAATAATTCCCATTATTACATTCTGGAAAAGACTGAGGAAGTGTTAGGGAGAGCATGGTTGGGAGTGTTAGGGCAGAAAGGAGGGAGGGGGAGACAGATGGGACGCAGAGGACTCTTGAGGCCAGTAAGCCATTCTGTCTGCTCTCATAGTTCTGATGCACGTCTTCAGGCTGTTGTCAAATCCGTGGAGGTACAGCTCCACGAGTGGGCTCTAATGCAAATTTCAAACTTTGGGTGGTGAAATGTCATTTATTGTAACAAACAGACCTCAGGCTGTTAATTTATAGAAGTTTAGAGTCTGAAGGACAAGACCTTTTTACACATCCCCGAATGGTAGCCATCTCACACGGGAGAGAGCAAAGCTATCAGCTCCTGTCTCTTTCTGCATCCTTATGAAGCCAAAATGCTCAGTTGGTTCCCATTTCCCGACCTCACCCCACTCCAGTGACCTTCCACAGACTCCGCCTTCAAATACCGTTAACTCGGGAGTTTGAAGATTGGGTTTCTGATACATCGCTGTGAAGAGCTCCTTCACACAGCAGCACAGATGGGCTGTGGTAGTTGGGAGTCTGTGTGTGGAGGCAGAGGGTACATTAGGGTTCTCTACCTCCCTCTCAGGTTTGCTTAGACTACACTAACACTCATCGTCTATTAAAATTTTCTTTGGGGTTGGACCAGTTTGGTTCCATAATTTAGCTGTTGTGGATATTACAGCAGTGAATAGGAATGTGCAAAGACCTCTGGCTGAGAAGGACACGTTTTGGTTAATACCCAGGAGTGGCGTAGATACGTGTGCCTTTTAGGGAAGTATCAGATAAGGAAAATATGGTGTATAAGCAGAGTAGGGGTTCTCTCAGAAGAATACAGTGAGGCCACGTGTGGAAAACAGATGCAACTGCAGATAACTTTATTAAGCAATCCAGTTTCAGAAAGACAAACATCACATTTTCTCCTACTTGTGGGTCCTAAGGTTTACAGATACCTTAAGATCCCATGTGCACAGATGTCACAAAAGTCAAACAAACTGCTCATGGAACAAATTGGAGTGATAGGAGGAGACACTTAGAGGGGAAGGATGGTGACATACTGGGGCACAGGACCAAGTACATCATGTACTTACATGAAAACGGCTTCATGCAAACCTGTATAATAATAGCAGTTAAAAAATCAAAACAAGGAGAGGCGAAAGGGCTCAGCGTGAAAGGTTCTTCTCACTAAGCTCAAGGACCTGAGTTCAACCCTCAGTAGTGTAAGGAGAGGACCTACCCAGGCAAGCTGTCCTTTGAAACATCAAAGGACACACATACATGCACACACACATGCACACACACACATCGGTGTATATACACACTGTGACATACATGCGCTTCCACACAGATGAGTACACACACAACAAATACATGGAATGAAAAGGAGAGAATACCTTTGTGATTGTAAGTCCTCACTGCAAACCCAACCAACCCGTGATCTCTTCCCTATGTGAGTTAGACTGCCTATATACCGAGTCTTACACATATGGAGCCACAAAAT
The DNA here is from genome assembly GCF_030254825.1 of Meriones unguiculatus. Lineage (NCBI taxonomy): Eukaryota > Metazoa > Chordata > Mammalia > Rodentia > Muridae > Meriones > Meriones unguiculatus. The sequence continues at coordinate 75,268,516 of NC_083365.1, forward strand.
GTTTTGTGTTGGGCTGCTTCCTCTTCCAGGGTGTCCGTAAGCTCCACGCTATTTCAGGACTCAGCAGCTCATTACTTTTCAGCGCACAGTACTGTTTAATCACTATGACAAATACAGTATTTTCATAATTCCTTATCATGGGAAAACCGTTTGTATTTTCAGGACTAATGCTTCCCATAAACACGTGGACGTACGGATTTTCCTGTGCGCATACATTTATACTTCCCCACAGTGCTTACGAGAGACATTGCTGCCTCCCCTAGTGGCGATAAATACATGTACTTGAAAGGAAGTAAATCAACATTTTTAAATCAAACCAATTTATTTTGGGTTATTTTTCTCATTAATTCCTTTGTGGTTTTAAGTCCCACCCTTAGCCCAGCTAACCACAGAAAAGGGCGTTGGATTCTCTGGAGATAGAGGTGTTTTGAACCACCTGAGGTGGGTGCTGAGAGCCACACTGTGGTTCTCTGGAAGAGCAGCCACTGATCGTCTGATCTTTCCAGCCTCTCAACATTTAACTTTTTAAAGACTATTAACATCTTTACCAAAGTAGCAATGCTATTTTAGATTCTTGCTAGCAATGTATGGTGTTTGCAGAAAGTTTTTATTTTACTCATTTTTGCAGGTGTGTTTAGGTATGGCATGTAACCTCTCTGTTAAAGGTGTGGTGCTCAGCGAGGTTACCTAATCCCTGAGAGGCCACTGGATCGTAGTGGCCCTAACCTAATCATCACACCCAGCTGCCATGGATTGATAACCTGCTAACATTGTAGGGAGCTGAGAGATTAGGAAATGGGCTTCATCAGACCAAATGTCACTGGGGTCTTGCCTTTGAAGAGTGTAACTGGTTCCTGGCCACTTTGTGTCTTTTTCTCTGCCTTCTGACTGCCCCCTCCACCAGAAACTACCATCATGGTGTTCTGCCTGGCCTAAAGCAAAGAAGCAAATAAAACACCTGAGACAGGGACCCTGGAAGAGACCTCTGAAACAACAAACACAGATGCTTGCAAGAAAAGAGTTGATTGACACAGTTTTTATTTTTACATTTTCCTGATGACATGACACATCTTTTTATGTGATTGTTTTCCAATTTGTGGTAAAGTTTCAAACCTTTTTAAATTTTTGTTTAATTTGGAATTATTGGCTTGTATGGTTCTTTATATGTACCAGCTAAAGTCCTTGATGATTTATACGGCTCATAAACACTTTTCACAATGTGAGAATTTTCTTTTTCTTTGTTTAACAGTATCTTTTTAAAAATGAAATCACTCAGTTTTGGTAGAGTAAACTTCATCTGTTGTTCATGCCGCATTGACTTGGGTGTTAAACTAGCCCTGCATTGTGGCACTAAAAACCCCTTGACCTGTTGTCTTCTGCTTTGATATATCACTGTTGCACATAATTTGCAAATATTTAGTTGAGAGTTTTTGTGTTTCTGTGCACAAGCAATGATAATTTGCACTTTCCTTTCTCATAGTGTTCTCCTTAGGTATGGCAGTACTATCCTGGATTATCCTGGACTCTTACAGTAAATGGAAATGAGTCTCCATTTTTCCATAAGGGAGTGATTTAAGTTTGGTACTTCTCCTTAAATGTCTGAGTCACTCAATATGAAAGCTGTCTGCCTTTTGTAGCAAGGGTTGTAATTATGGATTCAGGTTTTTATGGTTTTTCTTTAAATTTTAATAATTTGTGGTTTTCTTGGTGAGTTTATCCTTTCATCTTGGTTGACAGATTTATTGCTGTAAATTTGTACATAATATCCTCTTATTATCTTTTGTGTGTCATGTTACACATCATTAATTTCTGATAAGTCTGCTTTTTGTTTTCTTTTATTCTTCAGTTTTGCTAAGAAAAATCATGAAAAGGTTTTACATCAGGCTGGAGAGGCAGCTCAGTGACAAAGAGCACGTACTGTTCTTTCAGAGGACCCGAGTCCCACAGGTAGCATATTTCCCACAGACACGCACATACATAAACAATTAAATCTTAAAAAGTGATTTCACAAATCATTTTACTATTTAGGGTTGCCTCGTGAGATTTCAATAAGTATTTCTCTTTCTTCTCCTTCCTTTTATTTTCCTTCTTGCCCCTTTCCTTACCCTCCCCTTCTCTCTCTTCTGTATCTCTCTCTGTCTCTGTCTCTCTCTCTGTGGATAGTCTCACTCTGTAACTGATTATGAAGTACAGGCTGGCCTTGAACTTGCCCAGAAGCTGCAGATGGCCTTGGGCTTCTGAGGTCCTGTCTCTACCTCCTGAGCTCTGGCATGCTGGGATCACAATGTGAAGCACCACAGCTGGCTTATGCAGTGCTGGGCATGGGACCTTCGGCTTCACGCCCGCTCGGCCAGCCCTGGGCAGCTGAACTTCCCTTACAGTGCCATTTTCCAGTGAGTTATGGTCTGGGTACTGCCTGTAGGTGGCAGGAGAGAGTCATTCAGTTACCCTATGTAAGACAAGTTTTAAAGATGAATTACTAAAATGTACAAGTAACATTTTCAGTTTTTAGATTTAGGATCTTTGACTTCTACACTCAACATTTGTTTGCGTTTGTAGAGAGAATTTCACAATGTGTGAACACAGGTCTGAAGATGTCTTCCGACATTGAGAGCGTCCAGTTTGTGTGACTTGAAGTTGTAAACGAAGCTTCCTTTTGTGTGTCTGTGGCACCTGTGAAGGGTTCGTAGCTACCTGGGTAGATTATACGGAGTTTGGGGTCTGAGGAGATGGCGGGCACAGTCAGCCAAGGGCTTACCACGCATCACAGCTGCACTGGGTCCCCAGCACTCCTGTGAAAAGCGGGATGGGGCCGCCGCCACCCCTAACCTTAGGGCTGGGGCCGCGGAGACCAGGGCTTGTCGGCCTGCCAAACCAGCCCATTGACGAGCTCCAAGCTGCATCTGAGAGCGTCTGGCCCCGACCTCTGGCTCCCACACACATTTGTGTACATGCTCACACCAACACCCCGTAGACACACGCATGCACATAAAAAGAATATACTGCAGTCTTTAGAGGCCAAGATATTCACACTGTGTTTGATGATATGTGAAAAGAAGTGAAGACATTTGTTTTTGTCAAAAAGGAGAGAAATAGCGTTCAGTAAAACATGAAGTGTGTAGGAGCCAATCAGTCGCCACTCAGTTAACCCCGGACTCAGCCAAAGCCGGTGGGACACTAATTTCTGAACGCTCCCCATCTTCATCCTCTGAAACAGGTTTTGTCTGGTTTTTAACCTTTTTAGTTCCATGTGTTGGCGCACAAGAGCACAGAGCCTTTGGACGCCTGCGGACATTGCCCCTCCCCCCAAGCTGTAGTTACAGGCCGTTTGGGGCTACTTGGTTGGGGTACTGGGAACCCTGCTGGGGTCCTCTGCGGTAGCATTGCCTGGTCCTACCTAACCGTCTATCCAGCACCTCAACAGGTTCTGAGGAGAAAAGTTTCTCTTCCTTCTGGACAGTTATTCAAGCCTGTTGGTTTAGATGTTTATTACTCCTCTACTCAAACCAAGGGGACAATTTGAAGGGATGTTTTTACTGTTTCGAGGCCAGGAGTCACTAATGCAGAGATTAATTAAGCAACCCGCGTGCATTTGGAATGAATGGGCTCACAAATAGCTATCCACAGACACCTGCATCTCAGTGAATAAACACAGAGCAGATGCTGCCAAGTGAGGTGTCAATAGTGGAGATGAAACACCCCAGGAAGACCATGACGTGAGGCTTAGTTAAAATGGACTGTCCAAGTGTTACAGATGGATCGGCCACTGATTACACAGAATACTTGTTTGTGATCTTCCCAGGCTGGAAGATCATACACAAAGGATCAGACACAAAGGAAGACAGTTCTGCACACGTTCTGGAATTTTTATTGAGTGTTGGTACTGTTTCTCCTCAACTTTTGGGGGACATTTCATGGTTGTTTTTGATTAATTAACTTATTTATTTACTTTACATCCCAATTGTATTCCCTTCCCTCCTCTCCTCCTAGTCCCACCTTCCCTCTCTCTTCCCCTGTCCCTGATCCCTATTCCTCAGATAGGGGGAGACTCCACCCATCTACTTACCCACCCAGCACATCAAGTCGCATCAGGACTGAGTGCATCCGCTTCCCCTGTGCCCTGGCAAGGCAGCCCCACCAGGGGTAAGTGATCTAAAAGCACACAAGAGAGTCCATGTCAGAAAGATCCCTGCTCCACTTACTAGGGAACCCAAATGAAGACTGAGCTGCCCATCACCTGCTATGTGTAGGGAGCCTACGTCCAGTCATTCACATTCCTTGGCTGGTGCTTCAGTCTCCGCAAGCCCCTCTGGCCCATGGTTAGTTGACTCTGTTGGTCTTCTTGTGGAGTTCCTCACGCTTCCTCATGGTTTACTTTTTATTCTTCTTTACCCCTTGGTCTTGTCATTCAAAGTAGGCATTTAGTATGATATTAAATGATGCATATTTTAAAGCAATTCTACCTTTTTGTAAAGGAAGACTATCACCAAGTACTCTCTGCCATTTGCAAACATTTACAGTTATTTCAAACAATAGATTTTTAAAAAAACTTGGTTCATGAGGGCGTGTAATGTACATGTCATGAATGAGGAGGTCAGAGGGCAACTTGTGAGAGTAGGTCCTCTCCTACCATCATGCCCATGGTGGGGACTGAACTCAGATAGTCGGGCTTGCTGGCCCGCAGCTTCACTCTCGAGCCATGTTGCCCCTAACACAGTAACTTCTGCGTGCAGAGTGATGCGTACTTATGCCACATGGGCTGGTGGGGTTTCTATTGCGCTATCTGGCGTGCCCGGACTGCTTTTGGTGGTTACTTGTTTTAAGAGCAGTTGACAATTAATTCTTTGTAAAAACTACAGAGCGTGAGGATTTTCAGAGAACCTGGAGGCCTTTCCTTTCCACAGTTACAGACCAGTCACTTGAAATCCTGTGCAGTCTGCCCCTCTCCTGTTCTGTCTTCTATGCCTTCTTCCTACTTGGATCGTATATTTATGGTTGCTACCTGAGTTTATCTTTGGTCAGTGCAGCACACTGAGCTCTCAACTTATCTCTTTGTTCTGAATCTAACTTCTTGCATTTGACTCAGGCCCTTCCCTTGCTAGTGGATCAGCATTCAAAATCTCAATTCTCTGAATATTTCATTTTAGCAACCGCTGAATTATATGTTAGGATAATGCTATTCTTTTGATGATGATTTCCTTTAATTGGCTCCTAACAACTTGGGAATAATCGTGGAAAAGTTTGCGTTTGGTTCTTTGATTTCTTCACAGTGTTATAAAAATGTATGTATGTATGTTTTTTTTTTTTTTTGTGTGTGTGTGTGTGTAAAATATCAAGGTGGCAATGCCAGATGTTTCCCCACCATTCCTATTAGTGGTTTTTGAAAATATTTTATTTATTTTATTTTATGTGTAAGTGTTTCTCCTGCATGTATATTTGTGCATCCAGTACCCAAAAGGCCAGAAGAGGACATCAGGTCAGATCCCCTTGAACTGAAGTTACAGAAGATTGTTAGCTATCTGGAGTGCTGGAAATCAAACCCGAGTCCTCTGGAGGAGCGGCCAGTGCTCTTAACCACTCAGTTGTCTCCCTAGATCTACTATCAGTGTTTCTTCCAGGCATCCCTACCGACATTTTTTGGTGGGGGTGTCTCCCTGTATCAGACCACATGGGACATTCTGGAATAGTTTCAACCTATCTCCTCTCCTGCCTTCTAAATAATAGTTTTACTTTCCATCAAGCAAAAATACTTGTACATATTTACAGGAGACTCCTATGAAAGCTGGAGCCTTATAAGCAAGAGTATAACTGGCTGGGACACACCTTCACTCTACACCAACCAACCCTGGCCAGTTTCACAGGCCGCGATTACCCTCTTCTCTGTGGAAGGCAGCTAAAACAACACAATCACATCACGTTTACTTAACCAGTTCCCTTTGGAAACTCAGTTCCCATAAACATTAACCAAAGGCACTAGAGAGATAGTTCAGACTGTTTCGTGGTTTCGTCACCTGTACACACGTATTTCCCAACTCCCTTTGGGCTCTACCTAAAGACTAGTGTCCCAAATTCAGGCTGCGCTCTCCCCATAGTAGCCATTCATATGGCTGCTTTTGAGGTAGCACTGTAGATTTCTTTTTCTTTATCTGTGTCTCTTCAGGCTTAATGCTCTCTTTACTGATTGAAAAAATACAAAACCCAAAACAAATTACCTCTCCTTTTCTTGACTAACTAGCAGCAATATCTTGAGATGAGGGCTAGAGCTTAACACCGATCTGGTAGCTGAAGAGGGAAAAATTACTTATTTTCACATGTTGAAAATGATGTTGGCTTGCTCTGGGGTGTTACTCTAATGTTATTACTGAATTACACCATAATAATTTACTTTTAAAAGCACAAAACACATCTTGGAAATGTTTGTGGAAGACTGAGAAATATAATTTTCTTATGTAAGCCTCACAAACACAGCATCTTCTTTTTTAAACATTCAGAGCCATTAATTAAAGCCTATTATTTTATTTCATTGACAAAAATAATTTCTTACTTGCTCATCAAGTAGCTTTCACAGTCTACATTGTTGTTGTTGTTGTTTTCAGTTGAATTACTACTTTAATTCTCCTGACGTAATTTAGTTACAGTCAGTTCTAACTGACTGTAAGTCAGTTGAATCCAGTGCACTGATTTTTTAAGTCAATTTTTATCTGTTTAGACTATTTGTGCACATTCACATTTAAACACATGTGATATGCATGTGTATTAAGTATTATTTTGTGCTTATGAGTTATATTTCATGTTTTTGTTTCTCTAAAACAAACAGGACTTCCAGAGATTTAAATATCACAGTTCCAATGATTACCATGAAATGTATGACTGCCTGTAAGATTTGCCTAAGCCACATGCTTCCATTTAATCTATTTCATAAACATGAGGGTGTCTTTATTAAGAAATAAAGATGAGTCACTGTATACATGAAATGGCTTTCTGTGACATTCTTGTGTGAAGTAAAAGAAGAAGAGCTTTCAAAACAATTTTCTTTGAGTTATTCACCCATTCTAGGTGGGCTAGAAAAGCATGCTCATTTCTGACGGAATATATAAGGTTGATTGATTGGGAGCAACAATCTTTATATCTTGATGCAATGAACCCATAATCTATTAGTACCTGAGCCTTCACATCCCTGCTGTGAGTAGAGTCTATAATCTTTTATGTAGCGTATACTTGAAATCATATTTTACTTCCAGATTACCAAAATTCCATTCCAACTAGTATATTTGTAACTGTATTTTCCATTTTTTCTCTTTGCCTATATTTTATACAATATATTTTGATCGTATTCTTTCCCCTCCCATAATTCCTCTCAGATCTGCCGCACCTCCCTACACACCTAATTAATTTCATGTTCTTTTTCTCTCTTCTCAGAAACAAAAGCAAAAGCATAGCTCCTGAGCCTTGAGGGAAGGAGTTTGATAGGCTTTCATTTAGGCCTGAGTGCCCAAGCCTCACACCCTCAGCAGACTGTCCCCCTGTAGGTCTCTGTGCCCATGTGCTGCAAGAAGCTTCTCTGATGAGAGCTGAGCCCTGTGTTACTGCAGTGTATCAGTAGGATTCATTTTGCTGCTATGTTCCTTTGGTAGTATGTTTTCCCCTGGACCATGACCATGACCTATGTAGTCTCAGAGTTTTTAGCCACTTTAGCAGTGTCTTGCATGGGTTCCATCTCATGGAGTATGCCTTAATCTAATCAAAATAGGTTTGGCTACTCCCAAAAGACTCGTTTCAGTATTGTACCAGTGTATCTTGCAGGCGGGCTACAGTAGAAGCTGCAGGGACTGATCTGGGAGACAGCGATGGTCACTTTAAGTGGCCATCCCATTCAAGTTCCTTTTCTATATGCCTCTGTTCTAGGAAGCTCCTCCAGGAGTTCATGTTGCTTTTCACACGCCTTGACTATCACTTGTCTTATCATATTTCTTCTTTCCTTCTCTCTTCCATCTCCCTCTCTACTTAACTTTCCTAGTCTAGTTCCTCTTTATGTTTTTATAACACTATATTCTCTTTTTTTCTTCCTTGAGAGATTCCCTCCCCTCACCCAACCCTTAATTTCTACCTATAGTAGTTATTTGGGCTGAAACACAAGTATTTAAAGCTTAAAACCTAGTATCCACATATAAGAGAAAACAGAGTATTTGTCTTTTGTGTATGTGTTGCACAAAAGGGGGTTACTTTACTCAGGATATTTTTTTCTAAATCCTTTTATTTACATGTAAAAGTCAGAATTTTTTTTATAGTTGAGTTATATTCCACTGTGTGAATGTATTGTTTTTGCTATCCATTCATCAGTTTATAGACATCTAGGCTGTTTCCAATTTCTGTCTCTTTTAGATAGAGCAGCAATAAACATGGATGAGCACCATTTTAAAAGTATTTATTTTTTAAAAGTAATTTTTTAATTTATTACAATTTATTCACTTTGTATTCCACCTGTAGCTCCCACCCTCGTCCCCTCCCAGTCTCAATCTTATCCTCCCTCATTTTCTCCCGTGCCCCTTCCCCAGTCCACTAATAGGAGGGGACCTCCTCCCCTTCCATCTGACTCTAGCCTATCAGGTCTCATCAGGACTGTCTTTCATAATCTTTCTCTGTGGCTTGGTAAGGCTGCCCCCTCCCCCAGGGGGAGCTGATCAAAGAGCCAGCCACTGAGTTCATGTCAGAGACAGCCCCTGTTCTCCTTACTAGGATGCCCATTTGGAGACTGAGCTGCTATAGGCTACATCTGTGCAGGGGTTCCAGGTTATCTCCATGAATGGTCCTTGGTTGGTGTATCAGTCTCAAAAAAGACCACTTGGCCCAGATTTTTTGGTTCTGTTGTATTTATGTTTTGAGTGTCTCCTCCTTTTGGGATGGGGTGCAGCCATCCAAGAATGGCTTCACCAGAGGCTCTTGTCTAAGGCTGCCTGATTCAGTCATCTCCATCATTCCATCAACTGTTTCGCTCCTCTGGGGCTGAACTAGCTGCAAGTGTCTTGGTATCTTTTAGTAAGCGAGTGTTATCTTCTCTATGGAGAAAGTTGTAGAACATGCTTTGTGGCTTCCAAGGATGAATAAAAACGTTAGAACTAGTAGCCAAGGAAGAAAGTCTTGTTTTTGTCTGTTAATCACACAACTATGTGAAAAATGTTTCAAGTTTTATATTGTTCAGATTATAACAACCTGAATGAAATTATATTTTAGAAACTAGTGACAGGATTGTGGAGCCTACACAAATCTTCACCTCTTGAAAATTGGCCAATTTTGGCAAATGTTTTTCTAACTTTCCATGCATTTTCTCTACATCTGTCCTTTTATTTTCTTTGGGATAAGTTTCCATGTAGTCCCAACTATGCTTGAATTCTCAACAAAGCTAAGGATGGCATTGGACTGCTGATCCTGCTGCTTCTACACACTACATTCTAGGAGTAGAGATATGTATCCCTGCAACCAGTTTATGGAGTCCTAGAGACAGAGTAGGGTCTTGTGCCTGCGAGGCAAGCACTGTACCGACTAAGCAGCTTTATTTCAGTACAATATCAACATCAGAATGATCTTAAGTCTTGCTGGTCAGCATACTCTGCTGTTCCAAATGTATCTGGCAAATGATGTGACTTAGAGTGGAATCAGTCATACATGACCAATGGAGGATGAAGGGCACCAATCACTTTAGAACTAAAAGAACTCTTGGAGATTTTTTTTTTATTTGCTAAGATTCTCATTTTACAGATGAGAAAAGTGTATGTGCATATGGACCAATTTTCATTCTGTAGATTTTCTCATATAAGATAGTTTGAATGATGTTAGATAGACGCACATACACATTGATGTAAAACCCGTCTCAAGAAGTGCTGGTGGCACTTTTCCAGTCCTTCTGAGAGCTTTGCTCTTGGGCTGGTCTAGTTATGGCTATCTTTTCCATATATTCCACATAGTTCATTTGTTATCATTCTTTCTGTCTCCACATTCTCTCATCATCAGCTACATTAGAAGAGAAAAAAATGGCAACAGAGCAAAGGACAGGTCCATTGATGCTGCTCTAACAACTGTGAGAGCATTTTGAAAGCAAGGGGGATGGTTTGAATAGTATTTAATGCAATTGGCAAGCCATTGGAGCAGCGTCTGAGGGCTGGATGTGATTGTGCAGTGCTGAATGGCTGCAACGAAGGTAGTAATTTCAGCACACGCTGTGATCTGGAGAGCTAGCACGAAGAGCAGCCTCCAGAGAAGGAAGCGACAGCATCTTAAAACGGAACGTTTTTTCATCCGGTTGCATAATGCAGGCGTGGTGGTTAAACTGTTTTTGCAGAGAGATGGCTTATGCATATTTAGTGAGCTGCTGCTACAGAAATGAGTGGCTGTTACAATAACACAAATGCATGTGTGGTTTCCGAACAGTTAATAATTGTTTAATAAGCAATGCCTTGTGAACCTCCTCAAGTCATTGCCAGTCGGTGAGAGATGGATTATTCTTCCCCATTATTAGGGACTGAATAAGAAACCGCTGGTAATGAGGAAAACACTTTAAATAGAAGGGGGAACCCTGATGGGGGTAAGCTGCCAATTACCATCATGAGGAACTTTCAAAGCTGACAGAAACACACCATGTGGGAGAGGAAGTGAGGCTAGCCAGAGGCAACACAGTCCCCTGGATCCCCTGAGAATTAACTTCCTTTCATTTCCAAACAGATTTCAGCAATATACGTACAATGAAGGCAAGAGGAAAGCCATGCTTCAGAGAGCCAGGACGTGCTGGCTGAAGCACCAGATTCCTTTGTAAAAGAGTAATACTCTTGATTTCAAAAGACCACAGTGTGGAAGTAAACACACACCCGGCTCGAGGTCACTTGTTCTGAAAGGCTTAAAAAATACCCAGAAAACAAGGAACTGTAATTTCTTTTTGATAGCTGACTTCAAAAACCCCTACCTGTGTGCAACTGACTACAAGACTTTTAAAAATGATTTCATATTAAATGTATATAAGTATGTATTTGATCACTACTTTTGTACCCAAGACTAGGAAAAACCTGGGGTATGTCTCCAATGAAATATTAAGTAGCCCAATAAATAATTAATTCACATGCTGAACTGCTACAGAGTGGTTTAGAGGTGTGAGATCTTCACTTAGAGGGAACTTGCTGTATACCCACATGAATTATTAACACCATTATTATTATTTTTTACACCATTATTATTATGATGGCATGCTAGACAGCATTTTGTCTGTAACAAATAAAACCAATATATAACAATCTTAGTCATTGCTATTATTTTACTAAACAGTAAATCTCAGTTTAAAAACATTATAAGGCATGATGCACACAAGATAAATGAAGTTATTCTTAAAAACTCTTGGTAAACTCTTAAAGAACAGCTTTTATAATAAAGATTCCTATTACATACACTTAGACATAGCATGGATTAAATCATGAATTATAAATGCATGTATATATATATATGATTTTAAAGACTCTTGATTTGTTATATTTGAATTACAGTAAGCACTTAAGAAGTTGATGCAGTGAGCATCTAAGACTATGGGAATGATGAAAAGTCAAATTTACTGTCAGAACCAATACTAGCTATTGTTATGAGACTTCAGTCTGACAAGACTTTCCCAATGGTTTTGAATGAGTTGCAATATTCTTGTTATCAAAAAGGAGGGGCATGGTTTTCAACAGAAAATATTGCTTTATGTAAAATACTAAAAGAAAGTTTTACAAAGGTAACTTTAAGGATGGTGGGATTTAAATCCTTACAGTGGCTCTTTTGTAAGATAAAACAAAGAGAAATTTTATCCAGCTATTTAATACATAAAGTTAAGATTGTGAACTTAGATTAGTTATTCATGAAGCACAACCAAAAGGACATATTTCTCTTTCATCTATCTATCATTCTGTCTGTTGTCTATTTATCTATCTATCCATCCATCCCTCCCTCCCTCCATCCATCCATCCATCATGTTTGTGCATCCATCGATCCATCTCCATATATCTATCCACCTATCTATCTACCCTCTATCTATCCACTTATCATTCCTCATCTACCTATATCTAACATATACCCAGCATCTACCTATTTGTCTATCAGTCTTTCATCAATATATAGGTCTATCTTTCAATCACCTGTATTCCACCTATCTATCAATAAATCAATCATCCATCTGTCTATTATTCTCTATAATTTACTTATCTGAATAAATCTATCATGAGTTGGCTCACATGATTATGGAGGGGAAGAAATCTTAAAACATGCTAATTGCAAACTGAGGAACCACAAGTTTGTATGTAATTCAGTTCAAGTCCCAAGGCTTAAGGACTGGGAAGTCTTGGCTCTAAGTGCTGGTTTGGCTCTGACCCTTGAGAAGGATTACCAACGTTGATGTCCATGGGCAGGAGAAGATGCAAATCTCAGCCAAAGCTGAGTGCGTGAGCTGACACTTTCTCCACTTAGACTAGCACTTCTCAACCTTCCTAAAGCTGTGACCCTTTAATATAGTTCCTCATGTTATCATGGCCCCAACCATAAAAGTATTTTGTTGCTACTTTATAACTGTAATTTTGCTACTGTTATGAACCAGAATATACATATCTGATATGCAGAATATGTTGTATGTGACCACCAGATAGGTAGCTGCCTATAGACTGAGAAGTGCTGCTTTAGAACCTCAAAGGATCTGATGATGTCTTCCTGCCTCCTGCCCCTGAGAGGGCTTCAGCTTGACTCAGTTACCCATCCCAACAAAGTTAACTTCAAAATGCAAAGCTTGATATGATCTAGCTTCTGAAGGAGACATGGGAAACGGCTTGTTCAGAGAACAATGGTTTGCTCATTTACAACAGTGAGATCTCCTGCAGTAGGATTTCTTTCTTTACCGAATTTCTTACGTAGAGATTTTTTTCTTAACGGAGTTACTTCAGGTGTAATGTGCAGCATACAGAGGTCAGAGCTCAGTACTACCGTACTTCAGGCACTACATACTATATCACCATCACTTTTCCCCTGAATATTTGTACAGAAAAAGATTAATTCTGAGGGAAAAAAAGACTAGATTCTTTGACAAATATCAGACCCATTTCAGCCTAGAAATGCTTCAGCAGTGATGCGGAGTTCTGCAGCGTGATCCACCAGTGTTAAGACCTTAGGGGTAGGAGCGAGCATGCCCGTCTGCTTTCATGTGGTTTCGGGGGTCAAACTCAGATCCTCATGGATATTGAAAGGGAAGGCCTGTACCTTGAACTGCCTTCTCAGCTCTGCCATTAACTCTAACTTTCTTCAGCTGGCTGAGGGAGTATTTGGCTGGCTCCCCCATAGGAAGGTTGCTTTTGAGTCTTGCCTTTTCTATTCTGAGCTTGTTGGAAGCAGGTCACCAACCAAAGCCCAGACTTAAAGAGTGAAATGCACTGTACCAATTCCTGGAGAAGAGGGGTTACCTGAATTATTCAGTATTTCTCTGCACAAGAGACTTGTTTATTTCTCTGTTTATTTATTTACTTAAGCATTTATTTATGTCAGCACAGAGTTGTGAATACATATTTTATGCTTTAGTTTACTAGCCAATCATGTGTTATTTATTCTTTGTTCCTGTTCTCCCAGTGTCTCCAGTCAGGGGTTCACTCAGCTGCTTCCTCTGCTCCTTTGGCACACGTCCGTCTTACTCTTGAGTATTTCCTTATTTGATGGAAATGTAGGGCAATTCTAGTTTATCCCACTCCAGTCCTACAACCAGCCATGCCCCTAGGAAACATTCCTTCTTCTTCAGAAGCTAGAATTAGAGACTAAAATTTTGGCATGGGCACGTTCCCTGGGACCACTGGTGTCATCGCTTGGGACGCCTTCAGTGCTTCTTTCTTGCGAGTCAGACTCTGATCTGTCACAACTTGCTTTACTATGACTTTACTTACTTGCTTCCTGTGACCTTCCACCTCACTGATAACTTCACTTTACCTGCTCCACACGGGGATGCATGGACCCAACTTTCAGAATTGTTAACTTCTCTGAGAGAAACTGCTTCACTAATGTACTACAGTGCTTCTAAGTGACACCTTTCATCTTTGGTTCCAGCCATTGTTTAGGTGGCAATATCGTTACATACATATGTGAAATTTATAGCAGCGTGCTCCTCTTCATCACTTCCTAGACTCACTTGCATGAACATAGTACATTTTGTTTTTTGAAGGTGATATGTTCACCTATTGAAGGACATGGTTGCTTCTAGGATTTGGTTATTATTAATAAAAACCGCTGTAGATTTTTGCATGCATCTTTCGTGTGATGTATGTTTTCATATTTTTTTTGGCAGATCTCTGTGTGCATGGCTTCCCAAATGGCTATTTCATTCTCATCCCATCAGCAATGAAGAAATGTTTCTTGTGCTCTGTGTCTCCATTACTGTGTCTAGACTTGGCGTGGCCTGCTATGTTCTCCTCATAAATGTCTAAAGCTAAGCATGTAACAGACTTTCTTCTTTCTTTTCTTTCTTGTTCCCTCTCTTCCCCTCTCCTCCTCTTCCATCTCTTCTGCTTTCCTATGACACTCCCCTTTCCTCCTTTCTATTTTTCCTTTCCCTTCCCCTTTTTTTGACAGGGTCTCGATTATCTCAAGCCTGCTTTGAATGTATTGTGTAGCTGAGAATAACCTTATACATCTTATCCTGGATATGTCCACCTCTTCAGTGTTGGGATTGAAACAGGCACCGCTGTGTCCATCTTATGTAGTGCTGTTCATTGAACTCAGGGCCTTATAAATGTTAAGCAAATATTCTATCTCGCTATATCCTCAGTTCTAAACAGCCTAGCTCTTTCTTTCTTTCTTTCTTTCTTTCTTTCTTTCTTTCTTTCTTTCTTTCTTTCTCTTTTTTTTGTTTTATTTTTGTTTTAACTGCTCTATAGCTTTTGGCTGTAGTTAGAGTTCCTTAAATTCATATTTTCTCCTCTCTCTTCTCTTCTTCAAAAATATATCCTTCCTGTCTTTAAAATACTTATGTTTTTCTTTTTCACATTTAAGTGTTTGCCTGAATGTATGTATATGCACTTCATTTGTTCATGCCTAGTGTCCACAAGACCTAAAAGAGGGCACTGGTTCTCGATGGTTATTAACCATCCTATGTGTGGTAAGTAAACTTGGGTCCTCTGCAAGACCATCAAGGGCTCTTGGCTGCTGTGCTAGCTCTGCATGTCCTGGATCTTTCCCTTACTCTTCAAGTTTGACAAGGATACTTGTAAACTATAGCTAATGCAATTCCAGAAGTTGGCACTGCACTCCTCAGATAGCTTTTCAAGATCTATAAAAACAAGTTTGGATCCTTGCCGCAGCCACAGTTCATTAGAGGCCCTAATTTCATATGTTCATCTATTCATAAAATATTTATTGAATACTTACTGTATATTAGGCTGTGGGAATAAAGCAGTGAAATAAATAAATGACAAGGTCTTATGTATTTGTCGGGGGCAGAGAGAGAAAGTGGTGAAGAGAAAGATTTCATATGCACACATTTCGGTATATGCACATTTCCACATAGTTTTTGTCACCTTGACAGAAAGTAGAATCATCTGGGAAGAAGGAGCCTTAGTTGAGAAAGGCCTCTGCCAGGCTGACCTGTAGGTACATCTGTGGGAATTCCCCTCCTCAGTGATAGATGGATTCCTGTAGAAGGGCCCGTCTCACAGCGGGTGTTCATGCCCCTGGGTAGGTGGTTCTGGTTGTGCAGAAGGACAAACCAAGTGAACACAGTAATCAGCGTTACCGCATGACCTCTGCGTCAGATACCTCTGTCAGGCTCTTGTTTGAATTCCTTCTCTGACTTCATTCAAGGTTGACTATGAAAGGGAAATCTAAGACAAGTTAACCTGTTCCTTCCCAATTGCTTTTGGTCATGGTGTTTTATCACAGGGGTAGGAAGAAGACTAATAAGACAACATATCATATGGTCACACACACACACACACACACACACACACACACACACACAGGATAAAATGTGTAAAGTAGCAGCAGATACTGTAGTCATTCCAAGCTGATCTGGGCATCTAGAGTAGAGAGAAGACAGATGAGGGAATAGCTTCATAAGAACATGACAGCTTATGCTACAGAACAGGAGGCTAGAATAGCGGTCGCCTGAGGCTGGGAGCAGAAGGAGACAACAGCTGGTTGGTGGGTACTGGATAAAGTCAGACAGGACAAAAATCCTCTACATACTAGAACACAAGAGGGTTAAATATAGTTCATAACAACTAATCGCCAAAAATTCAAAACAACTCAGAAGGTCCTGAAGGATTGCTCAGTTGGTAAAATACTTCCTGTCAAAGCGTGGAGAAGCCCTGCATTCAACACCCTGCAACCCATGTAAAAGGAGGCATGCTAGTGCATGCATGTAATCCTACTGCTAGAAGAAGGCAGAGCCAGGGGCATTCCTGGAACTTGCTGAACAGCTGGACTAGATGGGTCAGTGAGTTCCAGGGTCAGTGAGAGACCCAGTTGCAAAAAAGAAGATGAGTCTTTCTTTGGGTGTGTGCAGCTGAATCTTGTATGTAAAATGTATAACGAACACATGGTAATTTATACAAGGCCACATTATTCAACCGTGGAGGCAAATAAAGTTATGAAATTTCCAGGTAAATAGGTGGAGACACTATCATCTTGCATTTGGTAACCCACACAGAGAAAGGAAAATACTACAAATACTATATATTTTCTCTTATATACAGATGCCAACTTTTAGGCTTTCAATGCCTGTGTTTCAGTCTAGATAAATGCAGTGGTTATGTGGAATGCAAGAAACCAAGGAGGGTAGGGGGTCTTTCAAAGAAGAGGAAACAGTTCAGTGTTATAAAGAGATAAAGGGAGCGTCTAGACTAGGGGATTCAATGAGAAGAGGCATGGGAAGACAGAAACAAAGAAGAACATGAGGGGAGATGCTGTAGGGAAGGCACCCAGTGTTAACCCCTCGCTCCCACATTAATGCGCGCGCGCGCGCACACACACACACACACACACACCAACAGGTACGTGCACCTAGAGAAACACACACAAATAACAAGAGAGGGTTTACTATGTAAGCTCTCTTTTTTCCACATTTGAAGAGAGAATAAACACCTGCAACAGTGGAGATCATTGTCCTGCTTTGATCATTGCATGTAGATGTATTGACATATCACACCATGGTCCATACTCATCGCTTTCATGGTAATTTTTTTTTTTAAGATAGCAGTGAGTAGGGGTGAGGACACAGTGAGCGAAAGAGCTCCTGTTGCTAATGCTCCCCTGTCAGCCCACGTGTGAGCTGCATGTGATGGGTGCTGGAGCCGGGGATTCTGGTCAGTTCTTTTCTCTGATGGGCATAAAAATTCCTAAGATGGTTGCTGGATGGAAATGATGCGACTAAACTGAAAAAAAGAAAGGTGAATTTTATTGTCTCTGTTGTATAGGTAATCCTCTCAGGAGACCAGGAGAAATAGAAGAGACCATTTAAGAGCTTGTTCCTGGACTAAGGGAAGGACTCTGGTAGCTGTATGAGTTGTGGTGATGACTAATGATAAGGGCAGCCAGCCCTGTTGCATGGCTACTGCACTGGCCAACATCCTCAGAGTAGCCAGGGTTGGGTTGGCAATCCAGGCACATTCTGTTTGGTGAACTATTCATTTTGTGATTCAGCAGCTCAGACGGGGCACAGTTTTTGCAAGCCCAGCTCCCGGATGGCAAGGAATACCTTTTCTTACTCCCAGGGACAGGGTGTGTGTGAGCTGTGGTCTGGGTAAGAAGGGGATGGTTTCTGTGCGGGAGACCCTGAGTAGTTAGCGCAGAAGGCAGGCAAGCGCAACAAGAGTTTCCATCGCAGATTCCACTTGTTCAGTCATGTGCTGCCTGAGTTCATGGCCCATGAAAGCTCTTCCTGGAAAGCAGCATAGCACAGCAGGGCTCAGCTGAACTTGGAATTTCTCAGAGAGCAGTCTTTCAAAGAAATTGCTTCTGCTGGAGGAGATGGAAAGCAGACCCACGTCATTTGTTTCAGGCTTCTCCCTCTGAGCAGAAAAAAGTGAAATCTCTCTCTAAAATGTCTCTATACAGCTATAAAGTGGTCACTAAATAGAAAAGGCAAGAGCTGTGGTTCACCATACTAGCTCTCAAGCTGTGTCTAGTAATTAATCTCCCACTCTCTGTAGCAAAATTGACTGCATATACATTTTATAGAAAACATGTAACTGTAAAAAGGATTATGTCAAATGTTCTAGAGCATCTGAAATGGGTGGTTTTCTCAAGAATATCTTATTCAAGCTGGCCATTGGCTAATCGTTGTGTGGGGTTGACTTGCTAAATGTTCCTTTATTGTTAGGAGGTCTCAGGGAGAGCAAGAGTTCTTTGCGTGAATATTTAGAAGGTGTTTCTTAAGTACTGTTGACCTTGATTGAATTATAGCCACTTTTTAAAAAGGCAACTTCTCACGTATCCCAGGCTGCCCTTGAACGCGCCGTGTAACTGAAGATGGCTTTGAGCTCCCGATTCTCCTGTCTCCACGTCCCAGGTCCGGGGTATAGATGACCCCCACCTGATTGCTGTAGCACTGGGGATTGAATCTATGGCTCCATGCTGGGCAAGTTCTCTGCGGACTGAACCGCATGCCTTTTGACTTGCTCATGCCAGCACGAGTAGGGATAATTTCCCTGTGGGTAGACACTGACACAATGTCAAACGTGGGTGTGTGAGACAGAAACGAGACAGTGATGTTGAACCCTTTGCACTGGTGTTGCTCCTGACAGAGAGTTTAATTTCTTTTTTGTGGGCACCTTGCTGGACTTAGGCAGTAACTATGGGGTGATAGATTACACAGACAGACTGTGCCACTGCGCTCTCAGACAGCAGGGTCTTCCAACAGATCATCACGTTCACAGGACTCACATTCTGTCTTGAAAGGAATCGCTTGCAGAGCAGTTGACCATTTGGAGTTTCACCACTTAGGCTCGGATGAGGATTTGTCCAGGTCCTGTCCAGGAAGAGGGCTTGCGTGTCCTTTTTTACTGTGACCCAGTGTTAAGATGCCCAGATTCAGCCTGGATACTGGAATTCTCTTCCCTTAAAATAAATGCATTCTTTTCTTTGGTTTGGAGTTTGGATTTTATTTCATGTGTTCACTGAGTGAAGGTGGCAAGCTCCTTACTGAAGGTGTTGCTCCGACAGGGAGACTGACAAAAGTAACTTGAAGAAGGGAAGATTTATCTACTGTCGCATCTGGGGATAGTCCATCCTGGTGGGAAATCGGTGGCCGGACTTGGGGCAGCTGCCCATGCTGCCTTCAGGAAGCCAGAAAAGATGATTGTTGGCCCTCAGCTTGCTCTCTCCCTTTCACTTAGTCCAGGGTCCCAGCCCTTGGAATGGTGCTGCCCACATTCAAGGCGGGTCTTTCCACCTCACTTAACCTAAACTAGAAATCCTCTCAGAGTCCTGCCTAGAGATTTCTTTCCATGATGTTTCTGTGATCATGTTAACTATTCACATTAACCATCACGGCATCTCTCCCATTTGGGAGTCCTTGGCATCAGTGGTTAGAGAGCTCCCTTGGGATGTGTTAAGAGTGAGGGAGGATGAATAAATACTCCTCTCACTTTAAATCTGTCTTCTCTCCCTTTTGGGGATGGCCTATAAATGAAATCAGAGGTCACAAGGTTACCTCTTTAGGTTCATGGTGTGAATTTATATTTCTATTTCCTGAGCTTTCTCTCTCCATGTGGTAGCTAATAACTATTTTAACATGTTTAAACTTCTTTGAAATGTTTTCAGGTGTTATTTCAAGATCTTATTTGTGTATGGGGACCTTGTTTGTACTGCATTTTGTTTGCGTATGGGCACCATTTGAAGATGCTCAGTGGAGGCTGTCCTCTGTGAAGAGGGAGGATGTGTGCTCTTCAAGCTCCTATATCCCTCTTGTTCACTGACCTTCCCCTCCTGGCCTCAATAGGCCTTAGAATTCAGTCCTGTGATTTGAGGAATAAATTCCTCTTGGGCTATGTTGAACAGTTCCAATTCCAGTCTAAACTAATACAAAAGTCTAAACTGATATAAAAGGATTCTTTTTTTTTCTCAAGACAGAGTTATTCTGAGTAGCCTTGGTTGTCCTAGACCTGCTTTGTAGACCTGGCTGGCCTCAGACTCACAGAGATTCACTGCCTCTACCTTCCTGAGTGCTGGGATTACAGGCATGTGCTACTGTGCTCGGCTAAAAGGAATCTTTATATGAGGTAAGAGGCAAATTTCTTGGTGAGTGCAATATTTCTCCAAATTCTTAAGGTTTTGTGAACCGTGCTGAAATGGTTCATTCGTACCAAACCATAGCTTTGTTTTTTTAAAAAGCCAGTAATTCAAAATCTCATTCCTGTGCCCATCAGAGGTTGTTAGATCACATTTGGAACAGGCTCAGCTACTTCAGCTTAGAAGTAAGGATTTGTTTTCTTCTTGAATTGGCCAACAACATGCAAAATGAGTCTTGGATTTTTTTTGTTTTTGTTTTTGGCTTAGCAAGTTAGATTATTAAAAAATACTAAAAATGATGGTGCTAAATACATTTGAACTGATAACTGGGAATAAGCTTGTATTTCTTTGACTCTTTGTAGGCATTAAAACTGTATTCAATGTGTAGGCTTACATGATTCTGACGAGACCTTGATGCAGTAGTTGTAATCTGAAATTCGGAAGCTGAGAAACTAGTAATGATGGAGGTGATGAGGATGGTGATGAGAGTGATGAGGTAACATTGATGGCTATTTATTGAGAAGTCTGTAGATGTCACTCATACCATAATTTCCTTAAAACATCAACCAATTCACGAAGTCAGGGATCAGTATGTTCAGTTCATGGGTGCAAAGAATAAACTTAAGAGACCTACAGGGTTTGGAAGAAGGCTCGTTAGGTTAAGAGCTATACGGACACAAGGAGATCCCAGCACCAAAGTAAAAAGCTAAACGTGAACACGGATCCCTGTTACTCAGTCTTCTGGGCCTTGCTCGGTGCCAGCTCAGCAATAAAGCAATGGGCTTCAGACTTGGTGAGATGCCTTGTCTCAAGGGAATAGGGAATGAATAGCAGAATATGACCCCAAAGCCTCCTCTTGCCTCTATGCACGCATGTAAACACACACACACCTCTAAGCACTTTGCATCAGGTTATACAGAAATGGGCCACAGAAAATTCAGCCCTGGCCCTGTCTCACTTGGATATCACCACCATAAATATTCTAACTTGTACTACAAATAAATATCAATTATTTACAAATAAATACAAATACATACTGGGATTCACAAACTTGTCTGATTAGTGCTTGATACCATTGTTTGTGGATGAATGTAAATCTTGATGCTAAAAGCATATATTTGAAATTTCACATAAGCTATCATTACTGAGAACACAAATATATATATATATATATATATATATATATATATATATATGTGTGTGTGTGTGTATGTATGTATGCACTGACACAGATGAGCAACGCAGTGATAGCTGGCATTTCGTCTTAAACATCTAAAACTTAAATGTTTTCAATCATTATTAAGCCAGTTGACTTACAAGATAAAACAATAATGTGGTTGGATAAAAGTATTTTTATGTACCACAGGTTTTTTTTCTTGTTAATTATTTTTTACTCTTTAATTAATGTCTTTGCTGAGGACCCCCTCTACTTCCTTTTGATGGATTGTAATGATTTCCTAGTATGGCTACATTGGTTTGACACAAAAAAATATTGACCTATGTGTCAAATAATCTTTCTTTTTTATTATTATTGTTAATTAAAGCCATTTAACCCGCCCTCAGACCTGCTGCGGCTTACCAGACACTACTGTGCCTTCAAACCCTTCAGATTAGCTCCTCAGTGTGACTGCAGAGCCCACAGTAGCTGGAAACTTACTGATGGACACTTCACATTTCCCGAGAGAAGAGGGAGACAGAGCGGCTGCTTTTTGAGATAAATAAACACACACACAAACACACAGAGAACTGACAAATGGCTTGGCTGTATTTTCATTGATATTAGTTTCGAGACAGCTGAAGGTTTTTAACTCCCGATTTCAAGTTTGAACTCACATGACTTTGAACTACAATGACAAAGTCGCAAATAATACTTAGGAAAATGCCATGATTCAATTCACGTGCTATTCTGTCATGTTTTCAGAGAGCTCCACAAATCAATACAAACGCTCAGAGGGAGGTTCCCAGAGACGGGTGTGAAATAATGGCCATGCTCCTCTAAGTGAGCTTGTTCTGTTGTTTAATGAAGATGATCTGGTTATTTCTCTCTTTCTGACTGCATGAATTTTCTCTTGGATTCCATTAATTTGTGCTATGTTTCTACATAGCCAACAGTATTAGAAGTTTGTGTAAAAGAAAGTGTGTGTGTGTATACACACATGTATATGCATATAAAGGGCAGACGCCCACCTTTTGCATGATCCTGTGTGTTATAAACCTTAGTTTTCTTGTTTCCATATTTTTGTTTAATTAAGATGTTCTTCAAGTTTATTCATAGGTAAAGATTCATTCAGTATCCCAGGCATTTTAGAATTGATTCCAACCTACTGCTAATATTATTTTAACTTTGCTTACAATGATTACCTTCTTTAAAGACAGGCTGGCCCCAAGAATCCCCCTGTCTCAGCCTTCCCAGCACTGGGATCAAACTGTACATCACCATGCCCCACTTTTTTTTTAAAGTTTGGGGGATGAAATTTAAGTCTTTATACTTGGGCAACCAGCATTTTCCCAGCTAAGTAACCTAAATTTTCACAAACGCCTGTTTTTGTTGTTGCTTTTTTTCATTTTATTTATTTTTAAGTTAAAATATTTTATACATTATTCAAAAGTTTTGTGATTTGATAGTTTATCTTGATTGTATTGATTCTCCGCATCCCTTTCTGTCCTTTCTGTCCTCTTCTTCATGCCCCGTGTGCCCAGCTAACCCAGGTCTTTTACACATGATATTGGACCATTTACAGGAGCATGGGAAACCTACCTGAGGATAAAGGAAAGTACTTGTCCCTTCTCCAGCAGCCCTCATCTCTCAGAGGCTCATCAGCTGCCTCATGAGCCCCTCCTCCTCTCTGCTGAAATGTTGACTAGCTTGGTCCTGTGCAGGTAATGACAGCTCTTGCTCCATCCACAAGTTTAACAGTCATGACACATCCAGAAGACAGCCTTTCACAACACTCCTCTCTATCGCCTGGATCTCAAATTCTTTCTGCCCCAGCTTTCCCAATGTTCCCTTAACCAGGAAGTGAAGGAGGTAACTATAAATGTCCCAGCTCTAGCTGAGCACTCACAATCAATTATTTTTATCACTTTGACCAATGATAACTGTCTGTAGGAACCTCCTCCCACCGTAAGAAGACGATTCTGTGTGAAAGGCTGAGAGCTGTGCTCCTCTGTATGTGTAAATACAGATATTTAAAAGGTAGTTTGACAGTGTAACCATCTACCCAAGTAACAGTAGGTCTTTACCTACGGCCTGTGACCTTTGGAATCATTGGCTTTGGTCATATTTACATTTCCTGAAATGAATTTCATCTGTGCATCAGTTTTTAATTCCAATCAAAGAATCACTGGTTACCTCTCTAACAGTTATTGCACTAATGGTTACATTTTGCCTCTCAGATTGGTATTTTAGCCATCAGGAATGAAGTTTTCTGGTAGGTTCCAGCTAGATTTCTCTATGCTGTGCAACCAAATTGATGACTTTAACAGTCATGTCTTACCATCTTGTCATGGTGGGAAAGCAAGAGCAGTGGTGACAGTCTATGATTGTACTGGCTGTAGGCCTCTTGGGTCTCCTTGATCAGCAACACAGAGATGTCCCAGGCCTGGCGCTGAGATTTCTCTTCATGATTTATGTTCTTGGGAGCAACACTGTCAACCCATGGAGGGTATGTCTATTCAAACTTTTGCTTTTTAGTTATAAATTTTAGTTAGACTACTAAGTAGTGGGGATTTGGTTTGGCTTTTTAATCTATCCTTAGCTTGAGTTAATGTGCCCCCACTTTCTCTTCCAGCCAGAAGCTCTCCCTACTTTGGTTTTCATGAAAGTTTGGGGGCTCAGTGGTTGCTGTTTTGCATATAAAGAACTTACTCAGCAGGTTTACAAGTGACTTGCTCTCATAGTTTGGCCATGGATAAAGAGGACTGGTGAACTCAGGTCTCCAGACTTAGTATGTTAGGATTTCTAGGATCTCCTCTTGAGCCCTGTGTCACATCTATTTTCCATTGATCTTTGCACATGGTGGAATTTCCTTAATTAATGAATAAGCATTACATGAACTGCATAGATCACTTTGTTCCTGGATGAAGATGCCTAAATTCCTGTTAACTGTGGAGAAGTGGAAAGGTTAAAACTCTACTATTAATGTGCATACTCCCTTTAATTAGTCTCTGATTTGACATTATATATGTGTAATTAAATAACATCAATTATGTTTTTTCTTAAAACTCTTTAAAATGGGATTTTGACTAGGATCCTGTTTTGTGTTTTGTTTTTTTAGTTTGCATTGTTTCTTTCCTTTTTAAATTTATTTTTAATTTTTATTTTTACAATTTATTCATTTTATATCCCAATTGTGCTCCCTCCTTGAACTCCTCCTTGAAGCTCCCTCCTTGAACTCCTTTTCTCCCCTCTCTCTCCCATCCCC
Source organism: Meriones unguiculatus (assembly GCF_030254825.1). NCBI lineage: Eukaryota > Metazoa > Chordata > Mammalia > Rodentia > Muridae > Meriones > Meriones unguiculatus. Next base: position 75,293,208 of record NC_083365.1, read on the forward strand.
TAGTCCACTAAAATTGGGAGTCCTCCTCCCCTACCATCTGGTTCTAGCCTATCAAGTCTCATCAGGACTGCCTGGGTCCCATGCCTCTGTGGCCTGACAAGGCAGCCCCATGGGAGTGGGGGAGTGATCAAAGAACAGACAACAAAGTCCATGTCAGAGAGAGCTCCTGCTCCCCTTCCTAGGGAATCCACATGGAGACTGAGCTGCCTGTCAGCTCCATCTGAGCAGGTGGTCTGGGTCCTCTCCATGCATGGTCCATGGTTGGTGCATTCGTATCTGCAGGACTCCCTGGACCCAGATTTGTTGGCTCTGTTGGTCTTCTTGTGGAGCTCCTGTGCCCTCCAGGTCCTTCTATCTCCCCTTCTTCCATAAGACTCCCTGCTTAAAGTTTGACTATGAGTCTTGGCATGTGTTTCGATCCCCTGCTGGGTAGAGTCTTTCAGAGGAGATCTAACTATAGGCACCTGTCCTGTTCCCTCTCTTTCACCATGTCTGGTGTCTATCTTGTTTGCCCTTCTGCCTGAGAATTAAGCATCTTCCTATGGTCCTTGTTATTAAGCTTCTTTAGGTATGTGGATTTTAGTATGGTTATAGGATCATGTTTTATTGCCTTAGTGAATTAACATTTCATGTATGCAAAGATATCCTCATGGACAAATGTTCATATTTGTGTGTGTCTATTTTCTGTCAATTAATACAGAAGCTGCAAGAGGTCTAACCATGGTGGTCCAAAATAGTTTTTTCAAACTGGCTGAAAGGTTAGGCATAACCCAATAACCGTACCAAGCTGGGTCATTGTTTGGATTAAGACATTGAGCTTCCTGCAGAGCATCTAAGTGAAGCCCATATCACCTATTGACATTCATTAAACTACCATTTCCCAGGCAGTTCTTATTGCAATCAATGGCAATGGAATTGCCTGATATAATTTATTATATGATTATTTTCTTTCAATGCCTTTGATTTTAACATGTATTAGAAAAGTAATTACAGTATCAAACCCAAGGTTTTATGGATAATATGGTGAAATATTTAAATGAAGATGGAAAAGAATATGTTAAAATTCCATAACCTAGCTAAATTAATGGCAAAGTTTGGAAAACACTATTCCAACTGACTGAAAACAAGTTAGGCTGTGAATGTACTTGGGAAGCACAGAGCACACCGGAAACACAGGAATCGGTGAAGTGTTATTGGCTTGAAGAACTGAGGGGCATCTCCATATGAAGGTGAGGCCCAGACTTTAGGGAAAGACCTCAATATGAGTCTGGAATTATTAGAACATGAAGGAAGCATTTGTCTTCTCCAGATTCTGGAGAGTTAATTTGTTAGGTACAACAGTGTTCCATTAGATTTGGTTACACTTGATGGAGGAAGTTAGAGTGAGGTTATGCTCACAGATTTGGGGACTGAAAAAGGCCAAAAAGCATCTTCTGATAATAATGAATCTCAAACTTATTAGTGTGTATTTATACACACACACACATACCCAGTGTCTACCTGTGTGTCAGTGTGTGTGTGTGTGTGTGTGTGTGTGTGTGTTATGTGCAGAGGCCAAGGGAAGACTATTTGTCCTGGTCTACCATTCTCCACCTGATGCCCTTTGCAGGGCCTTTCACTAGACCTTCTGCTAGTCAGGCAGCCATAGAACTCCAGCATTCCATCTGAATCTGCCACTGCGCTACTGGAGTTACAGGCCCATATGTGTGCATGCTTTGCTGTTTAATGTGATTTGAACACGTACCCTCACACTCTTAGCCACTGAGCCATCTCCCACTTCCCTATATTAATACAGTTTCTGGAGTGGTAAGTGATCTGCCTTTCCAACTTGATATACTTGAATAGTTTAGGGCTGTTTAAGGCTGCTTCACTTTCTTGAACGCTAGAACATGAAGAAAACATTTGTCTATTCAACATTCTTTTTTTTTACTTTTATTTATTTTTTAATTTTAATTTTTATATTAATTACAGTTTATTTACTTTGTAGCCCAGCTGTAGTCACTTCCCTCATTCCCTCCCAATCCCACCTTCCCTCCCTCCCTCATCTCCTCTCAGCCTCTCTCTAAGTCCACTGATAGGAGAGGTCCTCCTCCCCTTCCATCTGACCCTATTTTATCTCATCAGGTCTCATCAAGACTGGCTGCAATGTCCTCCTCTGAGGAACAGCAAGGCTGTTCCTCTCTCGGAGGGGGGGCAGCCAAAGAGCCAGCCACTGAGTTCATGTCAGAGACAGTCTCTATTCCCCTTACTAGGGAACCCACTTGGATGCTGAGCTGCCATGGGCTACATCTGAACAGAGGTTATAGGTTATCTCCATGCATGGTCCTTGGTTGGAGAATCAGTCCCAGAAAAGACTCCTGTGCCTAGATATATTTGGTCCTTGTGGTGCTCCTGTCCTCATTCTTTAGAGTTCATCTAGTTAGGTTTGACTGAATTTTATTAGATTTGATTGCGTTTGATTGGAGGAAGTTATTGTTAGGTTACACTCACAGAGTTTGGGATTTTACAAACTGTTTGACCATATGTTTATCTGTTTATGTGTCTGTGTCCATGTGTGGATCTTTGCCACGTGTGTGCAGAAGCCTGCAGGCAGCAGAGCAGGGTTTTAGATCACCAGAAGCCAGAGTAGACAGGCAGTTGTGAGCTGCCAGCATGGGTACCAGAAACTACACCAGCTCCTCTGGCAGCTCAGCACACACTTGTGATCACGAAGCATCTCTCCAGTCCCAGCAGTATGGCTTCCCTTCTGGAGGTGAGATGTCGTGTGATCAATTCTCGAGTCAAGTTTTTGTATTTTTCTACTTAGTTTGCTGTTCAAACAGTAGGACAGATAACCTTCATCTTTAATTGCATTTGGTAATTTTCTTAAAATACTTACCTCCAGCATTCACTGAATTAACAAGTATACCCCTTTTCAGGTTTAATTGCCCCCCAAATATTTTTCCTGGGAGTGGGTACAGATGATGTCCTTGTTTCTTTACTTTTATGTTTATGTCTTTACGGTTCAATGAGATTCTATAACTAAAAAATAAATAAATAAATTACATGGGTAAATTTCTCATGAATGTTATGCCAAAAGATTTACTTTTGTTGTTGTATTGAATGGGGTCTTGTTCCACTATTTGTCATGGGTTTTTCTTGTTGTTGTTGTTGGTTTATAAAGAAAACTATACATTTGCTTAATTTTATGGATTGCTACTGTATTGATGAACTCACTTATTAATTCTTAATTTGTTTTGCTTAGCTCACATTTAGGTGACAGAATTTAGATTCTTTTAGCTCAAATGTTCACTTTTTCTCCGTGTTTGAAGAGACATCTTAAACTTCTACCTGCCCATTCTCATCAATCCCCCTAGATACCAATGTAGAAAAGACTACATATAGGATATAATTAGGGCAAGCACCGCTGGGTAAGTCTGCCCGCTTGAGTGCTTCTGTTTAAGACTAGAGTTCCTAGAAATGTTAGGGTTCTGCCTAGTCTTAGTCTTCAATTTTGAAAAAGAAAAGATACAGTTTTTTGCTAATAAAGAATGTTGAATTGTGGTTAGTGTTACAAAGAGACTGTAATGGTTTAGAATATGACTACAGTCCCGTGCTTCTTTTAGCTTAAAATGAAATTTATGCTTTAATTTAGTTTTTCAGCTTCTCTATGAAATTGTTCAACATGAGTGTTAAAGCCAGTGGAACAATAAATGTCACTGGTTTCTCATTTCTAATTTTTTTCCGTTTAGCAATGTCCATTGGCTTTCAAATAAGTTGATTTTTTAGAGGCCTAAATTTAGCTACTTATAGCTCTAATAAAATCATACTGTTATAAAAGAGAATTGTCACTTTAGGTATCATCAGACTGTTAGTTCTTCATGCCCTAGCACCTCAGTGGAGAATTAGGTATTTCTATACAGGTGAAACAGATTTGATGATCACAAAACCACCTGCCATACATTCTCAAAGCCTTCTCAGTGTCTGTCCTGCAGAAAACACAGAAGCAGTGTGCTTGATACATTGTTTTGCTTATTCCTTATCAGTTTTCATTGTCAATATGGGGGTGACAGTGTGACCTAGTGTCCTTAGGTATGTATGTAAACATATACACATATACATCACAGAACACGCATATGTATAAAGAGAAACAGAACGAGAGTGCACAACTCAGATTCATTTACTCGGGTCCTGAGGAGTTAATATCATTGTTTATTAAGGGGACAGCATAGTGACTTAAATTAATCCTGTACATCAGCCACCTTTCCTTCCCAGGAGACCCTTTTCCTTTCTTCTGAGTAAGGACTTTTGGAGAATTGCCCTTTCTCGTTCTCTCTAGGTTAGGACTGGCTGAATTGGTGATGGATTTATAATGCAGACATTGACAATCCAAGCCCTCCCTGGTTGTTTTTCCCTAGGCTTTATCCCATAGGGAATTCCTCAGTAACAGATTAGGAATCTAGGTGGGATGGAAAAGCCACTGTTCTCAGAACTTGCCCTCAGTGTGTTTGGAAGAAGCACCATTTTCCCAAGGGATGGCAGTGACAATCTACACTTTTGACTTCACTGGGTTTAGTATGACCCAGCAGACTGAGGAACACCTCTGAGCATATTCATCAGGGAATTTTGAGACCTCTCTGGAAATTGAGGTTGATAGACTTACCCTGAATGTGTGTTGGAAGCCCAGCATGAGGTTCTTGTACCCTCGGATCTCCAGAAACAATGGGAAAGTTAAACACGAAGGATTGTCCTCACAAAGGAATGGACAAACATCCTTCTCTTCCATCCAGAAAGCTAGTGATTGGAAGTGATTAATAGCCTGGTGCTCTGCATTATCTGTTGGCTCAGATATCAAGCCCCTACAACCAAAACTGGAAGTGACTAGAATTTAAGTTACCCTTACAGGCAGGGGCTCCCTCAAGCTTCCACATCCAGGACCAGAGATACCTAATTGTCTAAATGACTATAACAAGGGGCTCCCCAAGCCTCCATACAAGACCAGAGGTGGCTAATAATCCAAGTGACCTCTTTAGTATGTATATTTCTGAGACTGACACTTCCCTAGGCCTTTAAGCCAGGACAGGTAGCCTATCTCTAGAACCCATCTTTTTGGAAAAAAATGACGCGTAGCCTGAGTTGAGTTTCAATGTTATTATGCTTTGTTGTGCACTGGGGATTGTATTGCAGCAGGAAACTTTTTTCTCCAAATTATACTGTATTTAAATTTGTAGGGAATAAACTGCCTGGCCCCTGACTCCTTGAAGTCTTAATCTAGGTTGATGAAGTAAATGTGAACCAAATTTTCCTTCTCGCTTTTTGTCATCTTCCCTGCTGCATGCCATGAGCACCTGCAGGGTCCCCATGGGGAGTAGGTCAGATCAACCATGAGCTGGGCCTCCAATAGAACAAATAGGGAAGTACGGAGAAGCCAGCTGAAAGCGAGGCTTGTCCTTCTCAGCTTCTGGTCTGCCGTGATGGTAACCTCTTCTGCTCGGCCACACCCTGCCCACCATAACGGGCTGAACTCTATCAGAACAGTGAACCAGAATAGCTCGACCTCCTTCTCGGCTGATTTCTTTTTCCCAGAGGACTTTGTGAGAACAGTGTATGTACGCCTACTATGGCGGTCAGTGAGAACCACAAAAGGCTGGAACTGGACTGACTATCTGCACCGCCACTGACTGAGAGGAAATGAAAGGCAAGAAAGCTAGAGCAGGAGGAGAGGAAGCAGATACTCCAGAGCGCCCTCTGGCTCCAACTCTAACCCAGGCTAAAAGGAGCTCCACTGGTGATGTGTGAAGTCTACAATCTCCCAGGAGTCCTTTCCTGATCAGTTCTCTGTGGGGTGTGCTGTGTAGTGTCTCAGTCAGCGGCAAAGGCAGGATCCCGTGAAGAGTTGCTTCCCTGATCTCTGCTGGCCTTACAGGGTATGCCAGGCACCAAAGCCCTTTTAAAATCTGAGGACTTCAGGGAAGGTTTCCGTTCCCTACAATTGTGGTCCTCACTTTGTCACTTTGCCCTTGTCTCCTCTCAAACATGAACTCCTCAAAGAGACCTCTCCTGATTACCCTGCTGAAAATCAAAGCAGGCAAATCCTCTGTAAACTCCCCGCCACTGCTCTCCTCTAGAATTCTAGATCCTGTGTTACTCTTGCCCTGCCCTGTCCTCTTCCCTCCACTGGGTCCCTGAAGAAAGAGTTTTGCTTCTAGTTCTTCTGACAGTGCTGGGTGGGGCATGAGCTCCACTGGTACTTGTTGAGCTAATACAAAACTCGCTAAAAGAGGGAGGTACTTTCCCCAGAGGAAGTGCAAAATTATGCAATGAGCTAATCTGAAGATCACCATCTTTTTGTTTTTTATAAACATTTATTTTTTTTAGTTTTTTATTACAATTTATTCACTTTGTATCCCAGCTGTAGCACCCTCCCTCATCCCCTCCCAAGCCCATCCTCCCTTCCTCTTCTCCTCCCATGCTCCTCCCCCAGTCCACTGATGGGAAGGTCCTCCTCCCCTCACCATCTTAACCAAGGCATTTAAGTCAGATGTCCCCAGTCAAGGGACAGAGCAGTATCCCTTCCATTCTCCTGTGAGACCAGGAAAGACAGAATGCCTTTCACGTCTGAAATTCTCTAGCCGTAAACTCAAGGGAACATCAGATAACCCCACCTCGGGAAATATTCTCCACTCTTACCATTGTAGTCTTCAAGAATACTGATATTGCAGAGGAAAAAGATGAGCTGAGATCGTTCCAGATTAAAAATAGTAAAAGAAAAACCAAACAAAGGCAAGACTCTGGCCTACGGGGGAAAGGGGGTGACCGCGATTTAGACAATCAGAAGAATTTTAATGTGGGTTGTTGTGTATTAGACACTGAAATCTTATTAATCTCAAATTCCTGAATCTGGTAAATATACCACATTACTGTGAGAAAATGCCCCCTTTCATATGAAATACACATTATAGTATTTAGGAGTAAATTTTTATATTTAAAATGCTTAAATTCTGAGCACTATTTCTTATATCTCTATTTCTGAGTTTTATATTCATATCTGATAGCCATGTGTGTGCACTTATCTACACACACATACATCCACATTTGGGGTAGGCAAATTAGCAAATGATACTAATGTCACCAATAGAAAATGAAAGTAAAGAGTAAATGAAAATTGATATGTTCTTAAAATTCCCAACAGGCAGGGCCATACCTTGACCAGGACTGCAGAGCTGTGCACAGCTCTTTTCTGCTTAAACCCAAACCTCGTTGAAGAACCCCGAAGATGGGCTTAGAGGAGATACTAGACTTGGGGTTACAGGACCTCTTTAATCCTCCTTTCAATGGACCACACTGAGTAAATCTTTCTGTTCTTCACTATGTTTTTGTAACTGTCTGTTGAGGGCAGGTGGCTGAACCTGGCTGTTAAAGCTGCAGGGTCTAGGCTCCCACACTAACAGCCTAAGAGCATAGCATAACTAACTGGCTATGGCATCAGCAACACCCTCTTTCTGTAAGGGGCTGGTGTTTACTTTGAACTTTTCTTACTTTGGAGTCCACAATATGACCCGTGTGTACTTTGTTGTTGCTTCAAACTGAGTGACCGCTAGGCGCTCCTTCCCATGGTTCTGTACCTTTCTGCAAGGATATGTCCCTTGGCTCAGCCTTGTCTACAAACCTTACTCCAGGACAAACTTCAGGAGGCCACAGACTCATGACATGCCTGAATCCTGGTAACTGTTCCTTGACTGTGTGATGTCTATGGAGAACACAACAAATTGTATCCAATCATGAATTGCCAGGGGCATAATGAGCTGTCCTGTGCCTAGATCACGGATCAAGGCTCTTCGTTTCAAGCCCTGCGTCATACTTCATAGTGAAACATGCTTGCTCTAGACAAAACAAAGTCACCTAGGAGTAATGAAACCACTTTGTTAGACATAGAAGTCAGATTCGTCTTACACAAAACGAAGTAACCAGGATGTGACTGGAGAATGACGGGAGTTATAAAGCACAAGTTCAGCTTTCTTTCATTATCTGAATGACGTGGGATGTGTTCACCACAATCTTCCCCGAGTTCATTGATCAGAAATACAGGCACTGTGTATCCGAGACTCATCTCCACTCATCTCCATATAGCCAAGGGATATATCCTTTAGTTTCTTTTCCTCTTGTGACGATATGCTGTGTAAAAAGCACATTGAGGCAGTAGGAGTTTAAAATGGCTGGGTCACATCGCGGTGACTATTAGGAAAAGAGCAGCATGAATGCATGCTGCTGCCAGGCTCCCTCTCTCCACTAACCATGGTCCAGCACCCCAGCCAGGAATGTGCCACCCACAGCAGTTAGGTGCCCCCATCTCCATTAAAACAATCAAGGCCCTCCTCTACAGCCATGCAGAGGCCTGTCATCCAGATGACTCAAATGCTGCGGAGCCAAAATCACGGTGGCTCACTGGGCAGCTGGCCGCAATTTGTTGGCAAGTTACAGGCCAACGAGTACCCTATCTCTAAAAGGCGGACCATGCCTAGGGAATGACATGTGAGGCTGACTTCTCACCTTTACACGCATGTGCTCACATGTGTGTTCATAGCTGCATATACATGAGCATGCAAACACAGCAATATATGCACACTTGTATCTAACAAAAGGAGGGGCAGCTTCCAGCGCACATGTATTTGCTTATCAGATGTGTTCGGAATGGAGCGTGGTGAAAGCCAGGTCTCATGATTCATAGAAGCGTGGGGAATCTAACACTTCTCAAAGCACCCTGATTTTTTCTGGTATCTGAATTGGTTTAGAAAGTTAGCTAGATTTGACCTTAAGTACTAATGGAATTGTTTATTCTAAGAAAACGTGTATTTTAATTTATTTTGTGGAGTACTGTAAGAAACCATTTTCTAAGACATCTGAGATCCAATTAAACATATGTTACCAGTAAGCATCTGTTTCACTCCTTTTTAATGACACAGGTGGTATTTAGAACAATGGGTATAATACACATTTTTTTTTTTGCCTTTTTTGGTTGGTTATTGAATGTGGATGAGGTGTGTGTCCTCTATGCAAGGGACATTATCATGTAGGAGATCCTAGAATAAGCCAATTGTTTTCCACAGGTGAAGACAAAGGGAGTGGATAACCAAGAAGAATGGACTTGCTGAAAACCTTTGGAAATATCTCAACTGTCCTGTAAAGATGGGAAATTTAAGCTCCTCTGATCTGAGGATACTAGCTTTTTAAAGAACATTTTGGTACTTGCTTAATTTTGGCATGACAGATGGTGTGTGTGTGTGTGTGTGTGTGTGTGTGTGTGTGTGTAAGCCAGAGGAGAACCTTGGCTGTTGTTTCTCAGATGTCATTCAGCCTTCTTTCTCTCTTCCCCCTTCCCCCTCTCTTTCTCTCTCTTTTAGAGGTAGAACCTCTCTTTCACCTGCAGCTTACCAATAGGCTAGGCTGGCTGGCCAGAGAGTGCCGGGGGCTTGTCTGTCCCCACCACTGGGACTTTAAGCCGTGTCACTACTCCTGTGATTCTACATGAATGCAGGCACTCAGACTCAGATTCCTGTGCTCTCAGAGCAATCGTTTTACTGACTGAGCTGTCTCTCTAGCCCAGCAGTTGCCTGGTTCTATACGGAATATGAGCCTTTTCTCTAGGTCTTTTTGCTTTATGAAGTCTTGTGTCTTTTGGTTGTAACCACTTTAGTTATTATTTTTTAATTTGAAAAAAGAAAGTATTATCACAAGATTGCTCCTTTCTGTTTAAAGACAGCCCTCACGTTTACCTTTCATGACATTAGTGTCTCCTCATTATCCACCTCCTATAGCCAGTTGATTAGATGGGTACATTTTTCTTTCTAAAGTTCATTTTTTTCTTAATTACACTTTATTTACTTTGTATCCCCCTGTGGTTCTCTCCCTCCTCCTGTCCCAATCCCTCCCTTCCTCCACCCTCTGCATGCATGCTCCTCCCCAAGTCCACTGATAGGGGAGGTCTTCTTTTCCTTCCTTCTGATCCTAGTCAATTAGGTCTCATCAGGAGAGGCTGCATTGTCTTCTTCTGTGGCCTGGTAATGCTGCTTCCCCCTGGCGGGGGGAGGTAATTAAAGAGCAGGCCAATCAGTTCATGTCAGAGACAGTCCCTGTTCCTTTTACAATGGAACCCACTTGGATACTGAACTGCCATGGGCTACATCTCTGCAGGGGTCTTAGATTATCTCCATGCATAGTCCTTGGTTGGAATAGCAGTCTCAGGAAAGACCTCTGTGCTCAGATTTTTTGGTTCTGTTGCTCTCCTTGTGGAGTTTCTGTTCTCTCTGCTTCTTTCCTAAGATTCCCTGCACTCTGCCCAAAGGTTGCCGATAAGTCTCAGCATCTACATTGATAGTCTGCAGGACAGAGCCTTTCAGACATCCTCTGTGTCAGGCTCCTGACTTGTTCCCTTTTTTCTCCTTCTTCTGATGTCCAGCCTCTTTGCCTTTCTGGATAGGAATTGAGCATTTTAGCAAGAGTCCTCCCTCTTGATTAGTTTCTTTAGGTGTACAGATTTTAGTAGGTGCATCCTATATTATATGTCTATATGAGTGAGTATATACTGTGTGCATCTTTCTGCTTCTGGGATAGCTCACTCAAGATGATCTTTTCCAGATCCCACCATTTACCTGCAAATTTCATGATTTCCTTGTTTTTTATTGCTGAGTAGTATTCCATTGTGTAGATATACCATAATTTGTGCATCCATTCCTCCACTGAGGGGCATCTGGGCTGTTTCCAGCTTCTGGCTATTACAAATAAGGCTGCTACAAACATGGTTGAGCAAATGTCCTTATTGTGTACTTGAGAATTTTTTGGATATATGCCTAGGAGTGGTATAGCTTGATCTTGAGGAAGCGCTATTCCTAGTTGTCTGAGAAAGCGCCAGATTGCTTTCCAGAGTGGTTGTACAAGTTTACATTCCCACTAGCAGTGGAGGAGGGTTCCCCTTTCTCCACAACCTCTCCAGCATGTATTGTCTCTTGAGTTTTTGATCTTAGCCATTCTGATGGGTTAAAGGTGTAATCTTAGGGTCGTTTTGATTTGCATTTCCCTGATGGCTAATGAGGTTGAGCATTTCTTTAAGTGTTTCTCTGCCATTTGATATTCCTCTGCAGAGAATTCTCTGTTTAGCTCTGTTCCCCATTTTTAAATTGGATTACTTGGTTTGTTGCTGTTTAACTTCTTTAGTTCTTTATATAAACTGGATATCAGCCCTCTGTCAGATAGAGGGTTGGTGAAGCTCCCTTCCCGATCTGTAGGCTGTCATTTTGTTCTGAGGAAGTTCGCTTGTTACCCTCCTGCGTTTCTCTTCCTTCCTCTGCGTGTAGAATGTATTACTGTGCAGTTGCCTTTTAACTGAGTTAGCGCAGGCACATTTCTCTGTAAGTTAAAGTAATTATTGATTTGATTGACTTCCCTGTATCAATGTTTCTGTGTTTCTCTGCCCCATCCCTGCTTAAGCCTCCACACCCCGGGTATTTGCCTTCCACTCTGATAGCAATGTGCTACGTTACCCTCCTGAAGCCTCTCTTAGAGACTCTTTATTCTTCTCTCACCCTCTTCTGTTCCCTACACTTCTGTATACACTATCTCCCACTTAAGTACATGCGTATAAAAATTAGGAGCTAAGATTCACATATAAGAGAGAATATGTAGTATGTGTTTTTTTGAGCCCAGCTTACTAATTTTAATATTTTCCAATTCCATTCATTTCTTGCACATTTCATAATTTCATTTATCCTTCTGGCCAAATAAAATGCCATTGTATGTGTATGCCTCGTCTCCTCATCCCTTCATCTGTAGGTGGACTCTAGGCTGATTCCATTTCCTTGCTATTGCAGGTCTTAACTAAATTAACAAAGAACATCTGGGCTGGTTCCTTCTTTTGAATTGTTCCTACTGGTAGTAGGAAATTGACCAAGACCTGGAGAAAGTGGGTCTGCTGGACTTCGTCCCGTTGTTTGGATTTTCCAGCAGATTCATGATAAATCATTCCTCCCCTTAACATGATGACATACCCGATACACAATCCTAGCAGACACCAAGGCTGCCTGCGACTCTCTCATTGCACTAAGTACTTTGTAGCCATTGTCTTCCGTTCTCACTCAGAACAGGGCAGCCTCCATTTACAGCCACTTCACACGGAGGGAAACCAAGGTGCACACGAGTCCAGAAGCTTTCCCGAGGGGACGAGACAGTAAGTGCTGGACCCAAGACCTGAATACTCATAGCTGCTTTAAACACATGTTCCCTTTTCTCCACTCTATTTTAAAAACAATAGTCGAAATGTTATTCTTAGGATCTGAATGCTTGTTGTATACATGATTTTTAAATCGCATACAAGAGTTAGATGCTGTTTTTGTTTATGTCCACAGGATGATTTCTTTTAGCTTAGCTTGGAAGCTCAATTTTGGCCTGTCTGATCCATAAATCCCAAAGTCATCTTTTTTAAAGGCCCTTTCCTGGAATGTTGACAAATCATTCTATGAAGTCAGGCTTCCCTATTTTGAATGTACCAAATATAATCAGTGTTTGACTGATTAAGTATGTTCCTTGCAAAATACCTTATTGAGTTTGCAAGCACTAATACATGGCCTGCTGTCCTGGTTCTGATAGCTGAGGGTGGCTGCGGAAACTTTTAATACATGGAATGTCTTCTCTTTGCTGATAGATGCTTCTGTAAAAAATGGATAAGGTGATGAGATCAGAATCAACTGTTTCTTATGCAGAGCCAGGGCTGGAGCTGCATGCTAAGTTCCCAGCTACGCATCTCATCAGCTCCCCTAGCTGTCGGAGATCTGCATACCGAATCAGAGAATATTTCATTACTGTGTTTTCCAAGGGAGGTTTCCTATTTGCCAAAGAACTGACAGGTTATGTGTCTCTATAACTCACCTAGTTTTACATTATGATCAATATGAAAGACTGCCTCTGATTACCTGGGGAAGCCATGAAACTGTTAAGATATATTAGGTTTCTGATTTATTTTCTGATTGACTGAATCTTGTGGAATACGGAAAAGGAAGTGCATTGAAGAACATTCTAAATTGGTTTCTTCCCACTCTGCTCTTTTAACAGTCTTTGTCCAGTGTGTGCCCTTTTATGTTTGCAATCGTTTAAAGGAAAAGAGAAGAAACCTGTTTCCATTTTATAGTGGGCAAAATATAGAGAAAAATGAGGTAGTTCTCTGTGGCTGCTATAACAGATCACCACACACTTAATGGCCTGAGATAAATTTATAATTTAATGTAGTCATCTTTCAGTTACTATAACACAGTACTAAAGATCAATAAATGTAAAAGGAAGTAAAAGGTTTTCCCTGGTTCCCTGAGATTCCTTTTTGTGATCAGTTACACTTTCAGTGCTCTGGGTGAGGCCATATGGCATGGTGGTTTCTTATGGTGGAGCAGCTTCCTTTCCTGGAGGCATTGGAGAGGGAAAGACAGAAACACAGGAGGAGCCAGAGTGCCCAGTCTCCTGAATGTGCACTCCCCAGTGGCCGGAGACCTCTCACTTGGTCTACTTCTTCTTTTTTTTATTAATTTTATTTTTCTTTTTAGTTACATTTTGTTAACTCTGTGTCCCAGCTGTATCCTGCTCCCTCATTCCCTCCCCAACCCCACCCTCCCTCCCTGGTCTCCTCCCTGCCCCTTTCCAAGTCCACTGATTGGGGAGGACCTCCTCCCCTTTCATCTAACCCTGTTTCATCAGGTATCTTCAGGGCTGGCTGCAAAGTCCTCCTCTGTGGCCTAGCAGGACTGCTCCTCCCCTGGTGGGGGTGGGGAGGTCAAAGAGCCTGCCCTTGAGATCCTGTTAGAAATAGTCCTTGTTCCCCTCACTTTGGAAAACTACTTGGTTACTGAGCTACCACGGGCCACATCCGAGCAGAAGTTCGTCTTAAAGGTCCCACTACCTCGCAGTCATAGCACTCAGTGGGACCGAAAGTTTAACCCACGCACCTTTGTGATGGCTCCACACCACAGTGTTTCATTAGTCCTCAGGTTAGACGCGGTTGTAGGCCTCACTCACTCACTGGGCTAGTGTCAAGGGGTGGGCAGGGACGCAGTTCTGCTCGAGAGCCTCTATCCCATGTCCTAGTTGACCTTGCACTTTATTTTTTTAACTCGTGCTCCTTTGTCCTCAAGGCCTACTTAAACAGTCCAACCATGGATGCTTCCATCCTTCCTGTCTTCTTTCTTCTCACCTCTTTAATCCAAGCAGGGGCCACATCTTCATGTAATGACTTGCATGATCAGATTGTCCTTATCTTCATTATTCTAGTCAATCCCTTCACCTCACCAACTTGTGTAGTGTCCTTCATGTGATGGCTGGTGACATAGTCATAGTTTCTTGTCTGTGGGGTGTGTGTGTGTGGTATGTGTAAGATGTGTAAGGTATGTCTACATATGTGTGTGCAGCTGTACATATATGTGCTGTGTAGGCCAGATGCAGGCATTGGATGTTGTCCTGCTCAGTCACTCTCCATCTTAGTTCCTTGAGCAATGTCTCATACTAAATCTGGGCTAGGCTGGTGACCAGTAAGGTCCAGTGTACCTGTTCCTCCCTCTGAGCACTAGGGTTTAGGCTGGGGTAGTCATGCCTAGCTTATTGACATGGGTGTTAGGGATAGTGATGTGGGTCACTTGTCCTCTGAGCATTTCTCACCAGCCCTGAATAAAGAGCCCGTTCCCTAGGATGAGCACTGAAAGAGTTTGTTATTGTCTCTGGTGTGAATTTGTTTTGTCTATTTAGAAAAAAGCCCCCAGTGACTTGTAATTGCCTCATACGAGGTGAGTCCACTTCCTCCTTTTCTGTAGAAAGAGACGTGCTGAGCTGGAGTTCTATTTTCATCTGTTCATTTCTATGGGAGACAAAACAAAGCGTTCTGTTCATAGGACTGGCCCAAGAATCCCAAGGATTCTGACGTGGCCTCCATCTAAAGCCTCTTCCTTTCTCCCTGAGTCTCACATCCTGTGTTACTTCTTCTGGAAGGTATGCAGATGCTCCTGTCCTGCCAGGATCTGCTGTCAGTTCTTCACTCATGGCACCTGGGGAAGTGTGTTTGTTGGCTTCAAGAAGGTCACTGAAACACTGAAGAAAGAGGTCATGGGTTTGTGGATGAAACCAGTGAACAGGAGAGAAATTTCTTCACAGAGAGTCATTTCTCTAGTGCTTCTTTACACTCGCCTTTCTCCTTCCTTCATCATGGACCATGCTCCTGTCTCTGCATGATTAGAGATGGGAAAGCAACAATTTATGGTGTCTTTCAGGGATGTCTTTGAGGGCAGAGTCTAACTTCAGGCAGCTTAGAATTGGTGGATGAAACTATGTATTGAAGCTGGTAAGATGGCTCAGCAGGTAAACACCCTGGCCACCAATCCTGAGTTTGAATTCTGGAACCCACTTCGTGGAAGAAGAGAACTGACAGTGGCAAGGTGCCCTCACCTCTACATGTGTGCCATGATGGCACACGTGCCTCCCTAATAACTAATCATGTTAAAAAAGGAATTCTGTGTTTACATCCTCGCCCTTCTATACGAAGATAGAGTTTCTGACTTTCCTTTTTAATATCTTATTTTAATTTTAGTTTTAATTATGTGTATGTTTATGTTTGGGGGTAGGTGTACATTAGTGACAGGTGCTCACAGAGGCTAGCCATGTAGGATCTGCTGGAGCTGAAGTTACCAACCCAGCAATGTGAGTTCTGGAAAATGAACCCAGGCCATTTCCCCAGCCTCCCCGTGACTTTTTTATCAAAGGGTGCATTAGTTGCCTTTTCTGCGATTTGGAGAAATACCCATGGAAAGAAACGTAGAGAAAGAAGAGTTTATTTCTGCTCACAGTTCAAGATATAGTCAACAATGGCGGAGAGAGAAGGCGTGGTGGCAGAAGTGTGAGGCAGCTGGTCTCATTGCATTCACAGTCCAGATGCAGAGAGGTGAATGCTGGTGTGCAGCTAGCTTTCTCTTTTCTGTTCAGGAGGAGTCTTCCAACTCCAGTAATCCTCACTAGAAACTCCCGCACAAGTGCCTAGAGGTTTGTTTACTAGGTGATGCTATATCCTGTTAAGGTGACAATCAATATTAACCCTCACAAAGGATTATGTGATGACAAATAGACACCCAGAATGGCATAATCAGAGCAAAGTTAGGAAAAGAAAGCATGCTGTTACTGTAGTCTGCATTGTTTTATGATGAGCAATTAGCTTTGTAACTTCAAGGTAACAATGGCAAAAAATGCATCATGAGATGTCACTGCAGCAGTGGTAGGAGGGCAGGATGGTGACTCCTTCTTGGGATTGTGTTTCTAGAGGGGAAACTCACATGCGTGATATTCTCATATCCAGATATGGGTGTTATCATCCAGAGAGTGACTCCGCTGGGACAAACAGAGCAGCAAGCAGAGCCTCAGGCTCCTGTTGAGGCCAGGGTAACAATCCATCTATACAACAGAGGATGAAAGCAAAGTCTTGTTTCTTTGAAGAATAACTCAGTGTCCCTCTGGTGGCCCGCCTCTGTTCCCAAAGTATTCCTATTCTTTAGTGGAAGTTGGTGGTGGGGTGACCAGGAAGGAAGTACTTCCTGATGTCAGGCACCGGATTGAACCCGAAGCAGGAGCCTTCCAGTGCCCGGGTGGTTTCAGGGAATACTATTGAGAGGAAGGTACAGGTAAAGTTGATTCTTATATTATTTATTTATGTATTTACTTATTTATATATTTTTATTAATTAATTTTTTTTGAGAGACGGTTTTTCTGTATAGACAGCCTTGGCTGTCCCAGACTCTCTTTGTAGAGCAGGCCAGCTTCAAACTCACAGAAATCTGCCTGCCTCTGCCTCCTGGGTGCTGGGATCAAAGGTGTGCGTCATCATGCCTGGCTGGTAAAGTTGCAAAGATTTTGTTACCTATCAAAATAATGTTTAGAGACAGTTACTCTGAAGTAAGTGAGAGAGAATCAGACAGTGGAAGAGGAGCTAAGGAAGGAAGAAAGGAGAGAGAAGGGGAAGAAAGAGGGGGAGAGACACATACACTATGTAGACAAAAAGAAAGAATGGAATGGGGAGAGAGGGACAAGGTAAAGATAAAGGAAAGACAAGGGATGAAAGATGTCAGAATGAGAGAGACACAAGAAAGAGACAGAGAGATACAGGGGTAGTAATGGAGGGAAAAGAGAGAGAGAAAAGGGAGAGAGAAAGGAGTAAAAGAGGCCTGTAGTGAGGCAGAAAGAGGAAAATATAGAAGAAAAGAGATAGAGAAAGAGAGAGGAGAGGAAAGATGAAAAGAAATTGTTAGTTATATATTTTGCATTATTTCAGATTATAAAGATTGATTAACCTAATTCTTACATTTCTTTTAATTATTAAGGGACAATTTATAGTAAGTGGTACATGTGTGTGTGTGAGAGAGAGATTCACATGTGATGCATTTATGGATGTAATGTAAGTGCTAACAGGAGCTACTGGCATGCTTAACTATGTTGTCTTCATTTCAAGTTACTGAGGCTCCAAAGATTTTCATGTCTTGAAAGTAGTGCCTTTCTTATTTAACATCCCAAGAACATTTACTCTCATTCTGTCCCCGGAGCAGCAGTTTCTGCGTCACCTTCTCTTTCAACAGCAAGACAAGTCTCTGTCTTCTATAGGAAGCCAGCAGCTTCCGCTCCACTGCTCCTACTTCTGCCCACACCCAGCACAGCCGTAGATGTGGCTGTTTGCTCCTGCATCTTCACAGCTGCCCTCTTCCTCCAGCATGCCTTTTCCACCAGGTGTGTGAGGTTGTGTCTCAAGCATCTCCCCGAACCACTCTTGTCTTGTTCTTCCCCATCTTTGTTCAGCAGACCAAGATGGTCACCTGCAAGCGCTTCTTTGTGATAACATGGTCTCCAAGCCCTTACTGCTCAGGTCTGTCTCCTCTCAGGCAGCTGCACAGATGTGTTCTAGGGCCTCTGAGCTGCTGGCATCTGTTTGTCACAAGCCTTTGCAATGCAGTACGTGATTGCATCAAAATATTCTTGAGCCCTGCTCTACCTGTTGATCCCCTGAGGTCCTTAGGCTTTATTTTGATTGCTACTTATACACTGCACCCTCTGAGTTTCCTGAGACAGTTCCTCCCTCTTTATCCCCCAACCTGGACGTTGTTGTTAATGTAGACTCCAGAGTTTCAGGGACAATATTCTTTGTTGTTGTTGCTATTTGTTTGTTTGATTGATTTTGCACCTGACATGTGGTATGAACGTAGAACATACTGGTTAATGAGTGCTGCCTTACTTCCTCTGTGACTCCTGCTAGCCATTCAAACTCTTGTTGGTATTTTCCTTTCTCATTCTCTCTCCTCCTCGAAGGCTACTCTAGCCTTTATCACTTGAGGGTGAGGTTTTTTCTTACTGTATTTTAGAATGCTCTCACTAGATAGTTACATTCTATTATCATAGATCTTCTCTTCTGTGAGGACAGCGATTACCTCATTCAGCCCACAGCATTGCCAGAGCGTACTAACCATGCAGCAGGCCATGAACAAGACGCAGGAATCAGGTCACCCTCAACTCTGGTGTTTTGCACACGGCACCGCTCTCTTGACTGTACCCTCTTGTTACCACAGTTTTGGAGCTGATTAGGGTAAGCAAGAGGTATAGGGGGCAAGACCATTTGTTCCTTTCCCCTAAGAAGCAGGAGCTTATGTAGCCTGTGAGTGCAAAGGCTTCAGTTCCTCATGCCTGCGACCAGGAAACTGGACCCAGAGAGGAGAAACTCTCGCCTTACATGAAGCAGGTGTACCTTGTATCAGGTTGCATAACTAATTAGAAAGCAAGCTGTGAGCAGGCACTTGTCCCCTGACTCCAGGCCCATTGTTCCTATTGGGTTGTCTCATTTAAATTTAGAAAAGAAAGATGGAGCTCTCATTAACACGAAGAGTGGCACATGCTGGGAACTGAAATTAATAAGGACAGAGAGAGCCAGCAAGGTCCTGGGGGGAAACGCGAGTATGTGGAAGCCAGGAGTAACAGGGTCTTCATGTGACAAAAACCCTAACCTGTAATGTATTCTTGTTTGAAAAACATACATCGTGTCTGTTTTACTCATTTTTTTTTACTGTTTTAATCTGCAATCACATAATAGTTAGACATTAAAATCCCTTTTAGCAGTATCCTGTTCTCTTCCTTTTGCTCATCTCTTTAATATTTTTATAGATGTGATGCCAAGGTGTATCATAAACCATAGATGTGAGCAGCTGTGTGTGCACCTTCATTCAGATCTGCATATGAACAATATCTGGTTGCTTTTTCTCATATCCCTCTACTCCTGTCTCAGGCACCAGATGTCAACTTCTTTGTGCATCTGTGGAACCTTGTATGTGCATGGACACACACACACACACACACACACACACACACACACACACACCCCTGCAAGCTCACAAACAATAACTGAGCTGCACAGCAACACTCTGACATATGGTACCTGCAAAGCCAGAGTCTCAGCAGCAGGATCTCTAATCAAGGGTACAGATGTTTGGCACTTGACAAATGATATTTTTTTTAATGTAAAACTGTGTTAATACATTAAGTTAAAGGATGGAAATTAGCTGCATACCACAATGCACATTTCTCCCACTAAAAGGAATAAAATGAGAAACACAACCAAACAAGTAACTGAGGCCCCTGGGGTTGGAATGTTTCCCCAAGGACTCAGATCTGATTTCCCCCTCCTGGGGCCTGTCTCTACTGCCTTCGCTACCCGCCTCACATGGATAATGCTTTAAGGTGTCCCAAGTTGTGTTAACCTTAACGTATTTAGAAATAGAGTTTCAATAAAGCACTGTAATGCTCTTTTTCCCTCCATATTAACTTTTGTTGTAAATGCAAATTTTCATCTTTTCATTTATCCTCTTTCCTCCCACTTCCTGAAACCTTTCTTCTTTCTAAGCACCTTTATTTAGATATTTTACGTGGATAATGGCTTATTTTAAAGATGTGTAATTGCTTTATTATTCTCATTCAATTTAGTTCTATGTACAATCTGGTGCCTGGCTCACCCCTACACAGTACGTCCTTTAATGAGTGCTATTCCTTGCTCTGCCTTGATTGTTAAATCCCTCGACACAGGGAGTTAGATCTTATAGTAAGCCACCCATAAACACCCCTTGATTCTGTTCAGACTATTTCTCTTTTTCCAGAAATGTAGTGTTGCGCTACCTGGCAGAGACAACATATATGGATTGATAATAAATACATAAAGACTATCACATGGCAGTTGTTGTCAGTGAAGGTCTTTGGCATTTCTGTCTGCTGGAACTGTCCAGCTTGCCTTTCTTGGGTGATGCTTTGGGCTTTGGGACCTGTGGGATATCGTCTCTTAGCAGATTGTATTTAATTTCCTTTTCATCAACAACAGCTCCTAATGATATTCCTATTAGTATTTTCACATTAGGAAGAAATAAGCATGATGGCCAAAGATAAAAAACAAAGGATATTGAGCAATTAATGTTTATTATTTTTTTCCTTCAGCATTTGTTTCACCCTCCCACCCACCTAATCCTGAAAGCAGGGAGATGTTTACAGTATCAACATTTGAATGGGAAATCTTCAGTAGTATTTGATCAGGCAGAACTGCATAGCTGTTGGATAGCAGAGGTGTGGCTATCCACTCATCTGGTTTAGGTCCAGTGGACTTTCCGATACAGCTGTGATCTTGGTAGAATAGCTAACCTGGAAGTGGACACTGGAGTTCTGTGTAAAAAGATCTTCACCAAAGAACATTTCTCTCTGGCTCATTAGTTCAGAAAAATGTGGGCATTAGGCACAAGTGAACCTGCCAAAAACTGGTGCGCGCGCACACACACACACACACACACACACACACACACACACACACACAATGCCCAGAAGTTAGAGTCAAATAGTTTAAGAAGTTGTAGGAAAGTCTGAGGCCTTTTCACTCCAGCCATAGCATCTCTATCTTCCACCCCAGCCTGTGCATACAAGCTCCCGCTTCTCTCAAGCCTAGATCTTTGCTTTTTTTCCAGGCCTTTTCTACATATTTTAGGATACTGGGACCGCCCCCTTCCAGAAAGTTCCTGTGATAACTATATTCTCTTTGAGCACATAGTCCAAATGTTAGCTTAATATCCTTGTAAATACTTTGCTACCTCAACAGGCTTTAAGTTACTTTGAAGACAGAACCATGCTTGTACTTCCTTAGTTGAACCACAGCAGGCTCAATAAATACTGGTCAAAAAGGATATGAGTCAGGTGTTTACAGAGAGAACCGTGAAGCTGATAGTAATGCATAGGGCCTACAACCTTCAGGAAACAAGTCCTGCAGTTGTCTGGACAGCCACGGAGATATGCAAGCAGGTAACTGATACATTCCTATGAGAAAGTGCTTCACAATTGGTTTGATGTGAAATGTCATGGTGTCACCTGCGAGTTAGGGCTACAAGAGAGCTGATGGCAGAGCTGACTCCAAACCTACAGGCCTGAATGCTGGGGACGGACCTGTGTATGTACCCACCTGAGGGCAGGAACCCTATGTTCTGGCTCCTGTATTCAAGGATCAGGACAGCTTTTGCTCTCTTCTTTATGGAGGCAACACTACTTCTCTTCCTGAGCAAATTCTTTTCTCATAAGACACCAGCCTTCAGACATTCTCAGACATAGTTTTAACCTGGCTGACACGAGCAATTAGCCACCACACGATAGTCACAGGACACTGTTGTTTCCGGTATCACTAATCAAGTTGCTAGTGGATAGTCTAGGCACCAATCATTCAAAGAACCTTTCAAACCTAAAGCTTTGTTTATTTTGTATCAATTGATGGGTCTGTGCAGCAGATACTGTGTTGGTATCTCCATCTTATGGTTGAGCCACTGAAACTCAGGTCATCATTAATAACTTTTTCAGAAATGCCCAGTACAGCAGAATGCTCCCTTTTCTGTACCACACTGCATCTTGAAGCAGTCCCAGTCTTCTGTCTATGGATATGGCATTAGTCTTGTTTCTCTTGGCTTCTACCTGGAAATATTGTTATATAGTTCACTGTGGGTAGATTCTTTTCCTCATAGTCTCTTATTAAATGATGTTTGTGATGGATAATAATCACAACGGTCAAAATGAGTCTTCTAATAAGTTTAATAAAAAAGGGCACAGTGTGCATAGGCCTTGATTATTTTCTAGGAAGTTTTTTTCCCTGCAATTAGCTGTTTGGTACTTTTCGTGACCTATCTCTCTGCTTTTTAGATTTAAGATGATAATTAGAGCTAATCTCAGCTGGTTGAACCGTGAAAGGTCAAGTGTGGCGTTTATAGTCTAAAGACTTTGTAAGGAACATATTTTAGAAATATCCCACTTAGCAATTTTACTTTTAGGTATTCTAAGTCATATTTCTGAAGAGAAAAACTGCTGATTTAAGGCTTTGTCTTTAGAAGGAGTCATTTTATTCTCGAAAAAAATGCAGGTTAAGTGGAATAGTTCAGTATCTTATTTTCTTGTGTATTATAGGTCTACTTGATACCTTTTGATGAAGGTAAAACAATTAAAGGGATTTGACATAAGAAGGAGGAAGTTTACTGAAGTGTGAGAAACCATTTCAGTTCATAAAATTATAAAATTTAATTATACTAAAAATTTAAATTCACTTAATGTTTGCTTGTCTAAAATATGTGGCATGAATTAGAGATGATCATATTCAGTGAATTAAATCAGTTCCACAAAGAAAAATGTGTTTTCTCTCATTTATGGTTCCTAGATTTAATATAAGTATATAAAATCACACACACATGCATACACACACATATGATGTCATAAAAGTATAATTTAATTTAAAATGGTCTAGGAGGAAAAGGGGCACCAATGAAATGGCAATAGGGAAGTGTGAGTAGGATTTTGTTCAATATACAATGTACACATGAGAAACCAATTGGTTACTGAGCTACCACAGGCTACATCTGAGTGGAGGTTCTAGGTTATATCCATACATGGTCCTTGTTTGAATGTCAGTCTCAGAAAAGACCCTGTGCCCAGATATATTTGGTCCTTGTGGAGCTCCTATCCTTTCCCCATCAGACTAACTCCCCTTCTTTCTTATGATTCCCTGTACTCTGCCAAAGGTTTGGTCATGAGTCTTTGCTTTGAAAACACTGCTAGTTAGAGTCTTTCAGATGCGCTCAGTAGACTCCTGTCATACGTTCAATGCACATCCCATCTGTCTTTCTAAATGAGGATTGATCATCTTACCCCATGTCTGCTCAATTGATTATCTTTTTTAGGTGTATAGATTTCATTATGTTTATCATATCTTATAGGTCTATATAAGTGAGTATATCCCATGGTTTCCCAAAGTGAGGGGAACAAGGACTATTTCTAAAAGGAACTCAATGACTGGCTCTTTGGCCTCCCCACCCCCAAAGGGAGGAGCAGTCCTGTTAGGCCACAGAGGAGGGCTTTGCAGCCAGTCCTGAAGATACCTGATAAAACAGGATCAGATGAATGGGGAGGAGGTCCCCCCCATCAGTGGACTTGGAAAGGGGCACGGTGGAGATGAGGGAGGGAGGGAGGGAGGGACTGGGAGGGAATGAGGGATCGGGACACGGCTGGGATACAGAGTTAATAAAATGTAACTGATAAAAAAATAAAAATAAATAAAAAAAAAAACAATGTACACATGAATAAATGCTTAAAAATAAAAACGCCATTTTTTGAGATTTAATCTTCTATTTTTGGTATTCCTTAGTTTATGAAGAATTCATATCAGAACATTTTCTGTCCAGTTGTTATCATGACTGAAATGAAGCTAGTATACCAGACAAAAATTGCCAAAATAATGTAACATTTGTTCGTTGGCTAATAAATATCACTGCCTTGACCTGCTGAGCTTTATCACGAGGGTGTGGGCAGTGTGTGGGAGGCTGCCGAGGGCCCTGCTGAGGAAACATTCTGACTGCGGAGAGGAAGTGTTTAGAACATTAGCAGAGGCTGTGCACTTCTTAGTGGATGACGGCCTTTCTTAGCTGTCTGCGACACTGACATTGTTTTGGAATATTCTCTGAAGACATCCAAATTTAAAAATAGTATGTTTCCTTTGAGTGCTCTTTGATCACTCACCCCTGATGATGCAGCCTTGCCAGGCCATGGAGGAGGAAGATCCAGGCAGATGATGAGACTTAACAAGCTATGGGCAGATGGCAATAGTGGAGAACTCCCCCTTTCAGTGGACTAGGGGAAGGGGATGGGGGGAAGAGGGAGGTAGGGTAGAACTGGGGGAGTTGAGGGAGGGGCTTCAATTGAGGTATATAATGACTAAATTGTGCAGAAAAAAAAGAAAATAAAAAAATAAAGACAGAAGTGTTTCTTCCATGTTGTAAATACCATACTTTCCCATTTCTTGGATAACGGAGATGGCTCAGTCAGTAAAGCACTTCACATACAAACGTAGACCCTATTCTGATGTCCAGGAGCCATGTGCAAAGGTAAGTGTGATAGAATGTTCTTGTACTCCCAGCTCCGAAGGCAGAGACAGGATGATTTCTGGGGCTTGTGGCCAGCCAGTCTCTCCTAGCTGGTGATTCTTCTGTTCCATTGATAGGACTTTTCTCAAACAAAACAAAACAGAAACAAAAAGCAAAGCAAAGCCTACAACACATGAAGAGGAAGCCCCAAGGTTGACCACTGGTATTCTTACAGACACACAAATGCATACACATTCACCCACATGCACGCACATGCACACAAGCACACATATGCACATACACACATACACACTATACACGACACACACATACCACAAACATATAGACACATGCACACACATACCCACAGACATATACGCACATGCATACACAAACATAGAGGCAGACGTGCACATATGTGTGTGCACAGACATGGAGACATGTACACACACCTACACTCACACATAAACACGCATACATACATGCATACACACCTACACATGCACACACATGCACTCACTGCACACACACACACACACACACACACACACATGCACGCATGCACGCACAAGTCCCTGAAAGAGTGCTTCTTTTGGCTTTCTTGTTTTGTTTCCGACACTTTCCCAGGTGTGTGGAAGAGGTGGATTCTACTTGTCTAAGCTCTTTGCGGCATTCTGGAGAGATCTACTCCAGGTATCCAGGAACAGAGGGTGCACCGTTTTTGATCTGTAAGTGTTGATGAAGTGCATTCCAGGAATCATGAAATGCCTTTTTATTTAAAATAAGGTGGTCTTGAGAAGCAACCACCCAGGCTGCTTTGGGAGTAGCTGTGGTTAGCATCTGTTGATGCCCCGCTGTATAAATCTGGTCCCATAGGACAACTCTGCTCTGAAAAGTACTGCATTCATTGATGACTACTATGACATAAATGTTATCTTCTGTACTCTAGCAACAGCATTCTATGTAATTAATGTAAGTTGGATATAAATATTCTAGTGCACCTACCACCTGATTTTATCCCCATGCCACTGGTGACGAATATAGTTTATATTATTAATGTTGAATTATTTTTCCTGGGGAGATGTGAACACGTATTCAGCCCAGATAGGGCATCAGCGAATGACAGACCAAAGAAATTATCCCACCCAAGTCCACTCTAGTGTATGTGTGATATATTGAGGTTACTTACAGATTATGGGTGAGGAATACTTACAGGAGCATTGATGACTCAGAGGCAGCTGCATCTCTGAAAATCGCATGATAATATTGGCAACATCTCACAAAATCCACATCCCTGGAGCTTCCTGACAACTCGATGGCAATTCCATCAAATTCTCTTCTCTGCAGCCATCACTACTGTTTACATAACCAGAGGAGGAACATTGTGAATCAAATAAGTTGTTCCTGATTCTTGTTAACCTTTTTACTTCCCAATTCTTAAAGAGCCTCTGTGCCCCCGCAGAAAAGAACACATCAATTCAGAGAAAATAGCTACATTGGAAATAGCTTGGTGGAAGCCAGATTCTTCTAATTTTTGGAGTTTAGGTAGAGGCACAGATCTACTTGGATGACTCCATGAAACTCTGCCCCTCCTCCCCCTTTGAACAGATAGAATCTTCCAATTGTCTGTCTCCACATCCAGGTCATGACTTTAAATGAGGAACTTTCAAAGTTATATAATATCCCTATGTCATAAAATAAAACGACAATATATCTTTAAATATAAAATGAAAACCTTATTTGTTGTATTTCCCCATGATCCATAAAAGGAGAGAGGAGTAGGGTGATATTCTGAGGTAACTGAGTTCAGATATGACTTTCTCGTGAACACTGAGGCATGTTTTTAAACATTAGCTCTCCCTACAGGAGATATTAATAACTGAATGCTGAGAAACTTCAAAATTAGGAATATTGATGGTGTACATTATCATGATGTGGAATGTGAATTCATTAAGTTTTGCAGCTGTGCGGAGGCCCTGGCTGTAACGTCTGTCCCCCTGTTAATGTCAGAAGTAGATTTAGCCGCTCGGCAAGCTGACTTGCCAAAGTGTGCCCATTCTCCGTCTCCACTCTGTGGGAAACCTTCAGAATTATGTCCTTGGTCTTTGGGAGAAGCATTCCAATAAGCAGCGATTTATTTGTGTCTTCATGCCTCGTTCTGAGGAATGTCTCAAATGCAGTGGATATGTGAAAGGCTTGGGTGGTTTTCTCTTCTCTCTCTATAAAAATCCCTCCATGCTTCCAGAACATTCTGTTCTTCAAGGAGACAGAACGCTATGCATTTGTGTTGTTCCACAGAGCACTGATTCTCTTCCTAATGTTGATAAAAGAACAAGAAAGGCACAAGGGTTTCAGTTACATGAGGACAGAGAAAATGACTGAGAATTAATGTCTGTTTATCTTTGCTTTCAGGGAAGAAATTAAAGTAATCTCATCAAAGTTATTTGGGAAGTTTCTGACTGTACTCTTTAATCTTTGTTTCAGAAAACAGCAGAGCGCATTATTGGAAAGGAAATCATTGCATGTGGAACATTCAGCCAGCTTCTTTTTTAAATATGAAATTAAAGATTACAAAGTTAGTTTCAGAGCTGATGAAAACCACTAGTCACAACAACGTAGGTCTTCCTGGAAATGCTGTTTCATTATTTAAAACATATTTATTCTCAAAGCAGGTATGAGGAGTGCTCTCCAAATATCCTGGGGGTTTTAATCATGAGGGAAATTTCACTGGGGCTGAGCTCCAGGTGCTAATCGGACAGTGAAAACTGAAGGTATGAATTTGAGCTCCCAGTTTTAGCTGATCCATATTCTACTCATGCCAGAGATGAAATGGGAGATGATAAGCCATTTTCTGATTTCTTTTTACTTTAGTACTTTTCTTCTTTTCTTTCCATTTAAAAAATATTCTTTGAAAATGCCTTACAGATATGTAATATATTTTGCTCTTATCTGTGTTCACTAACTCCTCTCAACTTCCCCACCCCCAACTTATTTCTTTCCTGCTGTCATGACCTCTATTATTGTTGTTGTTGTTGTTGTTGTTAATTTTACTCTGAGTCCAGGAGTGCTGACCACATGCTTCTGTTTGGGGGCCATCCTTGGCGCATGGGAACATACTAGTGGCTACATCTTCTAAGAGAAGTCAGTCTTTCTGGTAGCAATCAATTCCTGTAGCTCCTCAACTAGAAGTGGTCCTCACGAGGCCCTTCCCTCCCACGCTGGAGGTTTGACTGTCCTTATCTTGTGCACGTCTTGTGCAGACAGCTGCAGCCTGTGATTTCATGTGTGCCTCAGCCACATTCAATCCAGAGGACAGCATTCCACAGCTCTTTTTCCTGCTCTCCGAGTTCTTGCGCTCTGGCTGCCTTCTCTTCAGCAGTCTCCTGAGCCTGGGACGGGAACGGGCTCACGTAGGTGAACTCATGACCAAGTATTCACATTCACCTACTTTGAGTCCGTTGGCGAGTTGTAAGTCTCTGTGTTAACCACTGTTCACTGGGAAAAGCTTTTCTGATGGAGATTGAGAACAGCACAAACGTGATTTGAAAATGTACAGCAAGTTTATCATATGACACAACGGATTTGAAGCTAAGATCCACATACGGGACTG
Organism: Meriones unguiculatus; assembly: GCF_030254825.1. Lineage (NCBI taxonomy): Eukaryota > Metazoa > Chordata > Mammalia > Rodentia > Muridae > Meriones > Meriones unguiculatus. The sequence continues at coordinate 75,321,261 of NC_083365.1, forward strand.
TGTGAGAGCCTTTTCCATAGGCAAGGTGGGGAGATGCCTGTGTACCTGTCCCGTTCATTGTACTTTAACTTCATGTGGCCAGGACTTTGGGTCATAGGGATGAGATTCAGCTGCTCTGCATTTGTTAGCTTTGTGTATCAATTTTACCGCTGGTAAAACCACCTCATATCCCGTCAGGGATTTTAGTCCCTCACTGGCTGTTCTTTCTTATCACCACTGTACCACCATTTGTGACATCTGAATGCTGGTGTTGTCCAGCGGTCAGTTCTTGGCCGCTCCTTTCGTCTAACTGGCCATGTTCCTTCAGTGATCACCCAATCCCATACTTTGACACGTGTATGCTGAAGGTGTGTAGACTTTCTAGCTCCAAAGTTTCACCCACTTGTCTCCTCTCTACCAAATCTCTCCTTGGATGTCCCAGGTCGTCTCACGTGTGGCTAGAGGGCTGAAGGGATAACTTTTTAAAAACTTACTTGCATATACACGAGCGTGCTTCTTCGTGCGAGTGCCACGTGTGCAGTGCCCACAGTGGCCAGAAAATGTGTCCATGGAACCTGACTTGCAGGCAGTTGTGAGTCATCTCTGGGCACTGAGCCTCGGTCTTCTGCTACTCTTATAGCAAGCATTCTTGGCCACTGAACCACCTGTTTAGACCTGAAATGATAATTTCATTCCTGCTTCCTGCTCTCTCCCAAGTCTAAATCTAGATTCTCTTCTCTCCTTTATGCTGTCCATAATAGTATTTTTGCTCTTTTTTCTCTTCCTTTCCCTTCTACACACTCTCCAGCCCTCCCTCTCTTTTTCTTTCTTTCTTTCTTTCTTTCTTTCTTTCTTTCTTTCTTTCTTTCTTTCTTTCCTTCCTTTCTTTCTTTCTTTCTTTCTTTCTTTCTTTCTTTCTTTCTTTCTTTCTTTCTTTCACAAAGAGTCTCTCTATGCAGTTCAGGCTGGTGCAGAACACCCCATTTTTCTTTCCCTGTTTAGGTACTGTGATTATCAGAATATACAATCATGCCCAGTGTCTTATGTTGTTACTATTTGCCAGTAGTTTGTTTTTTTTTTAGCCCAAAATCAATCCATAAATTATTTTTGAACTCTCTCTTTTAGTTTCAAATTCAATCTACTAGCAATTCATATGAGCTCTACTCTAAAGTATTTTCCATGTAGATTCTGAAGCATACCAGCCCCAATCTATGGTGCTCCTTAGAGGTGAAATCATCTCCCCAATGATCCCTGCATTTAATCAGGCTTCCAAAACATGGACCTAATCTTGTCACTTCCATCTTTTATAGGCTTCAAGTCCTTAGCACGCCTGTTGGTTCCTCCAGGTTTTGCCCACGGCCCCCTCTGCATTTATTTCCACAATCATTCTCTTTGTATACTCAGTTCATTTATTGTGATCTCTTTGTAACCTCTTTCAGCTCAACTAACATTTTGGGGCCTCAGTTTGTCTTATAATATTTCATCCCCCAAATATATGCATGTCTTACTTTGCATCCTCAACCTGAGATCATTACTTTCTCTGTAGATACCTGCAAAGCTTTCTCCTTTATGTCATTCAGAAAATTGCTCTTTTAAAATAGCAACATTGCTGTTCTCCTTTCCTGCGTAGGGTCTCAGTACTTCTCGCTATCTGAAGAAATGCTATACACATTGACTTTCAAGAGTACTGTCCTTCTATGGATTCATTTGGGCTTTAGAGTCAAGAGTGTAGCACTGACTTTCTTTCCATAGACAGAAAATAGCAGACCATACCAAGAAGACACTTGACCTTCAAAGTGGAAGATGTAAAGGTAAAACAAAGCAAAACAGCAACAAAAACCCCACAGGAATCATCAATGTTTTCTTTTAAATACACTGATGCTGTCATTATGTGGGCAACCTCCACAGCCTACTTTTCTTCTGGTGCCAAGCCAGTGCCTTCTCAAGGGTGCCCAGCCCTGATTGTTTGAGGACATTTTTGTTTGTCTGTGGTTTTTCCCTTCTAATTTTTTCTTCACCAGCTTTCATTCATGTCTTCGTATTTAAGGTGTGGTCTAACCCAGTTCATTGTCATATGAACCAGAGATGCCGTAAGGTTGGACACCCTGGTAGGTCTCATCTGCTTATACTAGTCTTGCTCATTCATAGCATCCATCATAGAAATGAAATGGGCTTATAGAGATTCATGTTCCTGGGCCTATTAAAATAAAATTAAAGTGCCTTCTTTTATACAACAAAGGAATTCATTTAATAAGCTACAACCAAGTCCCAGTTTTGTGCCTGACAGTGTGTTATGGTCTAGGCATGTCAAATTAAAACGCCACAGGTCTTTTGCCTTTAGGAGAACCCAGTTTATTAAAGCAAACACAGATCCAAAAGCAGGCAGGAGGCAAAATGCTGGTGTGGAATTACAGTCTGTAAAGAACACAGAGAACCAGCCAACGGCTCTCTTTGGGAAGTTGCAGGGTGGCTCAGAAAGTGCCCTGATGTCAGCCTGGCTGATGGGCAGAAAGGGAGCAGTGTGAATAAAAGCACCCAGGCCAAGCAGGTGATCTCTCGTCACAGATTGACGTTGCAGCCTCAGAAGCTGGAGGAAAAGGATTGGTTGGAAATGAGAAGGCCAATTTCAATGAACTCTGGATAAAGAAAGACTTTGGCTGCCTTGAGAAACAGTTTTAACTTTATTGTAATAAGGCAGTTTTGAATACAGAAGTATGATTCAGCTAGTATTCCAAAGAACTTATTCCTAATGTGGATCATTAATAGCAAAAGGGGTGAGCTCGATGAAAACCAGCTGGAGAATGGAGAAACTAGGTTTAAAAAGTGAAACATGGGATTGGAGAGAAGGCTCAGCAGTTAAGAGGACTTTATCATAAACTCAGTCGCCTGCTCTTTGATCACTTCCCCCTGAATGCAGCTTTGCCTGACCGCAGAGGAAGAGGATCCAGGCAGTCCTGATGAGTCTTGATAAACTATGGGCATATGGCAGAGAAGAACTCCCCCTTTCAGTGGACTAGTAGAAAGGGATGGGGGGAAGAGGGAAGGAAGGTGGGACTGGGAGGAGTTGAGGGAGGAGGCTACAATGGGATATAAAATAAATAAATTGTAAATAATAATAATAATAATAATAATAATAAAAGACCACTTGGTGCTGTTCCAGAGGACCTATATGCCATGCCTAACATCCATGCTAGGGCTCACAACTGCCTTCAACTCCAGCTACAGGACAACTGACACCCTCTTTTGCCTTCCACAGCCACTGACACACACACACACAATATTTAAGAAAGGAAAGATAAACGAACCTTTCTTAAAATTCTTGCAACTCTTTGGCTTCATACCTTCTCAGAGAGAATGATATTTCTAATTATGTCTGGAGAATTCAAAGGATCAGAGATGGGAGCAGATTTGCATGGACGCTCATACACACTGCTGTGAGACGGAAGGCCTTCTTGATCCTGGGGATAACTGTTTCTTTGTGGAGGATTTGTCAGTGTCTCCTGTTCCCCATCTAACTAATAATGAGACCTAAGTCCTCCTAGCAGGCTAATTGAACTATAAAAATGACACTTGGAGGCAGCTAAGCCCATGGAAGCATGAATTTGTCAAATAAAAGGATTTAAAGACAATTGTTTATAAAGAATAGCTTGGCCTCTTGTGTTATCAGTTCCTTTTTCATCCAAATGATTTCTGTGTTCTTGGGGAAACACCAGCATTTATCATGGCTAAGTTGGAAGGGGAAAAAAAGTGTATCAGGTTATTTCGTAGATGTCAAGAGCTACACAGGAAGTGGAGAACACCATGAGGGCCTAGCAGTATGAACAGTTTGTGTTCCTTGTACCTTGTCCAAAAATAATTGACTCATTAATCTCAACTATATCAATCTGGTCCCATTATGAGGGTCAAAGAGAGGTTAATTATAATAAGTGGAAGAGTATCAGTTCACAGATAGGCATGCATTTAACAGATATTATCTTAGCAAAAAGCAATAATTAGAAACATTATTTAGTAAGGCAATTTCAAGAGAAGAGTCCATAATGAAAAAAAAAACCCTCTGGTTTCTCCCTCAGGATTATCAGAAGAATAAAAGCTGAGCTTTGCCCCTAAAATTGATACTCAAAAGCAAAATATGCAGTAAATTTCTCTGTTTTGGGAAAGCCTATTATTACAACAATAAAACACTTTCATTTGGTAGAGCAAACTTGTCACCCAAATCATGGAAGAGTTGTGATAAAGAAACATGCAGATTTGGCACTCCTTGTCTTTGATTCTCCAGCCTCTTCATTTTACTATTTGGCTTAGAAAAAACACTTGTAATTTTACATGTCTCCGTATTCCATTGTCTTGTGGTTGGATAAGAATCGGTTTTCCAGACTTATTTCCGGGGTTGAGTAAGAAAGTACATGTGAAAACACTGAGCACAGCCTTCATGTGCCATCATTCTTTAATAAACACTTCCTGGCTTGCTCACCAGTAATGAGGCGTAATTAGACGTTCACTGACAGCATTCCCTGCCCAAAATAGGAAACTGCAACCTCCAGACCAAGTCTCTGTTCACCCATTCCAAATCATTCCTTTCTTTGTGCTCCTTCTCTTCCCTCCTGGCTGAGACACGGCTCCCTTTCCTATTATTTAACTCAATACTCAACATTTAGGTCAGATTGAAAATGAATGCTTTCGGAACCCTGTTTGATGTACTAGGCATGAAAAGAAGGTGTCAGAAATGAGATAGTTTTGAGTTGGTGTCTTCTCTTATATGTTGTTATATTGACTTCTGGGGTTACACATTAGTGTTGTCCAAAAAGTAAGTGATTTCTTTCTGCGTTTGCCAGAACCCGTGACTCATCAACTTTCCAATGGCCTCCGATGGGGGCAGTGCATACGAAGAGTAGGAACATCCATAGTGTATGTACTTGCAGCCTTTACTGGCACTGAAGGGTTCCCTTTGGGTAGAAAACTGTGGTTTGGATCTTTTTGTATACTTTATTTCAGCATGTAAAAATTATTGTTATTATTATTATTATTATTATTATTATTATTATATTGTTTTCTATGCAAAGCCTTGCTATATATCTCTGATTAACCTACAATTTTGTATGTGGCCCAGGCTAGCCATAATTGTAGCATGTAGCTACATGGTCAGCTCTGAGAAAAATTTATCAGTCAGAGTATAGCCATAAAAAACTTAAGTCAATGTTGGTCTTTCAAAAAGAATTTGACACATGGAGTTGTTAATATCTGTAACAGAAAAATAAGACAGTGGATCACATGGTGACTCTAAGACAACAGATGAAAGCTATCACCATCCTAAATCTGGAGGGAGGAAGAAAGGAGAGGTGTTGAGCAAACCGGAAGCTGGGGATGCTTGGCAGAAGCTAGAATTCTGGTTATACTGCTGGGTGGGTGCTGGAGATAAATGGAAAGAGAGTTTCTAGCAGGGTTTGTAATCATAGAAGAGAGGCCACTCTACTGGAGAAAGATGAGGAAGTTAAAGATCTTGGTTTCTCCTTCACTTCTGCTCTCTAGACTCTTTTCACTGCTTCTTGCTGGCCAAGACCAGCACAAAAATTGGAAACCTCTGAAAGGTCCTTGGAAAGCTAAAGCTTAATGTTGTACTTAATCTGAAGCATGTAAACACCCTGAAATTGACGTGCTGTGCCCTCCTCCTGGGAGGAAGAATCACCCAGACAGTGCCATCAGCAAGCAACCTGCAAAGTGGCATTTCCACTTTGTCTCAGCTATAGATAGCCTGCTTGAGGGGCAATGCCCCACCTTGACAGCCTACCTGTGACGCTGGAACTAGGGAATGCATGAGGCCTGTCTGTCTCACCTTGATGTGGCATAGATCCCCTATGCTTTGATAAACCAAATTATAGCCACTTTTTTCCTATGGCTGCTTCTCTCTCCTACAAATCAGCAGTGTCCATACCTTCCTAAAAGTTGTATGTCAAACCTAATTGGAATATCTTCCAGATAATTTCCAGTTGAACAGAGACATACTCATCACCTCAAACCTCAAGCAAGATATAGAGCAGAGGGAATAAGGGACAGGATTTGAGGGCTGAGAAATTGTTCTGTGGTTAAACACTTAACTGAATTTTAGAAGTGCGGTTTCGGTTCCCAGGGCCAGCAGGGGGTGGCTCATAGTTGCCTGCAACCCCAGTTCCATGAGATGCAATGGCCTTTTCTGACCTGACACACGTGGTGCCCCTTATTTACGTGGATATAGTGTGTGTGTGTTTGTGTGTGAGCATGCATGCGCACACGCATGCGCATGTGTACATAAGTGCATGTTTTAATCTGGGAGGGAAAAGTGGGTAGTAATTCTTTTCATATACCTGAAAAGCCTCAAAGAAGGTGAAGTGCCTTGAGCTCTGGAGTAAGTGGGAGCATTATCAGAGGAAGTGAAAGGATGACAGGCTTGAAGGGGTGGGTGGTAGGGGTGGGCGGAGTCTGAGCTCAGTCAAGAGACTGACCCTTGAGAACTGCCATGCTCAGGGTAGGAGGTGCTGCAGGACTTAGATTTGCCTTCCTGCTCCAGGGAGCAAGAAGGAAGTGTGACAAGTACAACAGTTCTTTGTTTTCAAATGTGCAGCATCTGAGGAAACATTGGCCACCTGTGGCAGAAAGAGATGTGGACTTTAGGCTTTGTGACAAAATTTTGTGTAGTGTTTCATACCTTTGCCTCATAGATACTTTGAGTCACAAAAGCATAAGCAGACAAGTAGAAGATTATTGCTTAAGTTCAAACTCTTCTTAATATGTAGGTTTTCATACTTGAAATGAAAAACATCTGAAATACATCATCACAAACAATTACAGTATCGAACACTGAGCTTGACAGTTGTGAACTTTGATTTAGGGAGAGTTGTAGCTTACACAGAGGCAAAGGATACTTTTGGTGATTCTAGGTTGGGTGTAGGTATTCGGAGAGCATACATCCATCATGCTTCTCACACCAGGTCAGTATAGCCATAAGAAATTTTCAAATAATAGTTTAGACAATAAGAAGAAAAAGTCATTAAAGTTATTATACTTAGCAACTTCAATTAAAAGTTCTCACAGAATTGTTGGGACACTACATCGCTTCTAAGAGATGCTATGTGTGCTAAAGGAAGATTTGGAGCATTCTTGTCACTAGCTTTCATGTGAGTGGCCTGCTGGAGAGCTCTGGTTAAGTAGGAGATGGGCATCTTCCCATCACTGTCCCCGATGCTGATCAATAGATGCTAGTGGATGGTTATTGCTTACGGTTGTTCTTAAAGCCAAGCATGACAGTACCCACAGTGACTTGGAATGAGGCACTGCCTTCTCTCCTAGGCCTTTGAATGTGGAGTCTAAAAAGATACCAAGTCACGTGTCTTCTAGTCACTTTTAAGATCATTTTATACATTTAACGTCATATGGGGAAAAGAGCCATAACTAGAACATGCCATTATTTCTTTCATTAAAGAAAAGAAAACACCCTCTACTACAGTAATTTGACACTAAAATTTATCTATTACAAGAAGTAGGAGCAATAGCTCCAATATGTGCCTGGCTTCCTTTACTTATAAAGCTGCTGCTAAACAGTTAATAGGAGAATCATTTATGGATGCTCTTATTCTACGGAAAGCACCATGTGATTCCATTTTAACTTCACTTAGTAATTCATACAAAGTGCAAGCAAAAAATGTGTAATAATTACATATTGAAAATTGCTCTACCAGGATGTAACGTCCTCATTCATGTTGTGTAGAGTTCAGTGAGAATATGATTAAAGCTTGACATGTGAGGAAGGAAATCACCCACCGCTTCACTGTGTGGATTTCACAACAGGATGATTTCCATATTAAGTTCAGGACAACACTAGCATTTACCAACAACTTTCTCTGTCCTGGAATTCTCGTGATATGAAGTAACTCAGCAGTAAAAATTTAGTGTCTCATAGTTTACATATCCTACTGGGTCTATATGTAATCTTATGGGTTATTTCAGTTTGTATAATGCTTAGCTCTTAGCTATGGTCTCAAGAGACACACTTGAAAAGCCCTTGTCGGACACAATACCTGTATTTTTTTCCCCTCAAGAGTAAGTTTTAAATTCTGGATTAAAGGTGGGAATTAAGATGTCTTATAGACACATCTTAATTTGGATGGAAATAAATTGAATCACTTTGATTCTAATTAAACCTTCTGGCAAAGAATTCTGCTACCCCAGTTAGAAAGGACTCTGCTGCTGGCCAGGGTGCTTCTTTGCTAATAAGTCACAGAGAAGAGGGAATGAGCATGAGGCAGAGAGTTGAATTCAGTCTGTAGCTCTGAGGGCAGTGTACTTCCATGATGGAAACTAATACCCATGGGAATTACTGGTTTTAACTCTGTCTAGGACTTTTTGGGATTAACCCAGAGCTTGGAATGAAGACTTTTCTTTCTGTGGGGTGATGTAAAAGCTGAGAGGACAAAGGCTGTTTGGGGATCTTTAGGATGTTTTCTGCCTCCGCAAGCAAGGGATGGACATTTCTGGGCATCCCTGTCTTGAAAACATTTTAGTGTGAAGGTTAGAAAAGTGTGAATCGCTCTAGATTTAGTGTCAATGTTGAAATGGCAAATATATCTTTAAATGTATCCTTATATACAGCTTATTACTATTTTCCATAGAATAGAGAAGATATATCATTGTCTGAATCTCAATTGATACAGAATTCTGAATTTTGTCATCTCTCTGTCAATGCCTAACACAGCAATCTGAGCTTTACCTTTTAAAGACCAATGAAGTCAGTGTGGAAGCCAATGTCTGAGCTTCCAGAGTCTATCAAGTGTCTTTAACATTGAACTCACACAATGGAAAGGTGTTTTGGTGCTTAAGCTCTTTCTTTAGTTTGAACGACTACATTAAAAGCAAGGCATAAGATTCCCTGCATTATAAGGGGGAGAAAGAAAGACCTGGAGGGGACAGGAGCTCCAAAAGAAGATCAACAGAGCCATAAAAACTGAACCCTGGGATCCCTGAAGAGAATGATACACCAACCAAGGATAATGCATGGAGAGAACCTAAAACCCAGGCACAGATGTATGTAGCCCATAGATTCAGTCTCCAAGTTGGTTTCCTAGTATGGGAACAGGGACTGTCTCTGACATGAACTCAGTGGCTGGCTCTTTGATCACCTCCCCCTGAGGGGGGAGCAGCCTTACCAGGCCACAGAGGAAGACAATGCATCCATTCCTGATGACACCAGATAGGCTAGGGTCAGATGGAAGGGGAAGAGGACCTCCCCTATCAGTGGACTTGGGAGGAGCATGGGAAGAGAAGAGTGTGTGTGTGGGGGGGTGAGATTGGGAGGAGACAAGGGAGGAGGTCACAGCTAGGATACAAATTCAATAAATTGTAATAAATGATAATACTAAAAAAGGGGGGAAAAGCAGGGCATGTAGATTTCTAAAATTTTATAGTCAACTTGACCTTAATTGTCTCTTCTTATAGAAAAATATTGGCTTGGATTCTAGCCTTTTTTAAGGTCTCTTTCATGCTATTTAGGATGTCTATCATAGAAATTTCTTGGTAGAAGGCTTTGGAACAGGGAGCTGCCTCCTATATTTTGATGTATTTTTGCAACAATGGAGACCATTAGTTGTTGCATCAAAGATGCAAGGGATCTTCGAAGGGTTTGAGCCCAGGCTACAGGCCAGTGTGTGAACTCCTTAAACAGAGTTCCTCTTCTCGATTGGGTCTGGTATCATAGGTAAGACTAGCCGATTCTTAATTCGTGTAAACTGTGGGTCATCTTCTACAGGCTGGTGCCTCTCAAACTTTATCATACATTACAATTACCTGGAAATCTTCCAAAGCACAGAATTTTGAGATTCATCTTTATGATTTTGAATCTAGTAGATTTAGCACAAGGCCTTAACATTACTCACTTTAGGAGGCTGGACAACTGTGAAGGAATTGAGTAATGAGGGCTTGGATCTACCAACGAATTAACCTAGAGATGGCCTATAAGCTGATGGCATAAATGGGAAGTGGTAATTAGGAGCAAGGGTCTTGTGGAAGGAACTATGCAATTATTGGTGTGGTTTTGAACAAAGATTGGACGTCTGGGAAAGAAATGATGGCGAGAATTTGGATCTAGCCAGTGGGTTAGCCTACCAATGGATTCGTTATCTGATAGCATTATTAGGAGATAGTAGTAATGAGAAGGCAGGATCTGTTTAAAGGAAGCAGGCCATTCTTCGGGATGTCTCCCAAACATGTTTCTTGTCTCTGTAATGTTCCTGTGTCTTTTCTCTCAGCTTCCTGACTCCCATGACACAAGCTGCTTTTCTTGGCCACACACCTTTGTCCTTGGAATTGTTTTCTCAGGTGTTATTTCACGGTGACATCAAGCTGGATATCACAGCAGCTACTGCTTTGCAAGTGCCCAGGCTCCTTTTACTTCTCCTGAAGAGACACACAACCTTAATTTCAAAGCCCACCTCCTCTTTGCCCATCATGTACAGCCTGTGCATACGGTGCCATTTGACAAGGTTGCTGTGAGCATGCAATAGTGGTTCTGTAAGATTATGATGAACTGAAATCGCCATTTTGCCTTGCTCATGCTGCAGATTCCATGACCAGTGTAAGTTTTCTGTATGATATTTGTACAAAACAAACAAACAAACAAACAAACAAACATTGTCTCTTTGTTTGGTGGTGTATGATTTTATCTTATTTCCAAAGGATTTTGTCTTGTTTTTTTTTTTTATCATTTTTTGCTTTGAAAAAAATTAAGAGACTAATGTATTGAGTCCCTAGTGGTGTGACACATTTAATATATGAGAATTCATTTAAGTCTCACTATATTCTGCAAGCAAACTGTTGCTAATCTCATTTTGTAAGTGAAACTGCAGCTTTGAGGTCAAGGATTTATTTGGAAGAGCATGTGTGAACTCAAGTTTTTCCTGTCTCCTAAACTACTCTGCTCCCACGGTTCCTTCAGCCTTGAAATGCTCTCAATGTGATTACAGTCACCATCCTGTTTTGCCAACGTGTGGCCAGACTTACCCATGGACATAATAGCCTTCTGGCTAGAGAGGTGCGAGGTAGACAAGAATTTCTTGCCTCTACCCTTGCTCCCTAGTGAGACACACAGTGTCTGGAGAGTCTGATATTTATCCATTAGTGTTTCACACTAACGCTTCACAGCTGGGAAAGTAGACCTTATGTCTCCAGTTGCCTTCTGCAAATGTGCCCACACATTTGATGGACTAAGGTATTAAAACACCCTCCCAGACTCCATTTTGCTTTCTCCAGAAATAGGACATATCATCTGAGGAAAAGTTGTTCAGGTATTTTTCCTGAGTCTTAGAGACATACAGAAAGCTACATCAAATAATAGACTACCTTTGTATATGCTGCTAACCATCTTCATTAAATCCTAGTAGTGTTTTGTATTGGCGTAGCTTGTTAAATATTTAAACTCTACTTTTACATTGGAACCTTCTGGGGTGCTTTATCTCAACCATAATCCATCTACCTTTGTGCAAAATAAACTTTTATATCATCATTTTATATCTCTGTAATTATAAAAATACATTCTTTGATATTTTTGAACTTTACTTAACCAATTTTGTATTTTGTATATCATGTTACATTTTGCACCTTCAATCATCTACACGCATGTCTTCACACACACACACACACACACACACACACACACGCACAATGTTGTATTTAGCTTTATCTACCAGTTTGTCACAGCCTAGAGTCACCTGAGGTAATGCTTAGATCAGGTTGGCCTTTGGCAAGTCTGTAGGAAATTGTCTTGAGTATTGATTGAAGAAGGGGGATGCAGCCACTGTGGGTGGCACCTATTCTTGCAGGTGGTCCTGGGCTGTAAGAAATCCCGTTAAGCGTGGGCCAGCCTCCAGCCAGCAGGCAGCATTCCTCCTTGGTTTCTGATTCAAGATCATGCTTGAGTTCCAGCTCTGACTTCTCTTAATGATTAATTGAAATCATAAGCTGAAATTAACCTGTTTCTTTTTCCCAGTTCCTTTTGGTCATGGCATTTGTCAAAGAAACAGAAAGGAAACTAGAACATGGATTTGTTGATTAATGTAATCTGTTTACTAATGTGTGTAGCTGTTTAGTGCAAGATTCTGGTTGTGCATTTAAATGATTTCTCTTTCTCTTTTGCAAAGGGTCTTAAATAATTTCAATAATATGCTATGACAAAAGCAATACAGTGGAAACTGTAATACATTTTTATCATCGAGTGCATTGAAAAAATTGTTCTAATGTGTCCACAGTAAGAAAGGACAACTATTGCTTTAAAAGTGGAAATTCAGGAATGAAGGACATGTAGTTTCATCCCTAGGTGATGACAGATGTCCAGAAAGCTTATTCCAGTATATTCTACCACTACAAGATCTTAAGATTTTTTTTCAAGTGTTTATAATGCCAGACTCACTGGCTTTACTTAGCCTGAGAAATACAAAACGACATGTGAATGAAGTTTTAATTTTTAATTTCTTTAATAAAATTGAAAAATCTTTTGACACATTACTGAACAATGAATAAAATATGATTTTGAATGGAGAATGGTTTCAAAGCTAATAGTAATTATGCTTTCATTTATTATTATCAATAGTTTATGCTCAGTTTTACTCTTTGTACCCTATATATTCTATGCATTTTTATCTTTTCCAAAATATATTCTTGAGCAACTTCCATAGATGGCTGTTGTATTTATTCATCTAAAGATGCCTTTATTTTGAACTCAGCCAGAAACAATAGTATAGCTGGTTATAAAAATATAGATTTAAATTTCCCCTTAGCCATTTAAAGACATTTCTCAATTGTCTTTGTTACTGGTAAGAACTCTGATCAGAGAATAATTATGTTATAGGTTATTTTTTTATCATTTTCAAATGAAAAATGTCAAGCTTTAAAGTTTTGTCAGTCTAACAATGAGTGTAACTACAATTTCTTGCTTGATGTTCAGAATATTATAACCTTTCTAATTTGTTGCTTTTTACCTTTAATTTCTATATGCATTCCTGTGTGCCATGGTCAGAATTCCATTCTTAAATTTGTAGATCCTGTCAGTTTTCCATTCTATAGTCCTTCCTTTACAGTCTGTTCTCCTAGCTATACCTTGCACTTTTTCCTCTTTAAGTTTGTATATTGGATTCTGGGTGCATTTGTCCATTATACAGTCTAGTTATTTATATTTTTACTCATTACAGTTCTCTCATCAAAGTGCTAACTACTGTTACATAGGACATTTCCATACAAATCGATTGCTGACTGCCTCTTTTACTACTCTTTACATGTCTGTAGGTAAACTTGAATGGCTGGCCTTGTCTGGGCTTAGCTAAGGTGATCTTGTTCTGTGGACCTCTGGACCTGCTTTAATAAGAGGACTAGAGAACGGTACTCTCATGCTGACTGTACAGATGCAGGGACTTTTCAAACTGTGCTAAGGCTCCGCTTTGCATAATTTCAACTTATTTTTACTAGACAAAATAATTCTAATTTAGCATTCACTTTGACCAAAGTCAGTTGTATGGATATATATATATATATATATATATATATATATATATATATATTGCCATTATAGGAGAAATTCCCTAAGAATTACCAAGGGTGTAAACACAAAAAGGTTAAGAACTAAAATCAATAATGAAATCTAAAACAACTCCATCATTTGATTTCTGCAGTAACAGAATAATCCACCTCCTGCCCAAAACAACCACATCCTAAGTAATGTTGATCTTTTTATCACCAAGAGATCCTGTGGACTTCACTAAGTTTATGATATCCTTAAAATAGGGAGATTACCCCGGATTACTCAAGTACATCTACTTGCATGTATACCTCAAAGCAGAGATCTATCTCTAGCTTAAAACAGAAAGATGGGAGGAAAAGGAGGGGTAAAATGTGTAAGATGGTGGTGTCATGGATATTCCAAGTGTGAGCAGGCCTGTGAGGTACAGGGCAGCATACTTTAGAAGCAGAAGGCGCCTCTGTCACTTTACTCATTGGACAAGGCACTCCTCCTTCCTTCACCTCTCTTGTGCTTTAGGATCTTAAACAGTCAAGTCTAAACTCTGTGTGAGCCTTAGCACAGGTCTGTCCAGTGTCATGACTTAGACAACAAACTCTTGGTAAGATATTGTACACGTGATTTATATTGTTCTTCTCAGTGCATAATATCTGGGCACATGTATGGTAAAACTTCGGGTAGCTGGTCATGCTGACAAGGTTGCTTGGTCAAGTGCAGGTCCTCTAGCCTTTGAAACGATTTGCCATTTGTGTTTGGTTAGGATTTCCTAAGGAGCTTTGTATCATTGTACCAAGGTTCCCCTGGTCTAGTTTGGCAGTCCTTGATTACTTTGGCATATATCAACCATTTTCCTGATTTTGAAAAGATGGCCGTTTAGACACACCACTTTCTATTTTTTATTATTTTTTAACTTTCATTAATTACACTTTATTCACTTTGTATCCCCCCATAAACCCCTCTCTCCTCCCCTCCCGGTCCCAGCCTCCCTCCCCCTTCTTCATGCATGCCCCTCGGTCCTTCTCTCCTTCCTTCTGATCTTTGTCTATCAGATCTCATCAGAAGTGGCTGCATTGTCATCTTCTGTGGCCTGGTAAGGCTGTTCCCTGCTCAGGGGGAGGTGATCAAAGAACAGGCCAATCAGTTTATGTCAGAGGCAGTCCCTCTTCCCATTACTATGTAACCCACTTGGACACTGAACTGCTATGGGCTACATCTGTGCAGGGGTTCTAGCTTATCTCTATGCATGGTACTTGGTTGAAGTATGAGCCTCTGGAAAGACCCCTGTGTTCAAATTTTCTGGTTCTGTTGCTCTCCTAGTGGAGCTCATGTCTTCTCCAGATCTTACTATTTCCCACTTCTTACATAAGATTCCATGCACTCTGCCCAACAGTTGGCCATAAGTCTCAGCATCTGCTTTGATAGTCTGCAGGGCAGAGACTTTTAGAGGCCCTCTGTGGCAGGTTCTTAACTTGTTTCCTGTTTTCTTCTTCTTCTGGTGTCCATCCTCTTTGCCTTTCTGGATGGGGATTGAGCATGGAAGAAAGAACATCAGGTGTGGAACATACAATGGAAGAAATCAATGTATCTGTCAAAGAAAATGTTAAATCTAAAAATTCCTGACCCAAACCGTCCAAGAAATTCAAGACAACATAAAAAGACAAAACCTAAGAATAATAGGAATAGAGGAAAAAGAAGATTCCCTCCTCCAAGGCCCAGAAAATATTTTCAACAAAATCATTGAAGAAAATTTCTCCAATTCAAAGGAGAGGCTAATAAGAATAAAAGAGGCCTACAGAACACCCAATAAATTAGACCAGAAAAGAAAATCCTCCCACCATATTTTTTTTTGAGGATAGTCAACTCACCATGAGAGAGACTTTTCCCTTTATTCCATTATTTACTTAAGTATGTTAGTATGAACTCAAGGGTTTATAGTCTATTCAGTAGCATGTATGTAATCCATATTCTCATTAAGGTTTTATTTTCTTATGACTGAGTTGTCGTGGATTTGGCCAGTGGTGGCTGTTTTTATCCTGACAGAGTGCCCCTGCACTCTAACTACTTCCTTACTCTCTGTCATAGAAGGAGATGCTAAACTCTTCCTGCCTATTCTGTGCTTTTTGACCAGCCTATCCTCAGCTTCTCCTGAAGGACATTATTTCGAGACTGAGTCGTGTTTACTAGAGCATTACTGCTTCTAGGAAATGGAAATAGAAACTCTTTACTCCAGTATTACTGCTTCTAGGAAATAGGAAAACAGACCTAGGAGAAAGGCCAGAAAGAGAGCTAGGGAAAACAGAAAATAAACTGGAAAAAATTAGGAAACAGAGATTGGGGAATACGTTTAAATTATATGTACGTATTTATATACATATGTGTGTATATGTACATGTGTGCATATATGTGGGCCATGTCTATCCTATATTTATATATGTTTAAATTCTACAAATTGTTGGTAACACCTCCACTTCAATAAGAATACTTCAGGATTGCTTTTATGATTGTTTTATCATGTTGGAAACCTAGGAGGTGAGAAACAGCTTCTACCATCTTTGTTGGATTTACTTTATGGCTTCAATGAAACTACTTTTGACCACTCCTACTCCCTCTATTCTAGATGCTGCCTGATCTTCTTGACCCTGAGCACGTGTGCTGGATAGTTTTATTACAACTTGACACAAGTTACAATCATCTGCGAGGTGCAAACCTCGATCAGTTGGTAAAATGCTTGTCTTGAAATCACAAAGACTTGAGTTAAATCCTCAGAACTCACACCAGAAGAAAGCTAGGCCTGGTGATATGTTTGTGATCCAAGTTCAGGGGAAGTGCAAACAGGCAGATAGACCCTTTGGCCAGTCAGCCTAGCCAGTAAGAGATGCAGCCTCAAAAAGAGAAATAACACACACACACACACACACACACACAGAGAGAGAGAGAGAGAGAGAGAGAGAGAGAGAGAGAGAGAGAGACCACAGACAGGCAAGTGCATTCGTGCAAGCATGCACATGCATACACATACATACAGGAACATACACAAATAAGAGAAAAAATGAATATGGGCCAGTAAGGGATTGGGCACTCTGCTGGGCTCTTAGAACTCCCGGGTGGCTGTTTAACAGACTCTTCTTGTATTCACTAAAAGGGGTTTGTTCTATTTCATTCTGTGTCCTGATTCTTTCCCAGATTTCCTTTAAAATGATTTTTCATGTCAGTGCTTAGAACTTAGGTCAATTTACTTACCCCCGACTAAATAGATTCTTCAATTAGAGCCAGATATTTCACTGTTGTTGAGACCTTTTTTCAAAGTTAATAGTTTGATATGAGAGAAAGAGATGGAGGCTGAGAGAGGAGGTGGGGAGAGAACCCAATATTTCAGAAACTCGTTTTCTGATATGTTTAATTTTATTCATTTAGCATAAAAACCTAGCATGGTTGCTTAATGTAATTATGTTCTGTATTGGGATATTCTTTATTTTTATAGATTTCATTTTGATTTGACTGTTTTTGTCTTAACAGTCAACAGAAGCATGGCTTATCTTTAACAAAATATCACTTGATGAATAAATATTAAGTCGAACCTTCAGTTGTGTATATTTATTTTATATTGATACCATTTAGAAAGTGTGAATTAATGAAATTATGTTACTAAGTTTAATTAATTAATTAATTGGTTTTTTTTTTGAGACAGGGTTTATCTGTGTAGTTTTGGCTGTTTTGGATTTGCTTTGTTGAGCAGGCTGGCCTTGAACTCACAGAGATCTGTCTGACACTGCCTCCCAAGTGCTGGGATAAAAGGCTTGCACCCCCAGATCAGGGGTTAAAATTCTAATAGCAAAACAAATTATATATTTGCGTGGTTATGTTTGTGTGTTCATGTGCATGCTTGGGTAGTGCATAGGCCTCTGTGCACACTCCCTTCTGCGTGAAGAGACCAGAGAAGAATACTGGGTTCTCAGTGAATCTCAGTGTCTGAAGGAGCTGGGGACTAAGCTGATGGTGAACAACTGGGCCCGCAACCCCCCAGTCCCTGAGAAACCAACAGGGAACTCATGCCCTTTGATGTGATGGGTGCTGGGAAGTTTAACTCAAGTCCTCATGCTTCTGAGGCGAGTTTGCTTACTTAGCAAGCCCTGGTTCAAGTCCACGGAATGGAGTATTCCGTTCCTGGCTCAAGCCTTGGGCTGATAGAGTTGTGATTTACTGAGCCTGTGGCCTGTGGGAAGCTTCTCCAGTTCCCCACCCAGAGTATGGACTCAGATATCTACTTCTAAGATCCCACAGGGATACTATGTTGTGATTTTCCACCTTGAGTAATTTTGCTCGTGGATTAACATTTCTTCGCCATTCCCAATGTATTTCTATACCTGTGTATAATTTGATAATGCATATAATTAGAATTATGTGGTTCTAATTATTATAATTACATATTGAATTATGTGAATGAGTTTAAATTTAGTTCAAGATGAATGAGTTATGTTCGGTAGACACAGAGTCAACTACTTGACAGAGCAATTAATTTGGGGGAGGTTAGGGTTTCCTATAGCTTAAATGGTTTCATAAACTTACATGTCCACAAGTCCTCTGTGCAGCCAGAGATGACGTGACTTCCTGATCCTCCCACTTCTGCCTCCCGCGTGCTTTGATGACAGGTCTGTACTACCAAGTCCAGTTTTGCCGTTCTGGGGGCATAACCCAGGGCTTCGTGCAGACTCGCCAATCCCTGTACAAAATGTGCCACACCCACCTCCCTCATGAAATTATCTGAAGATGGACCAGATGGGGCCACCAAGTTGCTGAGGACGACTTCGCCAAATCCAGTGCAATGATCTCAGTTTAAAATAACTTGATAGAATGGAGTGCATGCCTCTCATAATGATATTTCTTTGATTGTTGAACACCAGATGTATCACACTGCATCCTGCCTCTTGTGCCTGCAGTTTAAACCAATTTCTTGCTGCTCTGGCATCTGTGAAGAAGAGCTGCTTGCCCCTCTTGTCTGTCTGCTTCTCCTATTGTGTTGCTTGGAGGTGATTATATTTATGAACTGGCTGCCTGCCTTCTAAATTCTGAAATATTTGTATTTCCTGTAGTTTCTCCTCCACCGATGCATCCGAACTCTTCGTTTTGGATGGGAGTCATGTTTAAAGCAGATGACTTTTTGAAACACAGATGAATGAAGCATTTGAAAAAAAATAATTAACAATGCAAGTGATCAGAGATTTGTGCTTTAGATAGGCTAATTAAAAAACAATTTTAAAGTGATAGTTATTAAGTAAATACCATGTGGGCAGAACATTTTCGCCAAACTTTAGAACTATTCCTAGGAATTTTAAATGATTGGTTTGAAGAAAAAAAAAACAATCATGGCTATTTCCAACAGAATCTATATGTCTATTGAGTTATAGTTAGGTAGTGTGAGAACTGTAGATGTGCCGAATTGAGGTTTAGTCCCTGCTTAGCATAAACAGTTGCAATAATTGTCTATTCGCTCCACACAATGTAAGGCTAATGGCCCTTCATTTTCTGCCCATTTCGAGATCATTCTTGGGCATCCTTTGAAATGCTCACATAATACATCAAAAATACATCCTTTGAGACAATGCACACTGTTTAGACAGTGATACTTGCCTTGAGAGCAGCTTCTGCCAACACCACATCTCATTGGGACTATCTGAAACTGAGGGCACTGTGATCCTGACGCTTCGTAGGGACAATTCATTCGCATTGTTATTTTTCTCTTCCTTCCGAAGATGAGTTGGCATGTACAACACAGGGAAATTCATCTAGCATTTCCAGATCGGGAGTTCTTCACCTACTTAATAGATCTTACCACCCTGCATGAAAATGGGGGCAGGGGACGACAGCTTAATCTGATACCCATGGTGTGCTCTGATTGAATTACTTCCAGGTGGGGGTGACAGATGTTGCTCCAGTTGCTCCAAGCTTCCACTGCTAATTGAACCATAATGGGACTGACTGCGGGGAAGAGCAAATTATAAAGTCAGGGGCCAGTCTAAACCTGAGTTCTTATGACCTTCTAGATGCATTAGTCAGGCAGACAGTTCGTGATCATTTTCCTGCATGTGGGAAGGGTGTGAGATGGGTTAGCCACAGCACATCAAGAAGCTAATGTCCTCAGAAATTAGCAGTGTCTTACTGTTGGCACTTGTTATCAATCAACTTGTTGTTTCTTCATCTGTGATATGTTAACAGGTTACAAATAGAGAGTAGTAAGTCCCAGCCATGAATCATGTCTTTAGAGAAGTCATTTAACTTTGATGAACCATAATTTCATCATTGTCAAAGGAAGCAAGTATAACCTTTACTAGAGTATTAAAATGAGACTTTGTGTGTCTGAGAATACAGTGTACAGGGCGTAAGTATTATGTGATGCCTGCTTGAAGCATGACTCAGCATTCTACACTTGGAGCTGTAGCTCAGCAGGAGACTCTCTAAGTCTGGAACTTAGAGTTTGGTTTGGTTTGGTTCCTGGCACCACCAGAAAACAAAACAGTAATAAATCTATATATAAGTGAACAAATCTGAGGCAAAGAAGATCCAAAAACAAGACACTCCCACTGAATTGTGAACAGATGGTGACCATGGCAACTAGCAGGTAAAGGGAAGATTGTTAATTGATAGAGCCTTTGCCTGCCATGCTGGAGACCTGGGTTCAATATTCAGCACCATAACAGACAGGGGGAAGAGAGAAAGAGAGAAAGAATGAAAGAGATACAGAAATCAAAGAATGAAAGTTGGAATGAAGGAAGGAAAGAGGATAATTACAAAATTTCTATCAGTGTGTTCAGAGGAAATGTAAGTGGCAGTCACAAAAAAACAAAAACAAACAAAAAAACAGATAATGATACTTATTGGATGTCCAGTGATTGCTGGCCCTTCATTTTTGTAGAATCCATTATCCTACATACATATTTGCAGCTATAAGTGATTCTGTGTTCATATGACATAACATTAGTGCAATTTTCTGGGTAAAAAGAGAAGCAAGATAGACCAATCTTTCTAGAATTTGGTATTTGAAGAACTGGTTTGTTGTTGAGTCCAGATTGACACTAGGGTGCAATGGAGAAAAGCATGAGTGATTTATCTGATGAATCTGGGGTGGTAGTTTGTGAGGCCAACACAGTGGAATGAGGGAGGATGCAAAAGAAGACACCCATGAATCCCTGGAACATAATCCATTGCTGCTTGTATCGCTGATGTAACCAAACACTAACTACTCCATCTGACTGGATCCCTTTAGCTCAGGGAATTCCCCTAAAACCAGAGTCATGCATAAAATTATCCATCTGCCTTCCATAGTTGGAGATATAATGTTTTAGTTTGGTTTCAGTCTGTGTGGTAAAAACACTCTGACCAAAAGCACAACTTGAAGGAGGAAAGTATTTATTTTACACTTCCAGGTCACAGACCACCCTTGAGGGATGCCACATCAAGAATTCAAAGTGGGAAACCTGAAGACAGGACTGGTTGCTATTGTATGCAGAATTACCTCCAACCTGGGAAGTCACCCGGAACTAAGAATTATAGCAACAAATGAGGATTATGCTTGCTCACTGGCTCCCTGTCTCTCCATTTCCTCTAGATAGCCATCAGCTTTACAGGCCTACCTACCTGGGGAGTAGTTTCAGCTACAGTGGACACTCCTACATCATTCATCAATCAGGAGGGCCTTGCACAGACATACATAGCAACAGACTAATCCCTCAACTGAATCCCTCACAAGACTCTAGGTTGTGTCAAGCTGGCAGCTGAAGCTAAATGGGACATACAAGAAGCATTTCAGTTTTAACAAGCCAAACTGCACTCTAGATGGTCCAACTATGCCCAAATCTTTGGCTTCTCTTTTAGGTGTGTTCAACCTGTAGCCTTTGGGTCACAGGAAAACAAAATAGCTATGAGTGCCGTCCAGTGCTAAATCATGATCTAGCTTAGAAATTTGGTATTTTTGATACCTTAATTATGAAGTTCTCAAGTCATGAGCTTTGTAGATTGCATTGTGCTGCAGTTCCAAGGTTAATCTGTCTATTAGAGCTTCCTGTCTACTAGCAGCAATTCAGTTCTTTAAATTACTCAACTCTGAAATGAAGTTACCCTTGAGTCTTATGTTTTCCTTATATTTACTCCATCAACAAATTGTGTTGTCACTGCTTTCAAAATGTTTCCAGAACTTGAAAGATTCTTTCTTCCTCCTCATGTCTTCATTTCCCCCTAAGCCCTGTTCTAGACAGAGTTGGTCAGAATAATATTGCTAAAATAGAATTTTCATGATATCTTCTTACTGATAAAAATGCTAAGTAACTCCTCCTCATAGTAGATTATGAAACCACATTGGTATTTACCTGCCCTGTCACTCCCCTGGAATGGTTTTCTTTGTACTTCTGTGGGACTTTGAGACTTATTCTTTGTACCTATAGTACTTTCCCTCTGATTGCCTACATAGCTCATCAGCCATTTGCTGACAGTCCCCTTTGTATAGTGCTATACTCTTACACTGAATAATAATATTTTTAATTATATTTTTATTTTTATATATTAATTAGAGTTTATTCATTTTGTATCCAAGCTGTGGCCCCTCCTTTATTCCCTCCTTATCCCACCCTCCCTCATCTCCTCCCATGCCCCTCTCTAAGTCCACTGATAGGGGAGGTCCTCCTCTTCTATTTGACCCTAGTTTATCAGGTCTGATCAGGACTGGTTGCATTGTACTCCTTCGTGGCCTGGTAAGGCTGCTCCCCTCTTGGGGTAGGTGATCAAAGAGCCAGCCACTGAGTTCATATCAGAGACAGTCCCTGTTCCCATTACTAGGAAACCCACTTGGACACAGAGCTGCCATGGGCTACACTTGTGCAGGGGTTCTAGGTTATCTCCATGCATTGTCCTTGGTTGGAGTATCAGTCTCAGAAAAGACCCCTGTGTCCAGATTTTTTTGGTTCTGTTGCTCTCCCTGTGGAGCTCCTATCCTCTCCAGGTCTTACTATTGCTCCCTTCTTTCCTAAGATTCCCTGCACTCTGCCCAAAGTTTGGTTTTGAGTCTTAGCATCTGCTTTGATACACTGCTTGGTAGTCTTTCAGAGGCCTCCTGTGGTAGACTCCCATCCTGCTTCCTGTTCTCCCCTTCCTCCAATGTCCATCCTGTTTGTCTTTCTGAATGAGGATTGATCCTCCTACCCAGGGTCCTCTTCTTGCTCAGCTTCTTTAGGTGTACAGATTTTAGGTTTATCCTATGTTATATGTCTGATATCCACTTATAAGTGAGTATGTACCATGTGTGTTCTTTACTTTTGGGAAATCTCACTCAGGATGATCTTTTCTAGATCCCACCATTTACCTGCAAATTTCATGATTTCCTTGTTTTTAATTGCTGAGTAGTATTCCATTGTGTAAAAGGACCACAATTTCTGTATCCATTCCTCACTTGAGTGGGATCTGGGTTGCTTCCAGGTTCTGGGTATTACAAATATAGCTGCTATGAACGTGGTTGAACAAATGTCCTTGTTGTATACTTGAGCTTATTTTGGATATATGCCTAGGAGTGGTATAGCTGGATCCTAAGGAAGTGCTATTCCTAATTGTCTGAGAAAGCACCAAATTGATTTCCAAAGTGGTTGTCCAAGTTTACCTTCCTACCAGCAATGGAGGAGGGTTCCCTTTCTCCACATCCTCTCCAACATGTATTATCATTTGATTTTTTGATTTTAGCCATTCTGATGGGTGTAATGTGAAATCTCAGAGTTGTTTTGATTTGCATTCCCCTGATGACTAAGGACTTTGAACATCTCTTTTAGTGTTTCTCTGCCATTCTGATATTCCTCTACAGAGAATTCTCTGTTTAGCTCTGTACTCCATTTTTTAATTGGATTACTTGATTTGTTGCTTTTTAACTTCTTTATTTCTTTATATATTCTGGATATTGGCCCTTTGTCAGATATAGGGTTGGTGAAGATCCTTTCCCAGTCTGTAGGCTGTCCTTTTGTTCAGAATAATAATAATTTTATACTAGGCATTTACTAGGTATTTGTGAGAGCATTAATTTGCATTGAATTGGGTATCATTCTACAGGTAGTGTTCTAGTTTCCTTTTTGCTGCTGTGATAAAATAATGTGAGCCAAAGCACCTTGGTGGGGAAAGGGGTTTATTTCAGCTTGCTTACAGGTTAGGCAGCCCATCACTGAGGGAAGTCAGGGCAGGAACTTAAAGACAAACCATGGAGAAATGCTGCACGCCAGCTCCTGCTCAGCTTGCTTTCTCATACCATTCAAAATTACCTACTAAGGAAGTAGTGTTACCCACAGTGGGCATGGCTCTCCCACATCAATTAACAATCAAGACAACTCCCAGCAGACATGTTTACAGGCCAACCTGATCTAAGCAATCACTTAATTGAGGTTTTCATCTCAGCTGATTCTAGTTTGTTAAGTTGATATTTAAGGCTAACTATGAGAGGATGGAATAGATTTTCTGAACAAAATAAGATGAAGCTATTTTACTCATTACATAGGGGAACATGCCGTTTCAGAAGGTGAAGCAGACTTCCCAGGTCAGAGTGAGCCAGGGCAGAAGAAAATCTTGAATTTGATGGAGACTGGAGAGTATGAATCTATACTCTCAAGTCTTTAATCCAGGAATCAAGAGTGTGCACTGTGATGGCCACTATTACTGACTACACTTTCTTATCTTCTTCAGTTTTCAGAGATCTAGAGATTCAGAATAAATACTAGCCATTTACTGCTGAGTAACAAGTCACTCCAACATTTAACACCCTGAGAGAGCAGCACATATTTGTTCCATGTCTCTGTGGTCAGATGTCTGGGAGCAGCTGAGCTGGGTGGTTCTTGTGTAGCATCTGTCCCAAGGTTTTAGTCTAGTCATCAGCCAGGGCTGAACTTAAGAGGTTACATATTGTCATTTTGACACTTTAAAAAATATATTTTTAGAATTTAAAATTGTATTTTATGTGTGCAAGTATTTTGCCTGCATGTATGTGTGTGCACCACATGTGTGCCAGAGGAGGGCAGTGGATCCCATGGAACTGGAAGTACGGATGATTGTGAATCACTGTGTGAGTGCTGGGAACTGAACCCAGGTTGTCTGCAAGAGCAGCAAGTATTCTAGACTTCTGAGTCATCTCTCAAGCTTCTACTTTAATATTTCATGTTCAGGGTAGGGAGGAGTTAAACATCTACCCAAGGCTGGCTACCACCATCTTTTCTCTTGTCACCAACACCTTCTGGTTTCCCATACATAAAATATACTTTCTTTGCTACACACCTCCAGTCTTGCTTATAATTTTGGCAGAATCCTATAAGTCAACTCAACATATTTTTAATAGTCCAGTAAGTATGTCCAGGAAATCCTCTACTTCCTATACATCATTTTTATTGACTTTGGACATTGAATATTTACTAAGCATTAAGTCATTTCATGCCAGGTACTGACTACACATATTAAGAGATGATACAGAGTCTTCATTCACCTTACGGTGTAACATGTAGGGGAGAGCTGTGTGAGTAATGCTTTGCTTCTGTCTTCTGAAAATTGGTAAATACTTGGTGATGCTAGCATTTGCTGTGGAACACATTGGTAAACAGGAAAACAGGACCATGGGGCCTAGTTCTTGTGTTATTCATGAATAATAATACATGATCAATTGTATATCAGATTGTGACAGTATCAGAAGAGTCAGGCAATTGAATTGCAGCAGGAATTATCATTGTGATAGGCTTTGTCATTCTCTTTGAATTCAGTAGATTTTAGCAAAGGACAATAGGCTTTGGGTGGGTTAGAGAGCTAGATAAGGGTCCCAGGTTTGGCAGAACCATTTGGAGTGAGAAAACAAAGCTCAGAGGACTAGGTCTCTAACTCAGTTTGGCTTTAAGTCTTTCTTTATGGAACACAGTTGTAATTGCAAGGAAAGTAAATCAGACTGAAAGTACTTTCTAGAAAGAGGCACATCATTTACCTTCATTTCAATTTTTTATTCTAAAAGATAGGGAAGCGTCCCACAATGATCCGTGATTATTTACCAGAGACCATGAACCCCCAGGGCCCACTTACTGGCTTGCTCTAGGCATTTCTATTAAAAGTTGACAGTAACTCCCTCTTTAGATGTGTGGAGCACAGAGGGGAAGGAAAGCATGTCCCCTCTTTGCTTGGGGACAAATGGCTACACAGGGAAACACACTATTTTTAAAGTAGTCGTTAAAGTTTCTTTGCAGCAAGATTATTTTCCTTCCTGGGAAAAGCATCGTTTCACTGACAAATCGCCAGAATGTACGGTCAGAAAAAATGGTCTTAGTGATGGCTTCTTCAGGCAGGCACAGATACTTCCCTAGGAACCCCATACCTATCAAATTGTGCTGCATCTAATGCTGAATAATGTCGTCACCACTTTTGTAATTGATTCGTCTGCTCATTCGCTTTGATTTTTATGAATCAAATCTGTTTTCATAGAGTTCTGCACATGCACACATTACATTCTGATCCCAATAAACCCCTGCCTCTCTAACCTCTACAAACTCCCCCCCACACACACACACAAATTTCTCTCCCAAGTTCATTGCTGTTTTGTTTTGTGACCCACTGAGATTGAGCAGGGTCATTTGTGTGACTGGGAGCTTGATGGGCTCAGCATGGGGCACACAACTAAAGAGTGGTTCCTACTCTTCCAGAATCAAGGGACAGCCGTGAATCATCGCGTTCAGCAGTGAAGGTCTCTGTGAGCCCTTGGGCCGGTCCTTGACTAATTGCCAATAAGGCTGGCTTTGTGAGGGTTTTGTGCAGATATCTCCCGTTGTGAGTTAATAATTGAGATGGTTGTATGGAGTCTAAAACTGGCATTCTATGCCCATTGTCCTGTCTTCAGGTCCTATATACTTTCTGTGCTCTTTTCCATAATGTTCCATGAGCTCCAGAGGCAATGGTATAAAGGACTTGCTTAGGGCTTAGCCCCTCCATTGCTTGTTCTCTGCATCTTCGGATAGCCCAGCATCTCTGCATTCACCACCACTGACTATAATAAGAGGCTTAGAGAGTTATTGCTGAGAGCTGCTTTCATTGATGGGTCTAAGTGTAAATGTTTAGAAAGCAGTCTGTGGCTGTTCGAGCTTAATTAGCCAGCAGTAATAAACTCTCCACATGGGCCTACCACTTTTTCAGACCTGGTTTGTTACCTGGCTTACAGTTCCAGGCATGAGTCGTACCTCTGCCTCGCTGTGGAGTAAGTTTCAAATCCCATCAGAGGGGAGCTGAGCAGTCAACACAGTTGAACAGGCCAACAACAGGCAAGTCACTGTTATACAATGGGCATGTCTTGACTTTTATTTTGTTTTTGTTTTCTACCCCATTTATCCTGATTAATCTAAATAAGTAAATTGTGTGTGTTTGTGTGCACATTTGTGTGTGCCAACGCACATGCGAATTTATGTCAGCATACGGAGATCAGGAAAACCCTAGGTAACTTCCATTTTTTCCCTCTGACAGGATGTTTCACAGGCCTGACAGTTCACTAAGCTAGCTGGCTAGCTGGAAACGTCTGCCTGTCTCTGTCTTCCATCTCACCATGACGGGGATGAGCAACATGCACCCACTTTCCTCACTGGTTCTAGGGATTTGAACTTGGGTCCTGGTGCTCCTGTGGCAAGCTTTGTCAGCTGCTGCCGCTCCAGCTCACTTACTAGACAGCTGCATTCTCAAATACATATTCTATGTTTTCTCCTATAAGATCCATCTGATAATTTTATGTAGAAATTTTCCTCATTTGCAGTCACATACAGTGCAATCTTGAGGGTTCATTTCAGTCCATCCCATATATGTTTTTAAATTATTTTTAGTCTCTTTATTACTGAATAGCATGACGACCAACCAGTACTTCATTACTTCATTGAGAAGATAATAATGAAGTTAATCATTTCCCTATAGTAGACTTCTAGGTTACTGCCTCTATAATTAACATTACTATGTTTCTAATTAACATTTATAATTAGACCTGATATGAACACTGGTGTGGACAGTTTTTTAATACTTGGGGTTATTTCTGGCATAATTGCTACCCCAGTGACAAACGCTGTTTTGCTGAGGGCTGCTCAGATCTCACGGTCCCTTGCTTCAGCAGACTCTTGACCTCCTGGGGGCATGCCCCAAGGAAGGTTACTTTGGCATAGGCTGGAAACCTTGATTAATGGGAAATGGTTGGAAGAGGTTGGACATGGATAGCCTAGAAAAAGACGTTTTTTGGAGTTTTTGTCATGATGACACTAAGTTATAATGTGGCTTTAACTCTAGAGGAAGAGATAAAACCAAATGGTTTGGGTTACAAGAACAAGAGTTAGAAATTGAGATGAACATAAGGTGTTTGGGCTATCTAAAACTGGAGGCAGCTGCTTTGTGACATTGAGAGTGTTCTGTCATTGCAAGCATCTAATCCCTGCAAAGGATACTAGAGAAGCTCAGGATACAAAGCCGCCTTTCAACATCCTTTCAGTTCCTTGATCCTTCCTTTGTCCACCTTAGTGTTCTGAATGTCCTCTCATGTTTCCACGCTGGACATCCGTATTCATCTGTAATAGCGCTGGGCATTGGAAGATGCCGGAAGAGTTGCTCTAGGGAAGACGGGGAGAAGGGTTGCAACAACATTGACTCATTCAGGGAACTCTTGAGGAAAAATTTGATCATCAGGAATGTGACCTTACTGCAAGCCACCATCTCTTAAAAATGGTTCTCTTCTGACAAGACTGCCCCTCTCCTGTGACAGTTGTTCTATGGTAATTAAAACTTGCATGCACCCGTGTGTGTCTGTGTGCGGGTAGGCATACATGGCTCACTTATGGAGGGAGAGAACAGCTTGTTGGAATGGCTTATCTGTTTCCCGCATGTGGGTTCCAGGGATGGGGTCAGGTGTCAGTCTTGGAGGGAAGCTACTTCATCCTGAGCTTGCGCGTTGGAGCCCACTATATTTTTAATACAGCATTAAAGGCTTGTAGGAGCATGCCACTCTGTTCCCCAGTACTGAGGTCTTTGGCTTCTCAGTGCTCCAAAAACTAGAAAACAAGTTAATATAGGACAATGAGTGGATTCACAGCTTGGTCAAATGTGAGGCTGCTTGAAATCTAATTTTTTCCTACCCTGTCTACAGCCTTCTTCTGAATTCTAGAAAACTATGAGACAAATGCCAGAAGACAAGTACATTCAGGTCCTTTACTAAAATGAGGGCGACGAAGACAAAGTGGTTCCAGGATGCCTTTCCATTTTCTCATACTTGTTCTCTATTAGAGTCTCTTATTCTCTCTCTCTCTCTCTCTCTCTCTCTCTCTCTCTCTCTCTCTCTCTCTCTCTCTGTGTGTGTGTGTGTGTGTGTGTGCATTCATGCTTTTTGCGTGTGCATGCATATGTATGTGTGTAGATGTAGTGCAGTGGATAAGTGTGTGCATGAGAATGCAGTATTCATGGAAGCCAGAAGAAGGTGTCAGATCTTGTGGAACTGGAGGTGTGGGTGGTTGGAAGCCAAAGGATGTCGGTGCTAGAGATGAAACCATATCAGACCATATCAGACCTGGCAGAGTTCTCTGTTCTGGGTAGGACTGCATTCTTTTGTCTTCTCTTTGCTTTAGAGGTCAACTTCAAGCTGAACTCCTGCATGCTTGTTAAGCACACTAATTATGCAAATAAGAAAAAAGGTGATAGCCTAAGAGCTGAAGGGAGGGACCCAAGTGTTTGTCTTTATAATATCGCTTCTCCGGTGTGAAGTTCAGCATGCAATCTCCATTACCCTCCCACCTTGGCTCAGCCAACTCAGTACCCCCACACCGTGACCAACGACAAGCATCTTAAAAGCAGCTGCAGGATCAAAGCACAGCTGTGGCTACACAAAAATGTGGCATTTGGCCCACAGAGTGACATATTGTGTTGATTTCTGTCTCATAAATATATAATTCCATGGAAGTGTGATTTGATCTGCTTGGGTAGCTGAGACCCTAAAGGAGTCTCAACACCTGTGGGTTTGGTATAAACCCCACTTGTCCAGCGATGGAGCTGACAGGGGAAAAGTGAGGTTTCCTTACAGTCGTTTGTGGGAGGGAAGGGGCTGTTCTGTTCCGCTGCCCAGACTTCCTGATATTGCCTTGTATTTGTGAGGACGCATTTGGAGGGTGTCATTTTCACGTTAATGCAGTCAAGACATCTCAGATACGCCCTTCCTCTCTCTTGATGGCTTCTTTGTTCTAACAGACATCTCCCTCTGACCTTCAGATTTCTGAGTGTTATTTCTCACCCCCCAACTGACAGAGGTCATGTCTGTGTTGATGTTAATGTCTAGTCCTCTGCTACAGTTAAAGAAAAAAAAATCTAGTTTTGTAGGAAGGAAGTTATATTTTGAACTTTCATAGAAAAATGATTCTATTAAAATGGTATTTTAAAGGCCTATAGGTCCTTTGAAGCTTCTGAACGCCACTCCTAACTGATAATAAAAAAGGGAAAACTATTTGTAGAAATTACACGGTGTGTGACATTCCAGATGATGAGCCCAGGGAATAAAATTCATTTAGTTTCATCTAAGAACTTTCCTTAATCATGAATTATAGTTTACTTATCCAAGCATCAGTTTGTCACTACCCTGTGTATGTTATCAGGCTCAGAAAACTGGTTTGGTTTTCTGCAGTGACTGGGATCAAACCCAGGGCCTTGTTCATGCCAGGTAAGTACTTAACCAGTGAGCTTGAAGTTTGAGATAAGGTCTCAGTGTGCAGCCCAGGCTGGCCTTCCTCTTGTAGTGGTCTTGCTTCTCTAGGCCCCTGGCTAAGGGTTCTCTTTGACACACCCGATATCCTCCAAAAATGTGTCTGTCAATGTTCCCTTGGATTTGCAATTAGTGACAGCCTGGAAAGTGTTTATTATACAAACTGTAGCACTGTTGGGGTGAACAGGGAGGTTAGACACCTGAGGAAATAAAATTATGTGATATTTTGAGGGCTACAATTGAGAGTGCATTTTATAAGCATTTGAGGCTTTACTTTTATTAGACCAATTCTTATACATTAATAGTTTATTTTCAAAATATTTTAATTCTTTTTATTTGTTTATGTTTGTGTGTGAGAATGTCACATTCAGAGCTCACAGAGGCCAGAAGAGGGCATTAGAGCCTTTGGAACTGAAGTTAGGCTTTATAAATTGTATTGTGAACCAAAGCAAGTCCTCCTGATGAGAAGCAAGTTCTTTTTACAGCTGTGGCATCATCTCTCCAGCTACTCTTCTATTTTATACACACACACACACACACACACACACACACACACACACACGTATATATAGTGTTTTAAATATATTGTATACTACATATATTTTATATCCATTACATATATAATGGATTATATAAAATTATATATATATATATAATGGATATTATATATATATATAATTTTATAATGTCACTATCCATTCTTTAGAATAGAGCGCACTTGGTTCTACCAATTTGGCTTATTCATTTTCTTGGTTTTCACATTTCAGTGCACACACTGAGTCTAGATGCTGGGCTGTAATCCAGGCATACAAAATGGAAAACATGTTAGCTTTTACAATGAGTCATAAATTCTTGTTTGGGCATTTCAGAGGTCACAAGAAAGATGGTGGGGCTTTCAAACATATATTCCTTCAGTGGGCTAATATCTCAAATGAATCATCTAGTCTATGCCACTACTATGGTAACGGAAATGGCTTCCTTCTGGCTGTCTCTAAAAGACCTTGCACTTGTAGTTGGCAGCCTGGTGGCAAGCACTGGCTCCTTTGACTTCCCCGAAGGTCTTGGTCTCTGTGCAGTGTAGAACGCTGCCTTGTGTGTTTTCTAAGAACAGCTAAGACACACATTTCCAACCTACAATTATCCAGTGGATCTACCTTGTACTCACAGTTTTTGCCCTTGTAATGGAGACTGACAGGCTTAGATGCCCTTTCCAGAGTGGAATAGTTTTCCAGACTATCGTAAATAGTTTTAATGAACTGTGGGTAACAGTAAAATCATTCACAGAAGAGATCTATCCTATTGCTGTTTAATTAAAATCTCTGTGCTGGTGGAAAGTTCTCTCTCTGGTGTTTTCTTTAATGCATGCACAATGCATCTGTCTGGACTCTCTCACTAGAAATATCTTTCATTATAATCCACTTATCTAAGTTTGTAATTAAACTTCCAAATGTAAAATTTCCAGTGGCAAGTTGCCAGGTTATCCAGTGAACTGAACTTTTGTCTTTCTCTTAGATAAAATACTCTTTAAAATTTTGGGTTTGGTAACATAGCCAGTTTATCATTTTAAATGTATTTGTTTGCACTCTTTATGGGGATATATATCAAGATAGCCATTTTGCAAACAGACACCCCAGAAAACCAAAACCGGAAATAATGTAAACACAGCTATTCTACTCCCTGGCTGCACACCACACAAAGTAGAAGGAGCTGCCAAGAGACACCTGAACTCCCATCTTACAGTCTTACTGCTACAGGATCCACAATAGCCAAGATCCGGAATCAGCTGAGGCATGACTCAATGGATATATAGAAAAGGAAATATGATATAGTTGTGCTTTGCTAGGGCAATGATAAATGAAATGTTCTGTATGACAGTTGCCTTGAGGCTGGGTGGGTTTGTTCAAAATAACATTAAGTCACAAAAAGAAATGAAATCTTGTCATTTGCAAAAACACAGATGGACCTGGAGAGCAATGTGTTACATGATGAAATTATCCAGCTAGAGAAAGACAAAAATAGCATGTTATCCCTCGTACATGTAGTTTAATACACTTGACATAATAAAAACAGAGTACTGAATGTGGCCTTTGGAAGGACAGATAAACCCAGGGAGGGCTACAGAGAGATGTGGGGTAACAGATAGCAAGATATGCTTTGATAAGAGGAATAATTTACATATATACACTCTAGAGGGTGATTACTGTTCACAGTAATTTATTGTGTATGTTAAACAACTAGACAGGAAGTGTTAGACGATTAGTAATATTAAGAAATGATAAATCGTTAAGAATATCAAAATGCAAATTGCCCTGGCTTTATCATTGTGTTTTTATGCCCATTTTGAACTATTGTACTATACCCACCGATATCTATAATTCAAAAATATCTGCTTCTGTGCATATACATGCATTAGTAATGAGACAGTCAGGAAGAATGCCTTCTATTTAGTGTCATTGATTTCTGTCCATGCCTTTGAAACAGGAAGTGGATAGTATTGATTAGACAAACATACGGGTGATATTAAGGTAGAGAAGTAATAAATGAAATGTACTTCATTACAAATGCGATCAGGCTGCATGGGTTTGTCTTCTGAATGAAGTTTCTCTAGCTTTTCTAGGAGGTGCAGTCTCACAGTAAACTCCCCGACCTTCCGGCCTCCACAGTCTTTCCACCCCTCTAGGGAGCCTTGGGCGCAGGGCTCTGTTGAAGACGTATACTCTGGGCTCCACAGCTCTTCATTCTGAGTAGGCTGCGGTTTTCTGAAACAACTGCTACCGGTTGCGAAGAGAAGCTTCATTGAGTAGGTGGAGAACTCACTTTCCTGTGGTATATCTGAGGGTATAAGAATATTTAGAATGTACTTAGGAATTATGCTGGAGTAGTAAAGCAGCCCTTCTGGTGCCCCTCCAAAAGCGATGGCATCGCTAACCCCAAGGAGTTCTTTAAGTGTCCAACACTAGGCATACTTTTCCTGTTGTCGTGTAGGCTCCCTAGTCCAGTTAGGGAGCCGTGGTTATCGCCAGGGTATGGGTACCGCTACTGCCCCTTTAGAGTTATAACGCCGTGTTGACTGTTGTTGTTTTTAGGAGCCATAACTTGGTAGGACTGTTAGTTGCTTCTCTCCCTTGGCATCTTGCATGGTTCCTTATGGTACTATGAGAGCTAGTCCTAAGGGAGAAGTACTTCAGGCCTTCAGGGTCCTCCTTCCTTACTGCATGGG
The DNA here is from genome assembly GCF_030254825.1 of Meriones unguiculatus. Taxonomy (NCBI): domain Eukaryota; kingdom Metazoa; phylum Chordata; class Mammalia; order Rodentia; family Muridae; genus Meriones; species Meriones unguiculatus. The sequence continues at coordinate 75,354,738 of NC_083365.1, forward strand.
GCTTGCCCTCACCTCCGGTAGAGACAAATGGCAACAGCAATAGCTTATGCTGTTTTGAACGTTGCTTTCGCCACCCTGACCCGCAACCCAAAATAAGGCTTCTCAAGCGTGTTGTGGGGATTTTGTTAATCTATGGTTTTAAGGGGAGCGTTGCCAGCCAAGGTGGGAATGTTTCATTTAAACTGTATGTGTACACATATGCACAGACTCGTGTGAATTGTGGCTGTTTTAGGTAGGCAGTGAATGATATGATTTCTTATGAATTTTTTAGACACCCTTTTACTGTTATTTTCCCCATCTTTCTTCTTCTGTACTAATTTCCCTCCACCTTTACAATGAAAGCCTCCGTATATTTCCCGTTCGTGATATCACCTGAGCAAGAATGACAATAGACATGCCAACGCTGAAAGTGGAAGTATCAGGATCCCTCAAACTTAGACAAAAATAAAAAAAAAAGGAATGCTGAGAGAAGGAGAGATAGTCATTCTCACGGAAGAACACACCAATTGGTCACCCCTGAAAAAAATAACACACACACACATAACATTACACAGCCTGAGCATTTTTTTATTTATATATTTAGGAGTGTGTGTGTGTGTGTGTGTGAGAGAGAGAGAGAGAGAGAGAGAGAGAGAGAGAGAGAGAAAACATGAAAGAGGGAAAACATGGGAGGAGTTCAAGAGAATAAAGTGAAGAGGAGACATGATTGGTGTGGTTATAATCACAAAAACTATAACAAAAATCTACCTATCACATATACTGCATGTATGTATGTATGCATATAAATGTTTATAAAGCCTAACAAACTAGGAGGAAGAGTGATAGAGTCAAAAGCGGTGCTGAGAATAAAGGGGATGGTGTGGCAAAAGGGGCTTATGTGACATGAGAATAGAAAGGGGGCAGGGGAGATGGCAGGCAGAAGGGGAGTCAATGGGATGGGGGAGAACACTGAGGAGATCCTGCTAAACAAAATTTGAAAATACCATAATGATACTTAACAATTCACATGCTAATTTTAAAATAATGGGAAATAATCCAGTATCCCCACACATGATCATACATTTCAACACGCTCAGCTTTGAAGATGCTATTAAAAAACGTAATCTGTCTTTAATGAATGCTCTTACTATCGTAAAAATTAAAAAAAGACCCTATGACTTTCTTTTCCATTTATTTCCCCTCATATTTGACTCTGCTGATTTGGAAAGTAAAAAGGACACAATATGGGGGAGGGCTCCATCAAATCTCTTGAATCTAATGAGCAGCTTGTTAATGGTCTACACGGAGTCATAATAAGTGAAAGCTTATAAAAGATAATGGGAGTGACTGCTTAAGAATTTCATAGGCTTATAAACATGCTATTATTTTGATGTCAACTGTGGACACATTTTTCAATTGCTTCCTTTGCAACATTAGGTGCATAATTAATCAGGAAAACACAAAGCTGTACTTACAGTTTAACCAGATAATTGTATTGGCATTAAATATTTAGAAGCTTAGGTTGTAGAAATATTAATGAGTAATTAAGTATTTTTTAATTTTAAAGGTCAATATCATTTGAAAAGAGAAATTTATCTCATTCGCACAGTCTAGCAGCCTGGATTTTGAATGAGAGTCTAGTCCAGCTGAATGTAAGCCCACATGAATCATGCTATAACCGTCGCTTTGTGTGTTTATTAAACTGTATGTATACAAAGTGAGTATTAAGTCCATCTATCCTCCTTCAAGCAAGATATATTACAAAATAGACATAATCCTGTATCTCTTTCATTTATTCCTTAAACTACCTACAGAAATAGTTACATGAATTTCTTACTCTCTTTAAACCTTAAGGTCTTCAAAATAAATTAATTTTTAGTTTATAATTAACCTAGATTCTTTCAAACAGGATATATAATATACATACAGTATATTAATATGTATTCCTTATTGGCTATGTTATTGGCTTATGTTATTTCTATTCAATTACTAAACTTCTTATTTATCTCCCTTATAGTGTCTTCATCTTGAGGTAAAAGTATAGGTAATGTTCTGCTCTGATTTGGGGGAAGTAGAGTAAGATTATTGGTAAAGAGCGAGCAATTTGTCAGTTTAAGGGTACAGACTATGAAATTGGTTTTTGTAAGCATGGAAGAGAGCATTCGGAATTAAACCCAAAGACATTCCCAAAGTTTCCAGGTTTTATGTTGTCCCATAAGAAAGTGGCTCTGCTCACCTAAATTTGAGAGGACAATAGATGTCAGGATGTGTACTGGGCCTGGTCTGGTGACAGGTAGCACAGTTGTTGACATAGGAACACTGAGTGAGACTGCTCTGTTGTTGCAGAGGAATGAAGGCTCTTCTTCAGTGAACATACGAGTAGTGGCTATGAGGTATCTGTGTGGAGATGGATGGCGGGAGGTTTATGGACCAGACCAGGGAAGAAGTCATGGCTGGAGCTATAGGAACAAATATGGAGAAAGGAGACTCAAGACATGTGCTATTTAAAACTGGGGAGCCAAACAAGATCCCCTTGGACAGGGAACAAAGCTGAGAGAGGAAAGGAATCTGAGGACAGAGCCAGAACCATACAGATATGAATGTCAAAATGAGGAGGATGTGTGAATGGTGTAGGCCAGAGAGAGGATGCCAGAGAGAAGGAGCCAACATGAAAGCTTCACAACTCGCCCAAAGTGAGGAAAGTGGGGGAGATTCTATAAAGTCATAAAAAGGATTTTATGATTTTCCATGAGGCTGTGGCCAGTTGGTTATAAAACTATAGGAATTCTTCTAAGATAGTTTTAGAATGTGATAGGGTGTAGAAATAACTAGACAGTTACATCTCTAATACGTGCTTATCTAACTCTGGCTATTTGAAGCAGTCCATTCTCATAGGGGAAACTGAGTGAGCTTACAAGAATAATAACTCCTTTCTTTGGTCAGCAACCTCAGAATGATCAAGAAAATCAAACCATTTTCTATAGTTTCCTTGCATGTAGTTATCATCTTATATGAAAGAACCCTTCATGTCATGGAAAAACACTTTTAAAAGAAGTGGGAAACAGTAACATCTGGAGAGGACAGGAACTCCACAAGGAGAGCAACAGAACCAGAAAATTTGAACATAGGGGTCTTCCCAGATACTCATACTCCAACCAAGTACCAGGCATGGAGATAACCTAGAACCCCTGCACAGATGTAGCCCATGGCAGTTTAGTGTCCAAGTGGGTTACATAGTAATGGGAAGAGGGACTGCCTCTGACATAATCTGATTGGCCTGCTCTTTGATCACCTCCCCCTGAGGGGGAGCAGCCTTACCAGGCCACAGAAGATGACAATACAGCCACTCCTGATGTGATCTGATAGACTAAGATCAGAAGGAAGGAGAGGGGGACTTCCCCTATCAGTGGACTTGAGGAGGGGCATACATAAAGAAGGGGGAGGGAGGGTGGGACTGGGAGGGGAGGAGGGAAGGGCTTATAGGGGGATACAAAGTGAATAAAGTGTAATTAATAAAATAAAATGAAATTTTAAAAAAGTGTCCAAAGATGTAGGTAGATGAGGAAGCACATACAGAAAACATCAGCCTAATCGTCACAGAGCCAGGGTTATTTGTGTTTAGGCTCAGCAGAAAATTTCAGTATCTCCACTTGAACCATGTGTGAGGTATGTTCTAATTTGTAGAAATGATAGAGGCATACACAAACAAATTGTTTTGTATAGATCCTCTTCTCCAAGCAACAGACTCTGTAGGCCGTAAGATAATGCCCTCAGCTTATGGCAGAAGAAGAAAGAAGAGTGTCAGAGCGAAGCAGGTTTTTCTTGCAAAGCTGAACATTTAGAAATTGGCAGTGTAGAATCGTAGTTGTAGTTGGAGGAAGAAAACAGAGTCCCAGGGTTCTTCTGTGTCCTCCTCCTCCGTGCTCAGGGTGTGACATCCACCTTCACAGTCTGAAGATTACATCCGCATTTTGTAGAGAAGAAGCCAGTTGCAAGGGCCTGTTCTTTCTTTGGAGGAACTGTATTTCTTATTGAACAAGGCTACTATCCATACTTGTGACCCTGCAGCCTATAAATCACGTTCCAGAACTGTGTCACATGGCTGGGTTAGCACCAGCACATCTGAAAATATGATTTTCTTTTCTTTCTTAACTAGGGTATATTCTAAAATCTGTAGTTCTGAGCAAAATGGGGAATACCTTCATTTACTACTAAGTTGCAGTTTTGATTATTTCAAGCCTTTTATTTTTTTAATTCGCTATATCTGCTGGCAAAGGTGTGCTCAGGGATGGCATACTATTAATGTAAATATTTTTCAGATTTTTCTGTGCTTTATTCTATGATATGATACAAAACTATTTTAGTTATTAATACAGAGAACCAAGCACTGTACATCCATATATACACAGGATGGAGTCTTGGTAGCTCGGGAGGCCCCCAATGGTTGGGTGATCTGACGAGATCTGCCAGGAGGGAGAGTAAACGCGGGTTTCCTGATCCAGCTCACTGAGCTCCTTCTAGCTGAGGTGATCTTGGGGTGGTTATTCAATGTCCTTGTGATTATCCCCTTTTCCAGAAAGTGGGGACAATTGCTTATTATATTTTTACGAGTGTTAAATAAAATGATAGATTGCCTTGCACAAGCCACTGAGAGAAAGCACAGCGTTGGGAAGAAGCTCAGCTTTGAAGGGCATGTAGAATTGCTCACATTGGGGTTATGTATTCAGCGTAACATGATTTTATCATAGCTAAGGCACTTTTCTCACTTGTCGTATGCACAGAGTGGAATCATTTCTTCTTTTTTTAATTATTACTTGTGGGGAAATCTTGCATGGTTTCTTCAGAACATACTTGTCTCTATTTTTTCAAAGGAAGAGGAATGAGGGCTCTCACACACAGTTCTCTCTGTGAGCATCACGTCTCAAGTCATGCCCCCACACCTTGCTTGCTAACGTGAACACTTGGAATATTAATCCGCACATGCGAGTTGTATGAGTCCTCAATCGTGTCCTCAGGGAAGTGCCATGTGTAGAGTTAACATAGCATGGACACATTACGGAAGACAAAGTAGAACACACGGCGTTGTGGCGAGAACTCATTAGCCATCTTTGATGGCTTCTTCTGCACAGTGAGTGTGAGGTCGTGCTATGTGGGAACTCAAAACCACTGTGTGGCCCCCCTCTCCCTATTCCTTCAGGCTGAAGGCAAACTGGAATAATTTCTAGCTTTTTAAAGTTTTGTTCTTTTAAAATATTCCAGGACTCTGATGATAAGAATGCAGTTATGGGGAAATGAAATGCATAAGACTGAGACACTTTTTGTAGGCTGAATGGCCTTTCTGTGATTAGGAAGTTGGGGCAAAAGGAGAAACTGTGTTTCTTATTTAGTATTCATCTTTTTCATGCTCCTCTTGCAAATACATCCTGGGTGCTAAGAGATATAGTAAATAAGTTGATTTGAAAATTCAGCGACCCCTGTAATGTAAATTATTCATATCATCATGGGTGGCATCTCCAGCATAGCTCATTTTATCAGTTAAAGCAATTCTTTTTCATTTGTGTTATACAAACAGAGGAATGGACTCTTGTTCTTCTATTTCCCCTCATTTTGTTCATAGTGAACTCTCAAGTTGATGTAAGAATGACTCTAAGTGTGGCCCAAAGAATAATTTTTATGAGTTTCAAGCATTTGGGGGAGAAAAGTACAACAAATTTGTATTCAAGTCCTTCCCACATGGTCCACTAGGCCAGCCGTCTCCCAGCTTAGTTACGTATGAACTGACGCAGCTTGGTTCATGACATTTCTCCATAAAACCCTGTTTCTTGTACTCTGTCTTTACGCTTGTTGGAGAGGGGAAAGGAAGTCATTCGGTACAGCAGAAAAGAACTAAAAACACCAAAGCATGCGGGAATTTTTGAGAATGTGATTGCTGTAATGTCCTGTAGAGAACTTGGTTGTGCACTTTCAAATGTCTTCTTTAGATTTTGTTATTTTAAATATATCCCATGTGCCCTACTGCCATGATACCTTGTTTATGGATGATAGCTAGGTTCTGCAGTGATCGTGGAGTACATGGCTTCTCAAATTTATTCATCCTGGGGATGCTGGACTCTGAGTAAAGAGACCTACCCTAGATAATCAGAAAAGAAGGTCTTAAGGCACTGTGTCCCATTGAAGATTCAGAATTGGACTTTAGGCCAGTGATAAGTGACAAGAGGAGATGAAAGCTCAGAGTAAGCTACATAAAGATAATATTTTTCTAAGTAAGATTTAAAGATTTGATGCAGAATTGAAGATATTGATCTATGAATGAATCCTTGGCTGGTCATTTTGGCTTATGCATGGTCTCACTGGAACTCATAATCTATTGCCAACCTCTGTCCGGCTGCCTATTTGTAGACATTTTAAAAAGAGCAAGTGTGCTTTCCTTCAGTTTACATCTGAATCTTGAGTCTAGTTTTACCTATGATGGATAGGTAAGAATGCATCCCACTAATGAGAATGGGAAGAAAACAAACACCTACATTGTGGCAATTTTGTATCATGAAAACACACAGCTTCAGTAGAGAGTTGGTCTCTCTAGCTAATTCCTTTTTTTTTAAACTTTAGCAATCACAACCTACCCCCAAACACGGTCATCATTTTTATTAAACTCAGTCTAACATGGCACTCACTTAGACCTCTCATTGTATAATAATCAACTCCCATTTGCTTTTGTCTAGGTATATTTTCACCCTAATAAGAGTCTTGGGAAGGCATAGCATTTCAGGGAACAATGTAGCTTTTTCTACTTTCTCAGCAGAGTAATCGGCAGTGATGCCTTACCCCAATTGTCCAGAATAGTCTTTTATCAAATCTATATTAAACAATCTCACTGTGTTTGTGTGTGTGTGTGTGTGTGTGTGTGTGTTTGTGTGTGTGTGTGTGTGTGTGTGTGTGGTTAGAAAATGCTATATTGTTTCCTCAGTAAAACAGTAGTTTGAATTCAGTGGAAGCATCGACTGAGACAAAAGACCTGGGAATATTTTAACATGTCATGGTGCATCTAGGCACAGTTACAAGTGTTTTTTAATCACAGCTCTTGGGAAGTTGAGGGGAAAGAGAAGACTTGTGGCTGCATCCTGTCTCTCAGACCCTTTCTAGCTCTGTCAAATTCCAGCTCTGGAGATAGCAGTGTTCGCACTAGCAGAGTGGGAGGAAGAGCATGCCTCCCAGTGATGGTGTGTGTGTGTGTGTGTGTGTGTGTGTGTGTGTGTGTCTGTGTCTGTGTCTGTGTGTGTCTGTGTGAGTCAGTCACATGAGCAGGCAGTTAGAACATGTGCCCAGGACACTGACCACTGGGGTTCAGAAAAAAAGCTCACATCCAGAATAGTCTACCAAAATGTTCTACTTGAGAAGGGGATTTCTTTTTCTGCTTTACACAAAAATACCATATGAACTCTTAGAGACCTTAGAATAAACTGCACTTCAGTGCCCGTGATGCCCAGACTTTAGCAAAGGCACAGCTGTGGTAGATCATATTCTTGGCTCTTTGCTTCGAGGACGTGTGCTCAGCTCAGTTGCCAAGGACAGAAGTTTTAGAGCCAAGCCTAGTAGTACTTCCAAGGAGCCATGAAAACTTCTAAGAGGCCACTCTTGAGGCCAACAAGTGGACTTGTTTTATTTCGGCCAGAGTCTTCCACTTTCACTCCCTTTGACTCTGGTGTGCGATATAGAAATCTGAAGTGGAGCTTTGGATTATCGTTTAAAACACTATCTTCTTCCCTGGGCTGAGGCAGGCCGCCAGAGAGCTGTGTACTCCAAGTTCATTGCTTGGATCCTCCTAGAATTATTTTTACTAATTTGTGCTTTGCCACTGTACCCTTAGTATCTTCTAGGAGCGCCATGGGACTGCATCAGATGCCATCTGCCATTGTCTGTGCTATCTAATGAAGTACTGTTCAGCACCACTCGTATTTAGGAGGACCCTGCATGAATTCTCTAAGTGGTAGGAATAGGGCACTGGCTTCTTATGAAGAGAACAATCAATCAAAAACAGTTGTTCTGGTTTCCTTCCTGACGGTGTGGTAAGAACACCCTGGGAATAAGCAAGTTAGAGGAGAAAGGTTTCTTGTATCCCACATTTCCAGGTTACAGTCCATCACTGTAGAGATCACAGAAGAAACCTGAAACGAGTCACACCACAACCAGGAGCCAGAGATGAAGCCATACACGCTTAATGCTCACCCAACCTTTTCCGCTTCAGTCTGGGGCCAAAGTGTAGGGTATGTGGCACCGTACTCAGGATGGGTCTTCACGTCCTCTTTGCAACAAGACAGTCCTTCACAGTTGTGTCAGCAGGCAGCCTAGGGCTAGAGAATGCTGCATTGATATGCTCTTCCTGGGTCTTTCGAGATAATCAGAACCGAGCCTCCCACGAGGTGTCTTGTATTACTTTGTATATGAGGACTTCAGGATTACAGTAGCTATTTCTTTCTCATTGGTCAGCAGGATGGCCACAGTCAGATTCACCATTAGAAACATTGCTAGATGTTAGCGGGGCTCACGTTTACCTGGGATATTTTTATGCTGTTCAGGCTATTGAATCTTCATGAATATATGTATGTATGTATGTTTGTATATATGTATGCATATAAGTATGTATCTGTATCTATACATACATACACACATGTACATATATGTATGCATGTTATATTTTTCATAATCAAATATTAACCCTAATTTCGTACTTTTTGGCTCTGGGTGTAATTTTCTACATTGATAGAAAATTCTATCTGGAACTGTGTTGATAAGTAGAGCAGCACTGGTGTAGCATATATTGCCCTGAGTTCTGTTTCTATCATTGCAAAAACGCTCCACAAAATAGAACTGTATGTGTATGGTAGACACATCGGATTTCATGTATTATAAAACATTATTTCAATCTTCCCTTTCAAATCCATGGCTCAAGGTTACACCTTCTTAGTGATGGATGTCAACTCTTCACCCATTTGTTTGCATTTTACATTTATTGTTCTGTTTGAGTTTTTCTTCTCTGCCATGTCAAACTCTCCACTGAATATTTCCTGCCCAGTCTCTATTCTATTTCTTAAATCCCTTCTAATATTTTCATTTACCTATATGTGCTGAAACTATTTCACCAGTTTCACAACCCTGACTTCCAGCTGATGTAGCCCTACTCACTAGTAAGTGATGATACCCACTGATGTGCGTTATTTAAAAGTTCTTTACTGTTCTAAAATTCTCTCCTGGCATTCAAGGCTTTTTACAACTTGGTCCCCAACCTATATTCCAAATCTCATCTCCACCCATTCCTCCCTCCCCTTTGTGTCCTTCAAAGCAGTCACTCACTTAATCACTAGTCCCTGAACACAAACATAACTAGCTTTCAGTGCCATATTCTGTCTGCTGGATGTGTCCTTCACTCCTTCAAGCCCTTGTGTGTCCCTGCGGCTCTACTCGGATATTATCTTGTGTATTCCCTCTATTTCATCTCATCAAAGGCCTCATCCTTTGTCACTTCACTCACAGCTGTTCTGGGTGCTCTTTCCTCTCTTCGTTGTGTCCTAGTGGTACCTGTCAATCTCTCTCCTCAGTTGGGAGCCCCTCAAGGAATCCACCTGAATAGAAGGAAGCAAAACTATGATACATTCCCCAAACTTGCTTACTTTTAGGGACACAATACTGCGTAGTGGGGTATCTGTTTATATGGTCCCATGGAAGTCCCTTGCAGTCAGCACACGTCCTGATTGCACTCATGAGCACTCACCTGTCTTCCTCTTGCTTTCAGGATTAGGCAAGTGAAGACGCTGAAAATCTGAAGAATGTTTCCAAGGAGTGATCTGACTGCCACTCACTGGGTCCTGAGGAGCATGAGGAAGCTCTTTCTAGTGCTTTCTCTCCTGATGTCCCAAGCAGCTCAATTGGAAGGCCGAAAGGACAATCAGTTCATCTGGAAAACAGGTAAGCATGTGGTGGCTGCTCATTTGTGCCATGGTCATTGAGGAGAACATTCCTTTCATATTTATGGAGCAGTGGGAAATACCCAGGAAGGAAAAACAGGCTCTTGTTATACATTAAGTTTATTTTAAAGATTTCACTTGTTTGTTTGTTTGTTGGTGTGTGTGTGTGTGTGTGTGTGTGTGTGTGTGTGCATGCCTGCAAAGGCCATAACAGGGAACTGGATTCCCTTGAGCTGTAGTTACTGGTGATTGTGAGCTGGTCACATAGGGGCTGGGAACAAAGCTAAGGTTCTTTTTTTTTTTTTTTTTTTCAATGCAGTTTATTCAGGAACCTTGAACAATCTTCTCACCCTGGGGAAAGCCAGCCCACAGCTTAAATAGCCTCTGGGTAGCCAACCTCAGCGTGCCACGTGGGCAATGCAGATAGGTCCACATACACGGAAGTAAGCCAGATCCTCAGCCATAGCCAAATATGGAGTTGTTTGTGACAGAGAGCACTCACCTTCGGGAAGGTGGAAGGCGGAAACCAGCTCCATCTTTAAGGCACGGCATTATGCAGCTCTCTACAGTTCCCCCTTTTGTTTTAGACGAGAGAAGCCAGGCCTGTTATCAGTTGAGCCCTCAGCCTATCGTTACATTAGATCTTTGTTCCTGCTTAATTGCCACCCAGGACAGCAACACTTGTTATTCTTTAGAATTGTTGTGCTGTTGTCAACTACAGTAATCATTTCCACAGTTGTATCTGCATCTCCTTTGCCAACTATTTTGCATCTAAGAAGTAGTATATGCCATCCGAGTGGATCTGATCCCTCAGCTGAAAGGCCTTGGGCCTGTTTTGTATGTCTTCCTTTCAGGGTTCAAACCTGTTAGCTATTTATTGTTAAATGTCTTCCAGCACAGATTATTTACATGTGGGCTTATTATTTACATCCCTTATTATTTATTATAATAACATTTATTATAATAACATTCCTTGTTATTTACATTATTTATATGTGGGCTTATTATTTACATTCCTTGGAAGCTCAGGGAATTACCTCTCTCAAGCTGGAGTGAAGAGGCAGTGGTCAAAAGCCCTTGCTGCTCTTGCAGAGGACCCAAGTTCAGGACCACATCCATTTCGTGTGGTCCACCACCACCTGCAAATACAGCTTCAAGCGAGTCAGCACTTCCTGTGCTCTCCAGAGGCATCCACATGCATGTATACACACATATACATATATGTGCATGCACACATACGCACAAAAATCTTAGAAATAATTATCTGAACAGCTGTGCCCATGGTTGTTAACTACAGGGTCTCCTCATGGTGTTTAGAGATCCTTAGCCATCTTGTGTACAGTTCCTTATGCATTTATGTGAAAGAATTGATTTCAGGCTTTCAAGCTCATATATAACTTACTCTATAACGATGTCCTTAATTTGCCTGTGTAAAAGATTTGTTCATTTTAATTTCCAGCCCTAATAATTTATTAGCTTAAATTATGAATCCTAAACATAGGGTTGTTACTCTCGTATGGCTCTTTGTATCTCTAATGCTTGCTTTGTTATGGATTTTAATTTTCCTAAAGTTTCACAATCAGATCATTTACAATATTTATTACTGCTTCAAGAGTCCATTCTTGCAAGTATAGATAACTTACACACTTAATATCTTAGAAGGAGAACATGGTGGTATAAAAGATCTATGGTCTTTAAAGAGTTTCATTTGGGTCCCATCATCTGTAAATTAAATAGACTTCGAACATATTGTCACTATGGAAATAAGTATAAAAGTGATATTCATAATATTTAAATGACTTTGCAAAAATGAAAGTGAATTATGTTTTCAAGTATATTAAGTAAAAAAAAATCCCAGTGCCATTAGAGATATAGTCTGGAGAAAACTTAATTGCATTAAAACCTCTATAAATTCATTTAATTGTGGGCTCCAATACTGCATTAGTGATTTGTGTTTGTTTTTTTTTTCCCACACACAGTAGTGTTGCCAAGCTTTGGAGATGGTTTTTAAGTCAAACTGCAGTTTTGTAAAGGGGACTATATTATTTTAATCACAGAAGTCAAATGTTTTGTGTGTTTATGTTTGTAGGAGGGTAGTTTGTATAGGGTCCAAGGATCAGCTTAATTTTACTGGCCTGAAACTCATCAACTGGGCCTGGGTGGACAAGCTAGCACACTTCAGGAACGCCCCCGTTTCTGCCTTCCCAGTGTTGGGCTAGTATATGTGTGCCACAACACCTGGCCTTTTCTTTCCAGGCTTCTGGGGAATCAAACTCTTGGCCTTGGCAAGCACATTACAAAATGAGCTATCTCCCCAGCCCACAAGAGAGAAACATTTCGATTCATACTTCATCTGGCTACCGTACTGTCTGATGTTCCCCGAGAACTGCAACTAAAATGGAGAGTAGTAAATCTTCAGCCTGAGTGAGATGTGTCAGGAAAACGAGCTTACTTAGAAGAAAACTTATGGATCTGTTTTCCAAAAATAAGCAACTGAGTTTTTGGAGAGGGAACATTTTCCAGAAGACACAGGCATTGTTGAAAATAAACATCAAGGTGGAGGTTTTCATTTTCTCAGTGTCTACTGCGCCTCATTCTGAAGTAACTTATACACGACCATAAACTTCAAGAGTAGAAAAATGTCAAGAGCAAAAAACTGAAAGCAAAGCTCTAGGCCGTGTAGCCCACACCGTATCTGCTACTTATTTATTTACTTATTTACTTATATCCCACCACCCGCCCTCATCTCCTCCCATCCCCGCCCCAAGTCCACTGATGGGGGAGGTCCTCCTCCTCTTTCCTCTGACCCTAGCCTATCAGGTCTCATCTGGACAGTCTGCATTGTCCTCCTCTGTGGTCTAATATGGCTGCTCAGGGGGAGGTGGTCAAAGAGCCAGCCACTGAGTTCAGGTCAGAGACAGGCCCTGTTCCCATTACTATGTAACCCACTTGGACACTGAACTGCCATGGGCTACATCTGTGCAGGGGTTCTAGGTTATCTCCATGCATGGTCCTTGGTTGGAGTATCAGTCTCAGAAAAGACCCCTGGGCCCAGTTTTTTCTTTTTCTTTTTCTTTTCTTTTTTTTTTTTTTTTTGGTTCTGTTGCTCTCCTTGTGAAGCTCCTGTCCCTTCCATGTCTTTCATCTCCCACTTCTTTCATAAGATTCCCTGAACTCTGCCCAAAGTTTGACTATGAGTCTCAGCATCTGCTGGGTAGAGTCTTTCAGAGGCCCTCTGTGGTGGCTCCTGTCCTGTTTCCTGATTTCTCCCTTTTCTGATGTATACACTGTTTGCCTTTCTGAATGAGGATTGATCAGATTACCCAGGGTTCTCCTCATTGTTTACCTTCTTTATGTGTACAGATTTAACTGTGTTTTTCCTATATTATATGTCTAATATCCACTTATAAGTGAGTATATACCATGTGTGTCTTTCTACTTCTGGAATACCTCACTCAGGATGATCTTTTCTAGTTCCCACCATTTGCCTGCAAATTTCATGAATTTCTCATTTTTAATTGTTGAGTAGTGTTCCATTATGTAAATGTACCACAATTTCTGTATCCATTCTTTGGTTGAGGGGGATCTGGGTTGCTTCTAGCTTCTGGCTAGAAAGCTGCTGCGAATATGGTTGAGCAAATGTCCTTGTTGTATACTTGAGCATCTTTTGGATATTTGCCTAGGAGTGGTATAGCTGGATCTTGAGGAAGCACTATTCCCAATTGTCTGAAAAAGCACCAGATTGATTTCCAAAGTGGTTGTACAAGTTTACATTCCCACCAGCAATGAGGAGGGTTCCTCTTTCTCCACATCCTCTCCAGCACGTATTGTCACTTGAGTTTTTGATCTTAGCCATGCTGATGTGTATAAGGTGAAATCTCAGGGTTGTTTTGATTTGCAATTCCTTGATGACTAAGGGCATTGAGCATTTCTTTAAGTGTTTCTCTGCCATTTGATATTCCTCTATTGAGAATTCTCTGTTTAGCTATGTACTCCATATTTTAATTGGATTACTTGATTTGTTGCTTTTTAACTTCTTGAGTTCTTTATATATTCTGGATATAAGTCTTCTATTAGATATAGGGCTGGTGAAGATCCCTTCCAATTCTGTAGGCAGTTGTTTTGTTCTGATGAGCGAGTCCTTTGCTTTACAGAATATTTTCAGTTTCTTGAGGTCCTGTTTATAGATTGTTGACCTTAGAGCCTGTGCTGTTGGTGTTCTCTTCAGGAAGTTATCTCCTGTGTCAATGAGTTCAAGGCTCTTCTCCACTTTTTCTTCTAACAGATTTAGTGTGTCTGGTTTTATGTTGAGGAGTTTGATCCACTTGTACTTTAGTTTTGTGCAACGAGATAAATATAGATCTATTTGCATTTTTCTACACGTAGACATCCAATTATGCCAGCACCATTTGTTTAAGATGCTGTCTATTTTCCATGGTATGGTTTTTGGTTCTTTGACAAAAATCAAGTGTCCGTAGGGTGTGTGGGTTTATTTCAGGGTCTTCTATTCAATTCCATTGATCCACCATTCTGTTTCTACACCAGTACCATGCAGTTTTTATTACTATTGCTCTGTAGTACAGTTTGAGATCAGGGATGGAGATACCTCCAAGTGATCTGTTGTACAGGGTTGTTTTAGCAATTCTGGGTTTTTGTTTTTCCATATAAAATTGAAAATTATTTTTCAAACTCTGTAAAGAATTGTGTTGGTATTTTGATGGGAATTGGATTAATCTGTAGATTTCTTTTGACAGGATGGCCATTTTCGCTATGTTAATCCTACTGATTCATGAGCGTGGGAGATCTTTCCATCTTCTGATATCTTCTTCAACTGCTTTCTTCTGAGACTTGAAGTTTTTTTTCAAACAGGTCTTTCACTTGCTTTGTTAGAGTCACCCCAGCGAACTCTAGTTATTAGTGAAGGGTTGAATTTCCCTATTCTCAGCCCTTTTGTCTTTCATATACAGCAGGACTACTGATTTTATTTTATTTTATTTTATTTCTTTATTATTATTTTTTTAGTTAATTTTGATTCGAGGCACTTTCCTAATGGTGTTTAGCAGTTGAAGGAGTTCTCTGGTTGAATTTTTTGGGTCACCCATGTATACTGTCACATCATCAGTGAAGAGTGATACTTTCACCACTTCCTTTCTGATTTATGTCCCCTTGATCTCCTTTAGTTGTCTTATTGCTCTAGCTAAGACTTCAAGTGCTATGTGGAAGCGATATGGAGAGAGTGGGCAGCCTTGCCTTGTCCCTGATTTCAGTGTGATTGATTTAAATTTCTCTCTGTTTAGTTTGATGTTAGCAATAGGCTTGGTGTATATTGACCTTACTATGTTTAGGTAGGTGTATTGTATCCTTGATCTCTCCAAGACTAAACATGAATGGGTGTTGGATGTTGTCAAATGCTTTTTTGGCATCTAAGGAGATGATCATGTGGTTTTTCTCCTTCAATGTGTTTGTGTGCCGGATTACATTCATTTCCATATATTGAACCACCCCTGCGTGCCTGGAATGAAGCCTCCTTGGTCATGGTGGATGTTATCTTTTATGTGTTCTTGGATTCGGTTTGCGAATATTTTATTGAATATTTTTGCATCAATGTTCATAAAAGAGTTAGGTCAGAAGTTCTCTTTTTTTGGTTAGGTCTTTGTGTAGTTTAGGTATCAAGATGACTGTGGCCTCATAGAATGAGTTTGGCAATGCTCCTTATGCTTCTATTTTGTGGAATAGTTTGAAAAAAATTGGACTTAGCTCCTCTTTGAAGGTCTGGTAGACTTCTGCGCTGAAACCATGTGGTCCTGGGCTTTTTTTTGGAGGGGAGACTTTTGATGACTGCTTCTATTTACTTGGGGGATATAGGACTATTTTATCTATTTGCTTGATCTTGATTTATTTTTGGTAAATGAAATCCATCAAGAAAATTTATATTTTTATTTAGATTTTCAAATTTTGTGGCATATAGGCTTTTGTAGTAAGACCTAATGATTAGATTTCTTCAGTGCCTGTCATTATGTCCCCATTTTCATTTCTGATTTTGCTTATTTGGATAGTTTCTCTCTGCCTTTTAGTTTGTTTGGCTAAGGATTTGTTTATCTTGCTGATTTTCTCAAAGAACCAGCTCTTGGTCTCATTGATTCTTTGAATTTTTTTGTTTGTTTGTTTCTTATTCATTGATTTCAGCTCTGAGTTTGATTATTTCCAATTGTCTACTCCTCTTGGGTGTGTCTACTTTTTTTTTTTTAGGACTTTAAGGTGTTCTGTTAAGTTGCTTGTATGCGATGTCTCAAATGTATTTCTGAAGGCACTTAGTACTATGAACTTTTCTCTTCACACTGCTTAAATTGTATCCCATAAGTTTGAAGTTATGCCTTCATTTTTGCTGAATTTTAGGAAGTCTTTAATTTCTTTTTTCATTTCTTCTCTGACACAGCTCTCACTCAATAGTTGTTCAGTTTCCATGTGTGTGTAGGCTTTTTGTTATTTCTGTTGTTGTTGAGGTCTAGTTTTAGACTATGGTGGTCTGATAGGATACAAAGGATTATTTTTGATCTTCTTATATCTGTTGAGGCTTGTGAGGACTATATGGTCAATTTTTGAGATGGTTCCATGAGTCGCTGAAAAGAAGGGCTACTCTTTTGAGTTGGCTGAGAAGTTCTATAGACATCTATTAGGTCCATTTAATTTAGGACCTCTGTAAGTGTCGTTATTTCCCTAGTTAGTTTCTGTGTAGATGATGAAATCTCCCACTATTAAGGTGTTGGGATTGATGTATGATTTAAGCTTTAATAATGTTTCATTTACAAATGTAGGTGCTATTGTATTTGGGGCATAGATGTTCAGAATTGTGATGTCCTCCTGGTGGAGTTTTCCTTTGATGAGAATGAAGTGCCCCCTCTTCATCTTTTTTTATTAATTTTGGTTGAAATTCTATTTTATTAGATAGTAGGATAGCTACCCCAGCTTGTTTTCTGGGTCCCTTTGCTTGAAAAACCTTCTTTCCATCCCTTTACTCTGAGGTAGTGTTTATCTTTGTTGAAGAGTTGTGTTTCTTGGATGCAACTGAATGTTGGATCCTGTTTTATTGGAGAGTTGAGTTTGTTGCTGTTGAAAGGTAATAATGACCAACGAATGTTAGTTCCTTTTATTGTGGAGTTAGTGGTGTTACTGTGTTTCTATGTTTGCTTATTTTGTTGTGGAGTTAGCGGTGTTACTGTGTTTCTATGCTTGCTTGCTTTAAATTTTTTGTTGTGAAGTTATCTATATCCTCTGCTTTCTTGGGTGTAGTTATTTCATTTTATTGGAGTTTTTCTTCTAGTATCTTCTGTAGGGCTGGGTTGCTATGTAGATATTAAGTCTAGTTTTGCCATGGAATATTTTGTTTTCTTCATCAATGTTGACTGAAAGCTTTGCTAGTTATAGTAGTCTGGGTTGGCATCTGTGGTCCCTTAAAGTCTGCATGACATCTGCACAGGCCCTTCTGGCTTTCATAGTTTCTGTTGAGAAGTCTGGTGTGATTCTGATAGGTCTACCTTCATATGTTACTTGGCCTTTTTCCCTTATTGCTTTTAATATTTTTTTCTTTGTTCTTTAGATTTAGTGTTTTGACTATGATGTGACATAAGGAGTTTCTTTTCTGGTCTAGTCTATTTGGTGTTCTGTAAGCCTCTTGTCTGTTTAAGGACATCTCTTTCTTTAAGTTGGGAAATTCTTTTCTATGACATTCTTGAAAATATCTTCTGGACTTTGGAGTCTGGAATCTTCTTTTGTCTATTCTTGTTATTCTTAGATCTTGTCTTTTCACGACACCCTTGATTTCTTGGATGTTTTGTGTTTGGAACTTTACGATTTTATTTTTTCATTGAGAGATATATCAATTTCTGCAATTGTGTCTTCATCATCTGAGATTCCCTCTTCCATCTCGTGTATTTTGTTGGTGATGTTTACCTTTGTGTTTCCTGATCTTTTCTCTAAGTTCTCCAGCTCCAGAGTTTTCTCTGTTTGTGTTTTCTTTATTGATTCTAATTCTGTTTTCATGTCTTGCCCTATTTCCTTTTCATGGTTGAATGTGGATTTCTGTATTTCCATGATGGCCTCTATTTTTTTGTTTGTTTCCTCTCTATATGTCTCTACTTGTGCCTTTATTTGTTTGCCTGTATTTCTTTGAGAACTTTGTCAATTTCCTCTTTATGTACCTCTAATAACTGGATAAGCATAGATTTGAGATAATTTTCCTCTGTTTCTAGTGACTTAAAATATCCATTGATTTATAGGTTTACTAGTGAGGCCATGATGTCCTGATTTTTGTTTGACGTGTTGTTTCGCTGACCTCTAGCCATCTGCTTAGCTGTAACCTTTGCTGTTTGTTCCTGGAGTCTGTACTTCAGAGTGGATCTCTCTGTCTCTGGAGTCTGGATTATTCTTCAGGAAGAAGAGAGAGATCTACCTGTTTGAGAGTGGATGTTGCTATTTCAGCTATAGCTAACGGAGGAAGGTCACAGGCTCATGTGGGCAAGCGTGGGAGTGTGCGTGGATGTGTGTCTTGAAGGACAGGGTGCTAGAGTGTGAAGATGTCTGGAAGGGTGGGATGTAAGCACCGGTGGGGGTATTGGTACCCTTCGAAGGTGCAATGTGCATGCATAAGCACCCTGAATGCCTCAGTGACTCACAGGCCTGTCATACTGTCCTCCAGGTATTCAGGTCTGTCTGGGTTGCACCATCTTGGCTCCAGGAATTATTTCCCTGGACTCCTCTGGGAGACTGACAGAAACTGGCGCTTCAATGTTGAGAACACTGACCCAAGAATCCCTATATTACCGACAGGGGGGCTGTTGATGGGAGGGATCCGATGTCTGGATGCTAGAGTAGAGGGACCCTGGATCTGGGGCTCTGCATGCACTCACTTGAAGGTGTACTCACTCACTTTTAGGCCTTCTCAGAAGGGGTTCCCCCTGTTCTCTACTCTCGGATTTGGGTTCGCAGGGGCAAATGAGAGTGTAGGCGACCCTTCAGCTCAGCAGTGTGCCCTGTTTGGTCTCAGGACAGGGAGACCCATATTTGTGGCAGCTGCCT